>NW_020825054.1:2400000-3000000 GCF_003285875.2 Drosophila novamexicana | reverse complement strand
CAATAAAGCAAAAGCAGGACTCATATATCCATAACAACCAACAAGTGGAACCAGCCAGTCGATGCCGCTGGCCATGGAGCCAGAGTCGGAGCTAGAGTTGAAGCGGGAGCTGCAAATAGAGTTCGAGTTAAAGTTGTTGCAATTGTTGTTCTTGTTGGTTGTTAGGGCTTACAGGAATCCCACTGAGGCATTGGGGTGTAGGGCCGTACGAACTTTAACTACTCGTGTTAATTGTTGGCCCTCGATTGCAGCGGATCAGCATGGCCAACAATTAAATGCCATGCAATACGTTGGGTGGTTCGGTGGTTGAGCGGTCTCTTGTTTTTTTTTTTAGCGCACCACACACAGTGGAGAAGCATAAATACTTGCACAGGTAACTAATACTAAAGTTAAAATCTAACAAATGCTGTAAATGTTATCCTCATAGCAAAGTAGCTTGTAAATAATTCAGCTCATGTTAACAAATAAAAATAGTTTTTTTTTAATATTAATTATTCTATATTTAACGCTAAAATATTAAATTTTTTTTTAATAACTTGTTTTGGGCTCGTGCTGGGTGCAGAAAATGATAGGTTCCAATATGCTTGTAATTTTTCCAAAATTTGCCAAACACTGCACAAACATTACACATTTTGCAGCACTGCTCTTTGTGATAATTGCAACCCATGCGGCGTATGTGAAATATTTGCTAAGTACTCGAGCCTGGCAACAGCTGCCGGCCGCGAGGAGCGCAATTAAAATAGCACAAAAGTTGTTTAGGCAGACACATTTTGATCGTTTCATTTAAAACAGAAATTCTATAAGAGCGAGAGGGGTGCGCGGCAGGACTAGTGGAGGGAAACAGTGGCAGTTGCACTTGGCCCGGCCGAGCTGACATTTAATTGCAGGTGTGCATGGCAAGGTGACAATTTTGCGTCAGTCGAGCGAGCAACGCGCCAGCCAGGGTAACACACCATGACTAGGGTGGGGGGTCGCTACAAGAAGGTGGGGGAGAGGGGATTGAGGGGCAAACGGGCTGCAGCATTTTGGCGAGAAGTAATTGTTTTTTAAGCCACAACCGCTGCAAATTATGCGCGCTGCCTGTCGATGGCTGCACAGCAATAATAAAATTATAAAGGAAAAAAATAATGGAAAGAAACATTTGAGTTGGAGTAGACAAAGACGAAATACCCTTCCAAAAAAGATTATGAGATTGATTTAAACAGTTAAATACAATCGTCAGATACAAAATATTAAAACTGATTACATTTGAAGTAAACTTCAAAGAAACGGTTTCAAGCAATTAAGTGTTTTATCCCAAAACTATGGCTGTGATTGGGTAGAATCTTAAGATTTTTACATTTTTATAATTATAAGATTTGATTACAAATTGTAACAGATAAGAAACACAGTATTTTTAGGGTACAAAATCTATTCAGCTTAAATATGAGAATAACATGAGAATCCGAATATAACTGATATACTGAGAGTCTTACTTCGAGTCGTAACATATTACGATAGAGCATAGATAGAGCATAGATTGCTTTCATAAAGATAGATTAAGTAGATATAATATTAGATAATATTAGATATGTTTTATCGACGGCATTTATATTTGTTGTTCTTCTTAGGATCAAATCTTATAATATATATATATATATATATATATATGAAGTAGGTAGTTCGTTCTTTAACGTGTTACATATTACATGCCAAAATACAAACACACTTCGTTAGGGTATGCGATAAAAATAAAGAAAACTGAGGCAGGCAACAAAAAATTAATAACTTTGTCGCTATCTTTGGACTCGGCCGCTGTTGCTCTCCCGCTGCTGATCAGTTGGGGCGCAATTACTGTGCGCAGTTGGGGGCGTGTCTTGGCAGCAGCTACTGCAGCAATTTTTTGCGTCTTTTATTTTATTATTATTTTTTTCGCTGCTGTTGTTGCTGCTGCTGTTGTGTTTACAAGTATTTTGCGGCAAGTTAAGTACACAAAATTATCAGAAATTATATGCACTTTTGGGCAGCGGCGATACTCGATCTGCGCCCTGCGATAAGGCGGCGATAGAGCAAAGCGCTTAAAGAACAAAGTATGAAGAGAAGAAGGGGCAGCAAACAAAGGGCCGACCCGTGTGCCTTGTAAGGGGGTACTACTGTAATTTCACGCAACTCTGCCGACATGCATAATATTCATAATTTCCATATTGAATACTCAAGCTGTTGCTAAGTTGTATCTGAATTGCGTATACGCAGCGTGAGACAGGAGAGATTGATTAATAAATTAGAAAATCAAGTGAGAAGTGTTTTCTTTCCGAAGCCGTAGCTTAAATACCCTTGCAGAAATATGGCAGATGGGCGATATGAAATTATTCTTACAAAACATAATTTGCAATTGTTTGTTTAAAGCCAAATTGAAAATAAAACGCTTTTAAATAAAACAATTCAAATATGGACTCACTTTACTTTCAAAAAAAAAAAAACTGGCGTGAACTGTATTAGTTGTCCGACTTTGATTAATATTGCTCTTCTTTTTAAAAATACTCGACTGTCGTTTCTTCTGTCAATTTGTTTGGATCACAATAAAACTTCTAATTGGTAAGTTTGATTAAAGAATGTGTAAGGTCAGTCAAGATAGTTGGTTAGTTGCCAACTATCCCAAGTTTTAGTTCAGATAGCTTCAAAACTGAAATAACCTTTCTCTACTATTGCTGCTGTTTCAGAGATGTCTTTCAGCTGTTACAGATTCCATGCGAAAATGAAAATACCCTCTGCTGTGGCATAACAAAAGACCAGTAGCACAAATGCTGTTTGCGGCATCATTTATCAGTAGCTGGGCCCAACAAGCTGCAGATTGATGGCCAAGAGAGAGAGAGAGAGAAAAAAACAAAGCAGTTGACTTTGGAGCTAAACGTTTTCATTGATTGAAATCTTTCAGTAATCATAGAGATACACACACTTGCCACAAGTTGGCTGCCTGCGGGGGGGCTGGGGCTGGGGCACTCGTCACTCACCTTTTCCCGTTGCGTCGCCTTCGCTTGGTGGCGTAGACGGTGCCCAGTTGGCTCATTGCAAGGGCGGAGTTCGTGATGGTCGCCGTTGTGAATGATTTTTTCTTTTCCTTTTTATATTTTTGTAACACACACTTTCTTTGCAACGCGTGTTGCAAGTTAGCCTTTTGATTTGTAATTGGTTTTTTTTTTATTAAGCTGCAGTCCTCTTGCGGCTGCGGCTCCTGCAACTGCTACTGCTGCAGGATCTCAGCAGCTGCGGTGGCTTTTTGGGCTTCGTTTTTGTCACGTTTTTGCATTTTTCTTTGCTTGATCATGACGTCTCACATTTTGTTTAACTAGGCTCTTTTTTGTTTTTAATTATTGCACTTTTTGTGGATAATACTAAGAGCTTCAGTGTGTAAAGCTAAGTAGAGAGAAGACAATCTTAAATTATAGAATTTGATAATAATAATTATAGATATAATGAACTTAGAGATATTAAAAACATTTTCTTTAAGTATTTAAGTGTCTTATTTCAAATCGAGAAATTGAATAGAACCCTAAACAAATATATTGTTGCAGGCTGAATGAAATGTTTATGCAGCAGGAATTCACATACATTATTTCTTTATATGCAAATCGTATGTTTTTTCCAAAGAACTTTTCTTCTAAATTTTAAAATCATATTTAAAAATGTATTATTGCTAAATCCTTTTTTATTTTATTTTTATATAGTTTTCAGACACTAAATGTGAATATCACGTTACTTCTATAATTTTAAATTCCCAACTGTTATAATAAATAATTTAATATTTGTGAATTCCTTGAAGTGCTTAAAACGTTCATAAGAATCCAAAGCTAGCTGACATTTGCAAAAATGTGTTATTATTATGCTTAAATTGTATTATAAGGAAGAGACCAGACTATATTGCTTAACTTTTTATGATATTTATCATGATGTTTATAATGATTGTTAATGATCGCGCTCTGTCACGCAGACACTTTCCAGTGTTAATAACAACATTAATATACATTTTATGAAAAATGTACCAATCAGTAAAAGCTAGTGATATAAAAAATTATAAAAGAATTTATAACGATTGCTAATTCCGCTATGCACAAACATTGCCAGTGTTAAACAACAATTAAAATGTGAATGACAGATATGCCGAAAACTGTGCAAAACACACTTTTTTAGTTCGATTAGCACTGTGGTTGATTTGATTATGTTTTTTCTTTATTTTATTTTATTTTATTTTGATTTTTGTAACACTTTTGCTTTTCACTTGCACGCATTGGGCTGCTTCTATTGTTGTTGTTGTTGTTGTTGTTGGTTTAGTTAAGCGTTGTTGGTGTTGACGCCCGATGACGACGCCAACGACGCATGCAACAAATCAACAGGCCAAACGCAAGAACGGCACGCAAATGATTTTCAAGCTCAATGCGGAGGCGTCGCCACCAGCAGAGGCGTCGGCAGCGACAGCAACGGCATCGGCGCTTAGGCGAGCTGTCAAAGTGACATTTTGTGTGGCATTCAGAAGTGAATGACCGCACCGGCGGCAAAATTGGCAGCTTTCTGCACTTGCACTTGTCTCTATAAAGTTATTGTTGTTGTTGCTGTGGCTGTTGCGTGTGGAGAACTATGCCAGGCGGGCTGTTCGAATTTGTAGGGTATCGCGTGACAAACAGGAGCGCCACAGAACGCAAAACGCAAATCAAAAATCGGAAACGGAATTTGAATTTTTTTTTTTTCGAATTTGATTTTGCGTTGCCTTTTTTCTTATTCTTTTTGCACACTTTTTCACTTGCGTTCTAGCACGCAGCTTTTCAACACTGGCACTGATCTCTGTGTGACGGTACCGGACGAGGCGCCAGGCGCTGGCGTTGGCGTTAGCATTGACGACGGCAAACACCGTTAGTTGGCAACGACTGCACGCGAGCGGCAGAAACGAATGAATATGTGAATGCGCGGCTAAAACTCAAAGCTGAAACGTTGAAGACGCTTGAAATGAAACACGTTGTGCGCCTCATTCCCACTCCCTCTCACGCACGCACGCTCTCTCACCAGGCAACTGTAATCTGCCGACGGCGTTGACCGTTGCCGAAAATATAAATTCTTTTTGTTTTGTTTTTTTTTGTTTGTTGTTGTTGTTTTGTTTTTGGTTTTTGCTATTGCGCGAGCGACGACTCTCGTGTGGCTCAGTGACTGCGCGGCCACGTCGACGCTTTGAGAATCCAACAAGAACTGAAAACGAAATTGGAAAAAACCAGTCCTGCTTGAAACGTTTTGGCAATTGGGACACGTTGCTGCGCTCTGCTGTGTTTATGTTCTTTCCAGTCGTCCTGGCAACGCGATCGTCAAGCGGGCAGCGCTGGGTGCGAGCGAGAGCGAGTACGCACGCTTGCCGTTCCATTACCATCGTTTCACATTGTGCGCGCGCCTGGAAAGTGCCAACTGCAACAGCCAATTATGGAAGCCTGCAGTGCGTCTCTTTCTAGCGCAAGTGAGTTTCTGCTCGCTGACTTTGCGCTCAAAGCGAACGGGGCGTGTACTCACCAATGCACGCAGACATATGGCATATTGCTGACTCTGTCTATCGCATGAGCTTACAGCTATTGATGAATGTGTACGCGTGTGTGTGTGTATGTAGTAATTCATTATGCTGTAATTAAGAGTTTGTTCTCCCTATTTTTTAGAAGCTGGGCTTTTATGGTCGGTTATCATTTCAAAGGCATCGCCTCGTCGCATATCGAGCGAACGTTTTGCATCTGACTTGCATCAACTGCGCTCGGGGGCTGCATTCGAAACTGTATTCAAATCGCATTAAGCTAACCATTTAAATGAACGACTAGCTGGCATTTAACTGCCAGCAGCCCATTAAAAAAGCAACAACAACAACAACTAACACGAGTCATAACGACAAACACAACACACAAAACACTTGGCGCTGCCACTTATCTCAATGATTTATTTGTGCCACTGACGACGACAACTACAAGACACAATTCTCGGAAGAACCCAAACAAAATGTCTGCACTCAAGGCGCACCAGCTGGGGGCTGAGAGGCAGATAGAGGCAACTCAGCTGAACTAAAATGCCGCCATATGTCCGCATGTAACCGCAGGCACTGGCCACAGATGGCACAGCCAATGAGTGAGAGTATGGGAACTATGGCAGGCAACACAACAGTTGAATAGTCTCTCACCAAAAAATACAGAGTGAGAAAAAAGATGAATAGCACATATAAAAAGTCCTATGGATTAATTCATCTCTCAATAGCCTGAAAATTCCTTAGATAGATACGAATTGCGTGAAAATAAGTATTGATTACCATTCTATACATATATGTGTATATGAGGTTAGCCTAATTATTTGAATAGCACTGACCAATACGTCCTTTGGCCAAAACAATACACTAGCCATGAATGCGAACCTGAATCTTCGTTGCTTAATTCCTCAAAGGACTTTGTCGCCAGATATCGCGTTAATTTCCTAGCTTATCTTAAAGCATGAAAGCTCATTATTTTTGGGCTCAGCTATGATATATTTTAACCGTAATTATGTGAAAAATCTTAATAGGATGCATGCTTGTAATTGTCGAGGTTTGCTTACATATTTTGAAATTCAAGATAGTTCTAGCCGGCATTGACGGATATGTGACATGTTTCTTAAAGACAGATTTACAAACGGAGGGACCAGTTTGCATAGAGACAGTTCGAAAAGCAGACGCACATGGCTATATTACTCGGCTGTTCTTACTGATCAATAATACCACTACTACATTTTACAAAATGTTACCATAGGATATAGAAAATTGTATAATAATATTGACATTTTCATCCGTGTACGAGGATTTGACCAAAACTATCAAAGGCTTTAATTAGAGTAAGGTATATTAAGCAGATTTGCGCCTTACAGTCAATTGGAAGGAGCGGTATAAAGTGAAAGATTTCCTGGAAAAGGTTAGCCAGAAAACATTGTTAAAAGCAGTCAAAACTTTTGAGAAATAGGCTTAGTCTTTACTACCAAATGGATGTAGAATATTAGTCAAGCCTCACAGGTAAGATGTTTGCAAGGGTTGACATATCCTTCCCTTTAAACACCCTGTTAACTTTCTTATATCTTAACCTAATTCAGCCATTTTGGTTTCTGACTAGATTTTGCCAATACAAAAAGAAACTATTTTCTTGCTTAGGGCAGTATTTTTTCAGTGCACAAAATATGACGTCAGACAAAAGGTGTCTGAAGAAGAATCGAACTGAAGGCAATTACATTGCGTGCAGTCCTTGCCAAGTCGCAGCCCAATGTTTATCTCGTCTGGTCTAGTCGAAGGGAGTCTGGTTCTGGGCTTGCGAATTGGGTATTGGGATTGGTCAGCACCAGGGCTGCGCATGCGCAAATTCCCGCTGAGCAGGCGCAGGCGGCGGCAGAGGAGGAAACGGCAAAACAGAAGGCAAAAGGCAAAGGCAATGTCAATCGCAGCCACTAATAAGCCAACCGGTCACAGTTGCAACTGCAACAAGTGCACTCAGAGAAAAAATAAACAAGAAGCTTATACTTAAATCGAACACATACTAATTATCTAAATCAGACAAGGTAGATTTTGTTAAGTATTAAACGAAATTCTTACATCAAAAACATTTTTTTTTTTAATTTGAAAATTTCTAAAGACATCTAAATGATTATGTCGAGTATTTTAAAACTATTTAACAATCCTCAAATCAATATTTATCAGACTTTTCTGCAGAACTTTCCAGGTATTTCCGTATTTCCACCAAATATTGTAATAGGTACTTTGGGGAAAATACCAGTCTTCTTCTTTAACATTAGAGCAGCGGAGAATGTTTTAAACTCTGCAAGAATAATAAAATTAAAAATTCAGTATTTTTTTGGGTTATTTAAGACGTCAATATAATTGAAATTTTATTTACAAAACGTATTAAGTTCTTCCCCAATTATTTCCATTATAAAAACATGGTTTTCTCTGAGTGCAGCGGCATTGAGAACTGCAACAGCTAGCCCCTTGCAGCCTGCCCCTGCATCGACTCGAGGCACTTGCAGCTTATCAATTTACGCTTGCGAGCCCGGCAACTGGACAGTTGCAGGTGCCTTTTGGCATTACCCAAGTCCCAGCATTTCGCTTGTCGTCTTCGCATATCAATTTCCACGACGGCCCCTCAACGTGGCCAAAACGAACTGCCAGACAAGCAACCAAGTCCGAGTCCAAGTCGAAGTCATCAGTTGTTTGAGGAATTATGTGTTTGTATAACTTTTTGCCGCGGGCACTTAATATGCTCTGTAGTGTCAGCTAGCCCCGCTTCCCCTAACCCCCCTTCACTGCCTAATTTCATATAACAAGTTTCTCATTACGCGCGAGTTTTTTTTAATTCTTGCATTTGGGGTTCAGCGCGCAGCTGCCTGAACGCATCAATGTCAAAGTTGATGGTTGGCGATCCAGATCTAGACAAGCGCTATAATTTGCCAATTAAGTGGCTCATCGTGTGGTTAGCAGCGCGCGCCCCTTGATCCAGATCCATATCGAGACACAGTCAAAGGCTGACGACATTAGCGCAAAAAAAAGCCCAAAATAACAATGCAAAAAATAAAAGGTTAAAGAGAAAAAAGAGCTAAGAGGCGCCTAGGCAAAAAACACACACATTTACACACATAATTTGTGTGTGTATCAATTAAATATAATTATTAGGCAAACAGCATTAAAAAAAAAGTGAAAATACAAAGAAAAAACTAAAAACAAGCCAACGCCATAAAGGATACACAAAGTGCACATTTAATGGCCGCCAACGACAATAAACAAATGTTTACCTTTAGCTGATAGGAGCACAAAACACATGCACACAAACACACACAAACACACAGCCAGACTACACGCTGCCTGCTAAGTAGCTGCAATTATTAATTGCCATTTGTGACAACTCGGCGCGACTCAAAATGGCGGCCTTAGTGGAACCACACAACAACAATAAACAAACAAAGAACAACAACAGCAGCTATGTCATTTTAGACACAGCAACACACACACACACACACACAAAGAATGCAAACAATGGCCACAAACAACAACCACAACAAGAACAACAAAAACAACCACAAACAACAACCCAGCAGAAACGATCAATTGCGCGAGATAAGCGAATGTGGACGTCAACGTAGACACCACCACCGAAACCAAATCAAAAGCACAATTGAAAAAATAAAAAAAAAATACAACAGAAAAACACCACACATCACATTAAGAACAGGTGACCAACCCAGGCGAGCAGCCCAACTAACTCAACTGAACTGGACTGAACTGAGCTCAACCCAACTCAACCAACCAGCGAACCAAATAGCCAAACGCCCTTTACATTGCTGACATTTCACAGATTTTAGCAATTCCATAGGGTGTGCGGAGTCGGTGAGTGGGTGTTTGTGGAAGTGTAGTGGACACACAGCAAGAGAGTATGGCGGCTTGCTGCTAGCGCTTGACATCATAATGATAGATAAATATTATGATAAAACTAAGGGCTCTCCCAAACAAAAAGCGAACGGAGCCAAGATCTATATTAATATAATATATGTAATATTTATTTTGTTTACATATGCATTTTTTTAAGAATCTAGTGCTGGAAGCTACGTACAACATCATGTATTTCAAAGGAATGCGAATTTGAATGCGACAACTTTGCGGTTAGGATGTGGTCGACAAATTCAAGCAACTTTTTGCAACTTTTCGACTCTTTCACTTATTGATTAATAAAAGGAAGGGAAACTTAACGAATGCCAGCTTGGGATACTTACAGAAGATTAACACCTACAAAAATATGCCCCAACTAACTCTCACAGATAACATATATTCTTTATCTTTTTGTATTCTATAAACGGGTTCTCAAACTATATTTTTCACTTCATCCGACTTACCCATATTGATGTCAATGTTCTCCAGTTATTTTATTATTTCATTTCTTTTTACATTATTTCTTGCAGTTCTTTATTTCATTCATTATCCATATTCATTTATACACTCGTATGTTATATAAGAACCAGTCATACATTGTAATGAAACCAATTAAAATCAACCGATGATCGGCGCATTTTGATGAATACAGAATACACAACTCAAGTCAATGCAAAATGTTCGAAAATAATTTAAAATAATATTATAGTTTATTAATGTACCTCAAGAAAAATGAATCTAATTTTTATATTTAACTAAATTAATTTATAGTCTGTTTTTTCTTGTAATCACATTTAAGTACTCGAAAAGAAAGTTTCCAAATGATAATGTTAAATAATGCCTTCCTCTTATTAAATTCCCAAACTAAATATCCCAGGCTAAAGAGTATTAAATGCGTCGACATGTTGAAGCTGTCAGTCAATGCGTCCATTGCTTGTTTTGTCGCTATTGTCATATTCGACATTAACACACATGTGTATCTATTATAGCAATGAATGTATCCATAAGATACGAGTATCTATAGATCTACATAGATGTTGTTAAAGCTGGTAGCAGCATGTCATATTGTGTCGTGTGCTGTGTTTGACGCTGTCATTATAGTTAATATGCCTCGTGCGCTAACCAATCGATGCATGCACCCCTCTTGCTTACCCCTTACCCCATTCCCCATACACGTTACCCCACTGACGACTACCAACATTATGCAGCCAGAACTCTGAAAGTGTCAATCTTCGTCAGGCGATGGGTTGCGGGGAGAAAAGATTTGTGGCACAAATATGATTTATTGAGAGATGCGACTAGCGGATACCAGAAACGGGCATTGGCCAGGCGCTATCGGAAACAGTTAATCAGCAGCGAAATTAATAAATTCGCCGAGTTTAATAGAGTTCAAAAGGAACAGCTTAAAGAGCAACAACAACAAAATGAAAAAAGATGGATTTAATCGAGAATGTGCGACTTAAAAATACTCTATATCCAACAGCGTAGCATACATTTAAAGAAATTGACTTTTTTTGCGCATCTCGACTTGGTTTCCAGGATCAATGCGACCATACAGACGGACAGACGAACATGGCTAGAATGATGTATACCCTTTATGGGATCGCAGATTCTTTCTCTGTTACGTACTCAAGGACAATACAAAAATACCCGTTTCAGCCATTACCAATAGGTACAGGCCTTAAAACAACTGAAAACTGGTCAGTGAGGCAGACAATACGCAGTCGCAGCTCGAAATCGGAATTGCGGCTTCGCCAGAGTGTGCGCTGTGTGTGCCTTTGGGGTCAACGCCGCAAAGATGTTCCCAGAAAGATCAGCAAATGAAGATCTCAATGGGCTGCTCCTCGTCTAGGCAGGCGGCTGGCGGCTGGCGGCGCACAAATAAATTCAATCTAAATTGTAAGTTTGTTTAGCCTACACGAAAGATGCGAGTAATAACAATAACAACAACCCAAAACAAGTACGAAATGCAACAAACGGCAACACAACTGACCAGAAGATACCCTTTAACGTGGTCTAAGCAGCACACACAATGGCAAATATGGACTTTAATATGCTCTAGGCTCAAGTGCTTAACTAATAGACAATATGTAGCTAGCTCTGAAGTATAAGAAAACAAATTTGAAGTCAAGCTCAAAGACACCTGCTCTACACCGCCGTAATGAGTTTCAGTAGAATATGTACTCCAGAATATTTTGTATTAATCTATTTAGAGTGTTTAATTGGTAGATATATGCTTTCCTAGTACTTTTTTTGTTCTCATAATCAATAATATCGGTAAAATGCTTCTCGAATATTTATATAAATGCAGGCATTAGCTCTGAAAAGAATGCTTTGAACGCAGGCAGATTCTACAAATTTAGAAATAATACTCAACTTAGGAAAATGTTTAAAATGTTCTAATGGACAGGCAGATGAATTAATATGTGAAGAAAGCTATAAATTAGATCTATTATGAATATATCAAGCCTATCAGCACAGATCCATGTGTTAAATATAAATATTTCGACAATTTAATAAGAAATGGTTGATCTGTTGCAAACGCTATCACAACTTCGAAATACCCTATTTCTTAATGCGTACCCTGTAAGCACGTAATAATAATAATAATGCACAATACTTAAAGTTCGACTTAAAGTTGAAGTCTGGCATTGCGTTGGACTTAGCAAATCGCCCAAATTAATCGACTCTTTCACTCTACCGCTGTCTCTCTGTTTCCCTGTCTCCCTTTCTCTCTATCTCTCTGTCTCTTTCTCACTCGCTTGCAGCTTGGCTCGCTGCAGTTGCTCATGATTGCCAATGGCCAAGCGCCTCTTTGGCTATTTTGACCATAATTTTTTGTTTTTGGGGGCGCAAATAAGATTGATCTTTTGTAACTTCCAACTCTTTTGTTGCGACTACAGCTACAGCTCCGGAGCTCTAGAGACAGGCTGGTAAGAGCTTAACAGACGGCAGCGGTAATTTGTTATCGCGATGATTTATGAACCAAACGCTTTTTGGTGGGTGTTTACACAGCCAACCAGCAACAACAACAGCAACAGTCCTAAAGAGAAACATTCTAATGCAGTTGCAGGGACCAGGGAAGCATCGTATTCCCATTCCAAGCTGCGCTTAGATGGCGCTGACCGAAGGGTAACGGGCAACAGGCAACAGACAACGGAGAACGGCAACCGCAGCGCCAACTCTTGATGGATTTGTGCGCGGCCTTTTCAATTCCAGACACCATTTGGAGCTCCAGCTCCAGCTACAGCGCGTTGTGATGCGATGCGAATCGCGGCCAGGAATTAAAACGGCCGCAGACTGCGCGGCACGTTTCCGCATTTTAGCTGGCGACTCCTTATGCCGGGTGCTGCTCCCCTTCGCCCCAACATGCTGCCCCCACTGCTGATCAATTGCAGCACCGCGGGCCCCAAAAAGCAAATAGTAATGATATTGTAGCCACGTTGGACACAGGACGCGCTCCACTTTGAGGCAGCAGTTAGCACACGGTTTTGACTCTAAACGATTCAATCTGTAAACTGAGCGAGGGCTCTGGCTGTCTATGCCCTGTAAATTCCCAGACCATAGGGTATGCTATCTTGTGATATGATTAAAAGACTGAAGATGGCAAAGGCAACGATCAGGATTTAATTGAGAAAAACTGAAAAGGTAGCTGAGCCTTGTGCTTTAACTGAGCCTAATTGCATTTCTTAACTACAGTTAATTCATTAATAATGTGAGTGAAAGAAAAAGACATTATAGTTGCAGCGAAAAATTTGTTAAATAGGTTAAATAGTAAATATAATAAATTACTTATTTAACTGATATATGTATATAAAATGTAAAGATTGCTCACCACATAGCTTGTATTCTGACTTTAACTTCGCCTTTAAATGATTATAGGGTATGCCAAATTCAGCGCGTACTCATCTATTCAATGGCTTTCTGCTGGACTTGTGGCTGTGATGTCTAAATAGGAACAGAATGCAACACATTTTTATTTATGCGCCTCTAAACTGTGGCAAATTGTAGACTCCTTGAGGGGCTGGTCGGGGGCGTGGGCGATAATTGAGAATTTATATGCAACGTTTCGAGGCGACGTTTATTGGACAAACGTTTCGCTTCCTGTTTGCATGGACTTAGACTGGCAAACCCAAGCTTATCTCACCATCTGAAGTATTCGAACCTTGGCATTAGTCTAATTGCCAGCGTTTAAGATGCCAGCGAGCGCACCTGTCGGCCTCTGCGGGCCCATTAATCAGCCCAAAAAGTTGATATTTATTTTTCAATAAACTGCGCCTAATGATAAGCGCCCAAAGGCAGTCCCAACGATCGGCCATAATCTCTGCCGGCCCCAGCTGCCGAATTGTCAACATAATTGCAATGCGAAACACCAGCAGCAAACGAGCGGCGCGACTAATGGGTCCAAATAACAATGATTAAGAGGCCAAAGGGAGCCGGAGAAGAAGAAGCAGATCGCGCGACTGTGAATGCCTTACGGCACTTTATGCACTGCAAAAAAATCCGTTATTAAATACTTAACATAATACGATGTGGTTTTTAATCATAACCAGCTCAGACTTAATTTAAGTGAAACAATTTAAGATTTTTCTTATCTTTAAAGTACACCAACTTGAAGAAAATTAAAGTATATACAAGTATATGTATATGTATATGTTATTAAAACAAACAAGGTGAGATTTGAATGTTAATTTAAGCGAGCAAAGTCATATATTGTTGTTTTTAGAAGAAGAACCCTTGATATGAAAAATGCTGTACGAGTAGCACTAATCTACAAATGCACAATTTCTGAAAGCAACTTAAGTTTTTAAATTGATGAATTACAGAGATCAAAAGAGCGAGAGAGAGATCGAAAGGGATTGAACATTAAACTTATTAATGAATAACACTATTTAATTTATATAAAATAATCAAAAAAGAATATATTTGTGGATGAAGCAATTTTAAACAACAAAAATAAATAAATAAGTAAAATTCTTCAAAAAAACGGAAGAAGTAAGACCTTAAAAATTGTTTATTTAAGTCTTGTTCTGGTTTTGGTTTTAAGCCTAAATAAAAGTGAATTTTTGGGCCAAAAATTTATTTTTTTTAATAATTATAAAATTAAATTTAATTCCATAACAAGCTTACGTTTGAAAGAGTACGGAATTGAGACCAATATTTTTCTTGCTCTGTGACAGCAACTGAAGATCAAGATGCCAGCGTGGTAGCTGAGCAGTTGGTAGATCGCTGAGGTAACAAGGCGAAACCTGTTGACATTGATATCGATACGGCTTACGGCTCTCGGCTGTCGACTGTCGACTGTCGACTGTCGGCTCTCGGCTGTGGACTGTGTGGCAGCCACACACTCGAGTGGCACACGTCTATCATAAATCAGCCCGTCGATCGAGGGTCGCTGCGAGTTGGTTTCCCCAGTTCTCACGTTGCGAGGGTGTATCTCACATTTGACCACGTAACCCGATGACTTGTGGATTCTTTCACGGCTAATTTAACCGATTAGCAGTCTTTCAGCCAATGCCACAGGTAGTTCTCTCCTCCCTCTCCTTTAACAATCTAGAAGAAAGCTCCTGTCTCAGCATATTGAAATTGACTCTCGATTTGCGGTTGGATTTTGCGATATTTTTGGTATTTTGTGGGACATGTGCCGCTGCATGGTTTCGTAACCGATATACTTATGACGCCCACACACGTTGCAGCTGTCAGTGCGTCAGTCTCCCCGACCCCCTCCAATCACCACGTATTCCATCGCAAACTAAGTATTTGGCTAATGCAAACAGCAAATGATAGCAAAATTTTACACACTTAAAAGTAAATGCATGTTCAACCACAAACGACGAGCTCGCATGAGGGCGGATGGGTGGGAGTCGGGCGTTTGAGCTTTCCATTGGGGTTGCTTTGCAATTGTTATGGAATTCAGATGGTCTGACCTGGCCGTTTGTCACGCCCATTTGGCGCCATGCACAAATATTATATGCAAAACATGTGCAAAAACAAAAAATAAATGTGAAGCTGAAACTCAAAGTTCGTGCAAAATCAAGACGATGAGCGAAAAGTAGATACTTTATACCTCTTGGTAGACGAGAGCTGATAATATACCCATTTCTTATAGCCAAAGAAAGGGAAAACACATACAACTGGTTTACTAAAGCAGAATCAACTCAAATATTTTTTAACTATTAACTGAATTGATTGCTTATTGATATCAAATAAGATAATAACTCAAACCTGGATCCATGGATGGGAAGAACAAGGCTAACGAGCTGAACCTAAAGGCAAGACATTATTTAAGCCGTGAATCGAAATACCATTACGTGAAATAACAAATTTGATCGGAATTTCATAAAACAAACAACAGGATCAATTAGAGACCTGTAACACGTTAAGCACCATTTTATAAAGCCGCGTTATCTATATCATTTACAGGGTATGCTCAAACAAAAAAAATGGTTGCAAAACACAACAACAAAAATGGACTGCAATTGTTCAACGCCTTAAAATCACATTAATTAACGTCCATGTTTTATTCCAGCTAAAAAAAAAAAATAAAAGCAAAAAATGCATTTAAAATTATGAATGCTTATTCTCACTCCAATTATCAACAAAGTTAAGCATACGCCTTGTTGCACTTGCAGCAATAAATAACTAAGTGAGTGATAGAGAAAGAAATATATATTAAAACACACAATTTTAAATGCAAATTTAAACATGCCCAAACCCCTCCCCTGGACCCCCTTCCCCAACCACTATGCCTTTACTCGCTGCTGTTGAAAGCCAAAGAAAAATGTAACTTTTTTCGCTTAATTGCAGCTCAAACAATATACATGCATAGGTCGCGAGGAGGAGGGAGGGGCACACTTCTGGCAGTGGTCAGACAGTGAGGAAAAGCAAAGAAAATGGGCCTTTGCATTTTTAATGCGGCGTTTTAATGGCATGATTATCAAGCGCTCGACTTCCTCTTCTGCTGATATTATATATATATATATACATATGCTACAATATAAGTATATGTAGTCCATCTAGAGAGTCCGTCCAGTTGTTCTGGTCGGATCTTATCACAATGCAAATGCATTGAGCATAATTCAGCTAATCATAAGAGGCCATGTCAAATTTAACAAGTCCCGAACCCAAACTCAAGCTCGAACCCCGCGCGGAGTTCTCCTCTTACTCATCCACGCTCTGTGCTGCAACCGGAGGCCCCATGCGTGTTGGCTTATGCTAATGTCGTGTATTGCCCGTCGCGAAATATATGTATATATATATATATATATACATATAACATCTGGAAAAAGCAGCACACAAAATTAATTTAAAAAGGCACATTAAGCAAAGAAATTAAATAATATAATTTGAAATGTGTTACAATAAAACAAGTCAGATAATATAGAACTTGAATGAAACGAAGCTTATAATACACTAAACATTTATTACTGTAAATCTGAAGACAGATTTTCTCAGTCGATTACCTGAATTGCAGGTGCTAAATAAGGTTACTGTGTGAAATTGGGAAAAGAAGTTTTATTTGGAACATTTTTCAGATAAATAGCACTTATTGGACTGATATCATCTTTGTATAAGAGAGCTGTGTTGAGTCCTTTTCTATGTCTGTATTATTAGAGTGATGAGATGAAGTGGCATCCCCCTCATTTACATTTCGACGTAGATTGTAAATCTATCTATATATATACATAAAGCCATTTTTCCGACATTAGAATTTCAATTCAATTCAATTCAAGAGGTGCTTTAACGATAATACAAGCGTTAATATTAGTATCAATGGTATAAAGAAAAACGATTTCGACTGGGCGAAGCCGAATCTAGAGTTCCTAGTCTTCAATATAATTTTTAATTCCTGATAATCATAACACAGTTTCTGCTTAAAATATATGCACCACACTAAAAAATATATATTTTATAAAGCAGCCAATGCTTTCATAGCTGATATACCCGGTCAACTCTTCATGAAGAGCACTTCAAATGCTTGAGCATAAAGGAGAACAGCAAAAAAGAGAGTTTCCGAGTGCATTTCATAAATCATTTTGAAATTATGACTTTATTTTATGCGCCTCCTTGGCGCGCATTTTTATACACAAATTATTTGATTATTTATGTATCTGTCAAGCTCTATAGGAGGAAGGGGGCAGAGGGAGACAGAGAGAGACAGGGGCAGAGAGGAGGCACACGAGAAGAAGGTGCGCCCAATGCGAATCGCTCAGGTGGGTCGTCAAGTGCATTTGTAGCAGTCTTTTCTTTTTATTACAGTTTTTAAGTAACTTTTCTTATGCATATCAGTTATGACTTTTTAATTGTGTTTTTTCGAAGGAGACGGGTGAACGATCAAGGTGGGGTGTGGGATGCGGTGCGGCAGCTCTCATTACAAATGCAAATGCAAAATTCATGTTTGCGCAAAATGAAATTATGCTAAATGCGTTTTTAACGCTTTGCTCACCGCAGAACTGAGGCCAAAGCGAGGGGCGCAAAAGAGAGAGAGGGAAAAAGAAGAAGAATTAGCTGGGAACATGCCCCGAACTCATTTGCATGTGGCAAGAGCCCAGAAATGTATCCATCAAGATAATCGCTCAGTTCTGACCAGACGCGCGGAAAGTCCTCTCGAACCTCGAGCCTCCAGCCCTGCTTAGATCAATAATGCCATTAAAACTACGAGCCTGCATATCACGCAAATTTCCACTCGACCCCAAAAAAATAAATAAAACTTTGTTTACCTATAATCGTAAACAAATTATGTGAATTCAAATGAAATATTAATTGAGGCTTCCCACCCGCGAGTTAGTAAATTGCTCTAGGAATGGGGAAAGTTCCAAAAGCAAGGGGTATAAAATGCGCAGCTAGAACACCTATTTTCAGGTCAATATAACTGATTAAGGACATTGCGCAGCATTTTTATTAAAAACGCCATCTTATATTTGTATTTCCGGTAATTGTTTTAATCTTTGACATTTACGTTTTCATAAGCCAAAGGAAATTGGATAAAAGGGGTATTTTTTATTTTGCAGGCAGAAGGACGTAAATTCAACCTCACACATACCCTATTTATCCATATATATATGAGTATTTTGTACATAGCGCAGATCCTGTTATTTCTTAAATGATTGATAACTTACCAGATTCCATAAATTCAATAAAAATAAATCAATATACAAATAATGTAAGAGCTGGAGGTCTCAAATTTGGTATGTATAGTAAAATTGTAAGGAAACGAATTTTAGAAGGCATTGTCTTGATATTTAATATTTACACACGTTTGTGTTGGGCTCTGCAAACTTCATAAAGATCGGACAACATGCACCGAAATTTCTCACAGCATATAACGGTCGCAAGGTTGGGTACAGAGTGTCTCCTAGTCGGCCACTTTAACTTGAGCACTCTTCCTTGTTTCATGTTGACATTTAAAAGAACGAGTGACTGAAAATTCTCATGAAAACCTATTCAAACTTTTTCAGTAATTTCGATCAAGCTAAACGGATTTGATAAGACAATTTTATTATAGTATTATTTTAACACACTAAAATCATTTATTTTTTCAAAAATTCTTGGAGAACTTTAAAGGTAAACCTGTCCTTTACCCTTTCTAATCGTCCATTTCTTTGTCAAAACCCAAATTCAATGAGCTTATGTTGGTCCATTTTGTCTCATATAAAAAGCAGATTTTAAGGATATGTCATCCAAAAAAAAATTTTTTGAAAATTTGTTTCATTTTGAAAGGTAACTTACACGTGAACAATTAAATTTGAAATATCTTTTTGTCAAAATTCATATCAAAAATAAATATAAAATATGGTCTCCTACATCTTTTAAGTCCTATAAATATCCAATTTAGGTGGAAGTACACATTATTACACGGTCAAGCTATCCATGTGAAATAATATTTAAGTCAAGAGAGTTCTAGATGATTATTTGATTGAAATTGAAATGTTTCCCTTTTTATAAATTGATTTTTTTGCGTTTTTCGGAAATTTTCGGTAGGTACGTTTGTTCAACAACCCTTGTGCTTGAGCTTTTTAGATATTGGAGGCAATTAGAGGCGCTTAATATTTGAACAGTAGCAATTAGAGGCAATGGCAATGTGAAAATAACTTAAAACAACCATTACCAGAAGCAGATAAATAGTCTTTGGGGGAGTCAGACGCACGGTCTGCCCGAAGAGTCGTCTGGAGAGGCTCAGTGAAGCCCGAGCTTGCAGAATAATACTTCATTTATGTAGATTTAATGGCTCGCATCTGGTTTGCACGTTACACATTGCAAGGTGTAAGTTGCAAGTTGTCTTTGTCGGAGCAACACGAGCAATTTGCGCCGCATTAAGCGGGGTGCACAAAGGCCGGGGGTACGAGCCGGCTTTATCAGCAATTGGCCATCTTAAGTGCGTCTAAGCCGGGGCACACAAAGACTGCCTTTTGTTGGTTTTGTTGCTGCAAACTAAAATTATTAATATGCAAACGCTGCTTTGTCGCTCTTCGTTCGTATATTTATTTATTTCTTTGTTCTCTTTGCACTGCTTCGCTTGCCTTTTGCAGAGGTGTTCGGGTCTGCACTTTGAAGGCGTTGAAAATTTCAACGCATTTCACTCAATTTCCAGCGTGAGTTTTGCACGGAACGAATTGGGAATGGAACCACGCCATGTTGTTAACAGCGCACTCTGCTGCTCTGGTGGTTGTTTCACACACACACACACAGCCACCCATGCACACAGAGAAGAGAGCGTATTCACACACAGACGCGACGTCTTGCGGGGCGGAGTTACAGCTTTTTTATTTTTCTTTTTTGTTAAGCTTCAATTGTGTTAAAAATGGTTTTGTTTTTACAAACTTTACCAAAAAAACAAAGCAAAAGCCAGCAATTTGTACTGGCTATTTCATTAAGCGGCATAGTTCTTCATAATTCAACAACAATTAGTAAATAATTATGCCTCGACAATTGTCACAATGAGAAATTGAGCGTTTGAGCTTTTAAGTTTACACGTCACAACATATGCTAATCGCTTGTGACCCCCCACCCCCCCTTCCACCGACTCACTTCTTTTCCAAAAGTTTTTAACAATTTGTTTAGCTCTAATTGAAATGTCTTTAATAGTTAAAAACACGCAACTGTTTGACAAAGTTTTTTCTCGAGTGGGCGTCGTGGGAACTTGCTAAGAAAAAAAGCTAGACCAAGTATTATATAAATTTTGACAGAGTAAGCCAGAAAATATGACAACCATATAAGCCATATTTGGGCTATATCGTAGTTACCTTTCATGATGTAAGCCTAATTTCAAATGACTTGTGTTCGCTTTTTCTTTTTCTTCTTTTTCTTTTCTTTCCTCTTTTTTGTGCACTAATTTGCATTTTGCATTATAGTTAGCGGCAGAAAAAATTACTTATACGACATTCGCGTGTGCGGCACAACAAAGTTTTTTGCCAAAAAGCCGCCGTCGACTTGGCAGACGCTACCGTCCCACACCCCAACCATACCCCTACCCCTATTCGCAGCCCGATTACATTCCCAACCCCAGAGCAAACTTCAAGTGCAGCGTTTCGACTATGATGGATTACTTAAATAATTAATTGCAATTAGCTGGCGCCCGACATTGCCCACTTTTGAATAACCATATTTATAAGTCTTGAGTCTTATGTGTCCTCAATAGTACCCTACTTCGACACAAGCCAATTTTTGAGTAAACAACCAGCAAGAAGGATAACTGTTACCAAATGGCAAAGGTTGTTCCTATACAAATTTAGTTATCGCTGTTTATAAATAATTTGAAAAGGTTGTCTCAATACTTCGGATTTTAGATTATCTTATCGATAAATGTTTGATAATAGCATCTTTTTGTTTTATTATTAATAGAAAGGATCATGATTTGCACATCACATGGAAAGACTTAAATGCATTTCCATTATAACAATCCTTTGTCAGCTCGTTAAAAGAATAACATTTCGTTAGCGCTTCGCATCGTAGGAAAAGCTGCAAATGCAGGGTACTCGCAGTCTACTTGACTTGCACTCACTGCATTTTTGGCATACATTTTCTGGTTTTCTGGTTTAGTTGTAGCTTCGCTTAGTCAAATCACTAATGAAAATTTGTCTGCAGCTCGGCCTTGCATAATTTCCTAGATAGCGTTTTATGGCGATTTAAAGGCACGGCACGCCCCTAACGCCAGCCTAATGAAAACTGGGCATGAACATGTTACAGTCGATCATTTTAATTAGTTATGTAAATAATATTAATTAAACAGCAGCCAAAGATCTGGACAGAACAGAATGTTAATGCTTATTAATCAACTCCAGACTAAGAGTTGTTAGATGAAAATAGTTTTGGATGGCAGATATGATAGATTGACGGGCACGGATGCAGCGACAGCTGATCCGACGCGGGTTGCACAAACGGAAACCGCAATATTTTCAATATTTATGGTTTTTATTTTTAGGTTCCTTTATGTTATTCCTCGTACCTCAATTTCCTCGCCTAAGAAGCAATAATTACGCTCGTCCCAAAAGAAATATCATAACCATCACTTTTTTGACGCCTAATTGGTTGGCTCTGTGGTTCTGTGGCTCCGGGCTCTGGGCTATGGGCTCTGGGCTCTGGGCTCTGTGGTTAGCCGCCGCTCTAATCCCTTGACCCTCTCATAGGAATTGTCAAACTTGGACACTCCCATTTTTTCAATATCTAACGCCCCTCTGTGTCGCTGTTGCCGTTGCCTTTTTTTTTGTACTTACTGTGTGTAATTTTCTTGTTGAGAGATTTTCTATGTGAAGGTTGTGCGCTGCGGCAATTGTGGAAAAAACGTTAAAACGTAAAACTGCGTCAATTTTTATTACAATGGCAAATAATTTGCAGTTATGCGCTTAAATTGTGCGACTAACTGACATTGAGCGTGGCTTCAACTAGAGATGGAAGATAATCGTGACGGCAAAATGCACTTCGTGATTTAACCGCAAAAGAAATGTAAAAAATGAAAAATCAAAGAAACATAAATATTAAATATTGAAAATACGTCAAAGTAACGCTATACAAATGATTTCACTTTTTCAAAACAGTCAGCTCAAATTCGGTAAAAAGTCAAAACAAATAGATATGATGTATTTATTTGTTGATGTCACTTTATAATAAAAAACAGTTTATGCCTAAACATACGTTTTAGTTAATAGCTTCCTCAATCACGAGGCCACGTTGGGCGCCATTTCATGACATTGCACTTATTTGCGCACTTGTGGCCGCCGGCCTGTGCACATGCAGCCCACGCCCATCTCTAGCTTGAGTGCAGTTATAAGGTCGTCGGTTGATATGATATAAGAGAGCTTTGGGCCGCTCTGGGAACGGCACAAACTGGACAAGCGGCCCTGGGGCAAGGCCCACGCGGCAGCTAGCTTGTCTGTGATTCGAGCACTGCACTTAAGTTTTGAGCAACGCATGACAAGCCAATTGACAGGGCCAGACAGGTCCAGACAGGGCCATACAGGGGCAGACAGAGTCAGGTTTTGGCCCACAAAGTAGAAGTTGTGGGCCGTGGATTGGGCGCGCTATTTTGCACACTAAAAGGTGCTAATTGAACTGAAATCGATTGATTATTCATTGCAACTGCTGCCCAACGGGCCCAGGCGGCAACTATATTAATTTGTAACTTTTGCCCTGGCCGGTGCCATTAAATCGCGACTGTCACTTTAGGCCAACTTGATGACACGCACATGGTACCAGGCATACCACGTACACCTATGTCTGACTTTCTGCCTGTCTGTCTGTCTGTCTGTCTGTCTGTCTCTCTACCTCTCAGCGTATCGATAACAGTCGGGACAGCCGGAGCAGTCGGTACTGTCGGGAGACAGTTGGCGGGGGGCCCTGGGTCCTGGGCGCATAAATTGTCTGCTGCCATGTGACGTCAGTCAGTGCCAGTGCCAGTCCATGGGCTGCGGCTGGACAGGATTTTGCAGGAGCCACGAATAAGGATCGCGTGCAAAAATGCAACTGCGGACGTCTCGCGGTGGCACGCAGAACTTTTCGTCGCATTCGCATCAGAATGCAAATAAAACATTTCAAATGCACAACACAAACAGATAGCGATAAAGTGGGCAAAGGGTGGTGGGCGAAGGGAGCGGAGTGAGCACTGAGTGAGAGTGGGCAGCTGCATAATATGCCAGTGATACGGGATATTTAACCCATTTAATAAATCCTCAGAAGGAATACCACTGGGATACATCGATAACATTTTGCACACGTATTTTTAACTGGAAATTATAGAAAATATTTAAAGAACATCTGTCGCTCTTTATAGCTATTCCCATAGAGATGAAACCCGATCAATCGATCATCGATCAACTCGATAACTTGTAGAACCATCTTAAAAAAGTACTTCTTGAATTTCTATTGAGATTCTAGAATTCTACTCAAATTCTTTTTAATTGTTAATATGAACTATACAAACTCAGATTTCTTCTGCCCGTTAAACTAAAAACAATTCTCCAAGCTAATTGCTCATCTGCTTAGGTTTTCCTGATGCTACTTCAAGTGTTATTATAAACAACTCCTTTGTAACGGTAACTCAAACTGTAGACTTGAAAATTGTTTCGGTTCAAGCATCAATTTCGTATCAATTTCGCCTTATTTTTGGCGAAACAATTTGGTCTTACTTTTACAAAAACCGATACGAAACGTTTGTGGCTGGCAAATTATAACGAATCGACCAAAAAAAAAAAGAAAACACGGAGCTAGGGGGCTTTGTGGAGCTGGGCAGGAAGATGGGGGACAGACTCCTTGTGGGCCCCACAGCGCCAGCGAAAACAAGAAAGGAAAAAAAAACAGCTCTCCATTAAATTCGCATTTAGGCTGTCAATCATTTGCGCTAATTTTTCTCCTGGACTGAGGTCTTAGCCAGCGGCTTGGACGATGTCTGCTGGGTTCCTTTCTTCTCCTGTCGATGGCTTCCAATGAAGATTAATTTCGTTTTTGAAAGCATAGCGCTGAATTTAAGTGGAATTTGGCGCTGTTTGAAAACTAAGCCAACAGTTTCAGAAATCGCCAAGATCAAGACAATCCTTAAAGGAAGGGTCACAGCCAACGCAACAGAAGAGGGGGCGATCTGATGTTCAGCCACATTTAACATGAACTCAATTTGCCAGCAACTTTAACACTTGTTTCAGTTGTTCTTTCCCCCCTCGTGAGCTGTTGAGGTCAGCGATGCGTCCATTGTCCAATTTGCCGATTGTTATCTGAGTCGCATGCAAATTTATCCGCCTAATTTGTTAACAAGTGCGGGTTTTAGTAGTTTATTGCGAAGGTCAGAACAGCTGTTGCCAACAATTGGATGCACTTTTGTTATTGATTACTATCAAGTACTGAATTTACAGAGGATCTTTTATTGATTACATAAATATCATCCATTTCAGTTTAAGGCTGACTCTTTATTAAAATCCTTTCAGTTGTACAAGCTTTTACTTTTTTAATATCATAAAATTGTTTCTGAAATAATTTATTTATGATATGAATAATGTTTTATTCCGTATTAAAAGCAAATTTAAAATATTCTCAGTATTTCAAACTTAACCAAGTATTTATAACATCTGCATATCTTAACCGATTTGAATGATCGATACGTCAAAGCAAAGTTAGCTTTTAGCTTACAAATAAGTCCAGTTTCTGTACAGGTCCAGGACAGTTTTAACTTGAATACACAAACCACTTTTTGACGCTTAAAACTAAATTACAAAAAACCAAAAATAAAGTGTACTCGAAAAACCTTCAGCCATGGCTTAGAAGTGCAAAATGTTTAATCCTCTGGCTTTTAAATTTAACTTAATTGACATATTTGGAAACAGAGAAAGTCTTTGAAGTCTTCTATGACGTCATAAGCCCGCAAATTAAGGACACTAGATGCTGCGTAACCTGCTATAAAAAAAAACATCAGGACAAGCGTCCAATTGCAGCGACAGACGGAAAAGGCAGAGTAGAGAGGAAGAGAAGAAGCTATCGAAAGAGAGAGAGAGAGAGAGAGAGAGAAAGGAAGCGCATTGCCGGCGAACCAATCAACAGGGAAAAGAGCCACAACAGCAGCCGTCGAAGCATCAATCAAATCAATTATTATCGACAATGGGAGAGTTCGTGGAAATTATATAGAGGCTGATGCTGAAGCTGATGCTGGAGTTGAAGTCGAAGCTGGATCTGAATCGTTTTGGCCGCCATTAATAAGCAGCTTTGGCGGCGCATTTGTTATTTGATTGGTAAATTGAGCTGCGGCGGGGCAGAGTCGAAAGCAATTGTCTTGGGTCTGGGCCCGGAATGTAAATGGCTTCAATAGGTAGCCAAAATGGCGACTGGTGTCACGACAAAAACACGAAAACAAAATTGAAGCCAAATTACAGGGCACACGCGGCAGCTGCCGCAGCTTTAGGCAGGGACAGAGGCTTAGACAAGAGGGCAGAGGGCGAGGGAGAGATCTCATCAAGTGGCAACTGCAGGCACAGGCCACACCTCAAGTCCGATCTTATCCCAGTTGTGTGGAACCATGAAAACTGTCGCGGCAAATCCAAACAAACAGTTCATCAAAAGCTGCGACAATTAAGCAATAAAATAAAATGAAATTCAAATGAAAAATGTGGAAAAAAATATGGAAAAAAACAACAAGTAAATACATTGAATCGGTGATGAGCGGGCTCAACCGACTGCGCAATACACTGTGTCATTTCCAGTCAAATCAGTCAAAAAGAGTTCGCTCGATTAGCCTTCAGACTCTTAAACTGTAAACACAGGCCAGTGAGTCTTAAACTGTAACTATGGCAAAACAAGATAAGTGCACTGGGAGTGGGACAATCTCAAGAGGAGGGCATCAGCAGTCTAGCTGCCCAGTTCAAAATTTAGAAGGTATTTATTTTAAAGGATTTCAGACAGACAGTAAACCCACATAGCAAACAGACTGCCATGGCAAAAACTAATATACTCAATTTCTGATTGCGAAGAGAGTATATTAGGAATCGTCCATAAGCGCCAGGCCGCCCATGCGGGGCCTACAGAGGGGGGTTCATTATAAAAGAAAAGAAGCCGCCGCTGATGAGCTTCGTTGCAACTGCGGAAAGATAAATTGACGCGTTGATGTAGGCAAATGCACAAAGATACAAACTCTATGTCTCTCTCTTACACTCGCTAAGTCGCCATCTCTTTCTCAATATTACTGCGGCGGCGACATAAATCATTGTGATTGACAGCTGCTGGGAGGAGGTTGAGTCCAGGGCTTCGAGCAAGCTGCTTTTGAGGCGGTAGCTTCCACTACCCGCAACTAAACTCATTTAAATTCCACTTTCAATTGTCCAAAACATAGGAAACGTGCCAGAGCCGCATCTCGAATATTAAATACCCTGAACTCATCACAAAGTAGAAGAAAGCCTAGGTAAAACCATATAATACTATAAGATACTATATGCAAGGGCTGCTGTGAAAGACTGCGATATTTCAGATCAGCAGGCACTGAAGGTGGCGACATCATCTTCGATTAAAATAAGAAAAAAGCGATTTTCAAATTTTCCAAAAGTTCAAATATATGGTAGAACAATCTGATGTTGACCAACATTCAGTCATAGATTACTGTACTTAATTTCATTTGAATACAGTTAAACATAACAACTGTCTGCATTATTGACTTGCCAAGCTTTGAACATGTGCTTTACATGTTTCATTGGAATTTCTGATAGTCCTCTGTTAGGGTATTAAGAAGAACTTTTCTCGCGCTAATTACAGGGTGCCACAGCGTCAAGATGGACACACAGATCAATCATATAACGGGAATACGATGTACTCCTCCACCATTTGGTCAGTTTGGCTAATTGAAACAAATGCGCAGCTGTTCGGGCTCCGAAATTATTTCATCAACTCATAAGTTTTTCAAAAAATGTGAGACAATTATGTGAAAGAGCCGAAAACTTGAACAAATTGTGAATAATTTTTGTGTTGTCTCATCAATATAAATAAAATATTTATTAACTATTTGTTAAGAGCCATAAATCGCACACACAGCAGCCGCGACTTGGCCTGGTCAGCGACTTGGCCTGGTCTCTTTTGGGGTTAAGCGGGGTCCCACAACAGGACACACTGGCTATGCCATACCGGAGCGGACCCTCTGGGACCGCCTGTGGTGCGGGCGGCGGCGGGCTGGGCCATATTAATTGTGAGCTTGTTCAGCAAGCTCTCGCTCGGCCCGGCCTGGTTTGACTGGCTGACTGGCTGGCTGGCTGGCCGGTTGGCTGCTTGGGCCCCTGTGTTGGCTGGTGTCTGACCAAATTGCTGCTATTTATGTTGGTAACTACCGTATAAACTTGGCAGCAACAACAAAGACTGCATGCAAAAGAGCCAACAGAGCAACAACACACGGCAAACGCTGAAATCAATATGTTGGCTAATAAATTGTCCCAGAATATTCATTAAATTAAAAAAGTAACAAAAAACGTATTGCAAGTTCCTTCAGAAACAGGAGCGGTTCGCAGGCAGACAGTGGGCCCATGTGGGCGGAGCAACAGGTGGCTACAAGTGACAAAAGAAATTAAGTAAAGAAACTTAAATTTCAGATTAAGAACCAAATCATCAAAATAAGCAGCAGTTCCTTCGCTTGTATCTGCTTGTATTGAAAAACAAAAAAAACTTTAATGATGACAACATGAACAATAACTGATTATAGGAACTTTCTAGCTGAGTGTCAAGCTGAAATTTATTTTTGTTAAATTTTAATGATTGGCAAGCCAAAAAATACAATAACCTTTTATCTATGGCAACTCTTTACACAATTACATATAATATACATATAATTACATATAATGCTTTACCTTTATTTTTTATGTATTTATATAAGCACACATTATAATTTACTTAAAAATTATAAAAATTCTGTAATGTGAGATTTGGAAAGAAATGTAATTCAAATGCTATGTACACCTGGCACATGTACTAAAAAATTAAACAGGCTGTGGCAAATTTGAATGAATAAGAGCTTTTGCATACCTACCATGCGAGCCCAACATAACTGCCACCCGCACTCCGCTCCTGTGCGCTCAGCGCGCGAAAATTTATTTTTAATTACGCAGCCCAAAACATGGCACAAACAGCGGCCACAACATTCTGATGCCGATGCTGATGCTGATGCCGATGCTGATGCAAATGCTGATGCTGCTGATATTCTGCTGGCATTGCCCAATCCCTATGCCGCAATCCCCAAGCGCAGCTCAGAGCAAGCGCGGCTGGAGATGCGGCGACTGGCGCTTCATACACTGTGGGCGCAGCGGAATGTGGCACAGAGGAGACTGCAGGCGGGACGCTTCTGGCTCCTTCGACCGACTGTGGCTGGGCAAAATTATGACATGAACATGAACGAAGTCCACATAATGATGTTATACAATACGCCATCTTAGCGTAAACAAGGATAAAAGCCGCGCCAGGGACGCGACTCCACAACTGGACAACAGGCGACGACTGGCGCTTCGACTGGGACTTTGGGGCACATCTCAGACATGTGTAGAGCCCGTGCTGTTACCGGGCTACAGTGTAGTTGTTGTTGTTGTTACCCGGGAGCTGTTGGCACTGCAACACGCCGCTGCGGGAACTTTGACATGGGGCAAGCAGATCGCTGCGACATATCGATGCTGTGAAAATTTGTTTTGCGTAGACCCACAAAAATTTATGATTTGCCTGGCAAAAATGTGTCGATGAGTTGCTGATTTATGTGGCAAGAGAGCAGGTGGGCAGATGGCTGTGCGGGGAGTGGGGGTTGGGCACCTGACAGGAGGCCCAGCACATATTGTGGAATGTGGCATGTAACCCACTTACCCCAAGAAAGTTTCCACTTTAATGACATAGAAACTGAAAGTCAATAAAGAGCTGTGCGTGTGTGCGTGTGTGTGGGTGTCTACCAGGTAAACAGTTATGGAGTCAGGCGTAATGCCGAGTTCTTGGCTGCCATTAGGCTAAATATAGCAATTACAAGCCAATTGCAATCAAAATGCCATTGAAAATGCATTCAATGCAGATGCAGGGGCATGCAGGAAAGGGGCGTTGGAGTGGGGGAGTGTAGGTGAAGGGCACACGCACATGAATATGCATGTGTATGGGCAACTGTATGTGTGTGTGTCTGAGTGCATTTGCAACAAACAACCAAAGGGGGAAAAACTGCAACAACAACATTTTTGCACTTTGTGTTGTCATTTTCAAAATCAACGCAATAAAACGTTCAGAGCGGAGATAGTGGGGGGAAGCGAGGGCGTAAGAGGCCAATGACAATGCAACCTTCACATGGAAAATCGTTGATTAGGAAAATTATGGAGGCACGAGAACAAATGATAATACGATATTAATACATCTGTAGAATAGAAGAACGACAGATAGAGAGGGGGAAGGGGGGGAGAGAACGAGAGAAAAGAGAGTGCACCATTTCATCAAATAAAAATATAAAACATCTTCAAGGTTTCTAGAATGATCAGAAAAATCATGAAATAACATTACTAAATTGATTTAATTAAAAAAAGTAAATAAGTTAAAATTAGGTTTTTTTAAAAAATAATGAACATAATTATTCAGTATAGAGAAGCGATTTTGGAAATGAGCTTTGCCATTTTTAAACACATTATTTAAAATATAATTAATTAATAATTGGAGATATCACTGATATTTTATCAGATTTTTAGAATTATAATCATTATTAAAAATCATTAATCATCATAATTAAATAATAAAAAAAAAAAAAAATCATATATTTTTTAGTGTTTATTATTTTGTGCAATATAATATTGTATAGAAAATGTGGACGTGACGTAATATCTATCCATATGAACTACTGCATATTGAAACCTACATCCGACATGAATATTGACTTTATGCTGATCGATTTAACTTAATAAAAGGGAAGTAATTATTAAATAAAAGTATAAATTATTATTAAAATGTAGCTTAAAATTTTTTAATAATTTCATGAAAATTTTAGGTAACGTATTTTAATATATCAAACAAATCTAAAGTGATTTCAATATGTCAAAATTTGTGAAAAATACAAATTCGTTGATTCAGACAAAATGTTAATAAATAAGTAAAAATAAAGATCCAAGTAAGTAAGCACATACAGATGTGATTACACAGAACATACATATTCACAATTCACACAGTAGTATTTGGGTTCACAATAACTATGACGACAACTGGAGTGCCACTGTCCAGCAACAAACTGGAAATGGAACTGTAGCTAGTAGCAGCGACAGCAAACTTTAACTCACAAAAATTGCACTCAAACTCAAAAGCGGCGAGTGAGCAATACGAGTGGCTGCTGCAACTGGCCACTGGAATATGGGAGGAGACACTCACAAACATACACACACACACATAGCTAAGGCGACAGCCGAATGAATCTCAGCCACAGCGGGCAGCAGTAAAAAAACAACAACAGAGGCAAAGGCAAAGCGTAGCCCAGAGCAACAACGATAAAGCAACCACAAAAATTTATGAAACACAAAAGTGGAGGAAAAGAAGTTCAAAATGTTGCCCAGGCAATGGCGACGACTCTGATTTGCGCTGTGTAGTCGTAGTCGAATGGAGAGAGGGAGAGCGGAGTGGAGAGTGGATGCAAGAGAGTTATGACGACAGGGCGAACAGACAAGCGCAAAGAAGATGGCGATTGGCTTCAGGCGCAAACAGGATAATAAATAATTGCCGCTGCGAACACTGGCAACATAATTTTCTGCGGCCAGTGTGACCCCCCACACCCCTCCCCAACCTTGTGGATTGCCTATTGTTGAGATGCTGTTGCACATGTTCTCACTGGACACATGCACTTGCAACATGTGTTGGACTCGCCTGGATGCAAAAGTTAATCTCCGGCTAAGCAGCGGATGAGGCAACGCCCTCTAGACAATTGGCCAAACAATTGACATTGACATTGATGCGCCGCACACAGCTGTCAGAGTTGTTGGTACCTGGCAAAATTTGTGCCCACTTTAAGGCTTAGGCAAGGTCAAGCGAAAGTGCCGAGCAACTGTGATAGAGGAAGTGCATCAGCAACTGCAACTGCAACTGCAACTGCTGAGAACAGATCTCAAGATCCCATTCTTTAGTTGCGTGTCGCAAGTAATTACCTGCACGATTCCAACGATTCCAATCGATTGATCTGCCAGCCAGCATTTGATCGTGACATTTGATGGACATTTGCCGCCGCTGCCGTTTTGGAGAACATGGCAGCCAGCACTGGAAGCCTTTGCCATTGTAACGTTGATTTGTTGTAGAGAATGGCTTGGCAATTGCTTTTGCTACTGGCCTCGCGCACTAATCAAATAGTAGTTGCAGCAGTCAGTCATTCATTCATTAGAATCTCAATCTACACAGCTGACAGCTCTACAAATTGTTATTGACAAAGCAATTGTTAAATCAGAAGCGATTTTATGTTTAAATGAGACAATTTGTTGCGGACATATGAACTAAAGGCATTTGCACATAAAATTATTACTCGGTCGTGCTCCAATTTATTTTTAAATATATCAGACAGGGCTACGAATCCAACAATAAATATTCGGTGGTTCGGTTCACGCTGGAACCAACTAGCTACCCAAAAGTTCTAGTGCTGGTTTTCCACATATTTAATTTCAGAATATGGTTTGAACTTTGTAACACTTTTCTGGATTTTTAAAGAAAATATAAAGAGTGTACATGTTTCCATACACAAGATTTGGTAGAAAGGTAAAAGACGCTTTTATAAGCAATTCACTAAAAGAACAAAAAGACTACAGAATGGGTTAGAGTAAGAGCAGAGAAAAGAGAGAGAGAGAGAGAGAGATATAGTATATGACATTAATTAGAGTGAGAGTGAGATACTTACATATAACCAAAGCAAAACCTTTAATTGAAGTACATTTCAGAGCAGTGGGGGGAATTATCAAAAAATGCTTACATTTATATTCATAAGGTACATATGCACATACATACAATCATTCAATATTCATTCATAAACACTGAGCACGCCTGCATCAATTTATGCACTCCTATGCATATATATATAAAAGTGTTCTCCTGACTAAATAACTGAACGTTGACTAACGTAAGAGCTATGAAGCACATTTATTACTGAAGCTTCCATTCAATTCGAAGGTGAGACGGGCTTAGACAATTCGGACCGCAAGTGAGGGAAAACGTCGGTCAAAGTTTGTATGAGAAACATCAAACAAACATATATTGATCTGTAGGGTTTTAGATGTCTGGGCGTCTGGGCGTGGGGCTCACGAACGAAAAGTTTCGGATCGAATTCAGCAGCAATGGCCGTGTTATATTATAAGATATTTGATTTTTTATTATTCATGTAATTATATTAGGTAGGGTAGTTGGCTAAGCGTCGTCATACTGGAAACGATATAAAGCGTTGAACACAGACAGAATTCAGCAGGAAATCTTTTTACAACAAATTATGTGTGTTTTTAGTAAGTTCAAACAGAACTTGCAACAATGTTCTTTTTATATGTACAAAAGGGACGTTAAGCGAGAACGAGGTAAGATCTCAGTGAACATGATATTTCTGCTATTTAATGCATTTTCGACATTAATTATTTGACCCGGCGACGACATGTAATTTTTTTTTATATATATATACATATATAGAAATTGATGGGAATACGAGAAACAAGTTGGAAGGAAAACGGAATGCGAAAAGGAACATCTTACAGGCCTAACAAACGCATAAAGTCGTGTCAGGAAATCTAATATAATACTAGCGGGTGTTACCTGGCTTGCTCGTGTCAAATTTTATGCTTACAATTTTAGATATTACTTTTTCAGCCTGTTTTTGCTCGTGGAGAGTTTTTATGTAGGACTTTGAAAATAAGTTTGAAGATATTCGTACATTTTCCACCGAGGAAGCTTGGATTTTACTAAAAGTGTGAAACTTGTCTTAAATGAATATTCATAAAGGTTCTTAGAAATTTGAGCCCGAAACATCACCCTCTGACGACTTCACGCCATTTCCACCAAGGGGGATGGATTTCCCAAAAAGCGTGAAACACTCCTCAAAATAATTTTAAAACAGGGATCTTTAGAAATGAGTTTGCGGTTAATCGGATGCTCATAAAAAGGTTTCATACAAACGTTTTTCGCGATATTTCCACACTGATTGATGAAATTTGCCTAACTTCAGTAATAATTTCAGCAATCTGTCAGTTGGTTAGTCAGTTAGTTAATTTTATAGTTATGGCTCCTGAATAATGGATAATTTCTAAATACATTTTTTATTCCTTGTATAACCATTGATGAGATAATAAAATGAACATAAACTAACCAGAAGTCTGAAAGCTTCTTCAAAAGCTCAGTTGACGTATTTAAACGTAAAACACTTGAGAACAGTAAGAGAATAAATGAACAACAACAAACACAACGCATAAAAGCTTTTACATTAGGCACTGATCATTGGCGCTGAAAAGTTTAATTAACACTTTGCCGACGCACGCAAATATAAATGCTTGAGTTTATTTATAAATAAAATATATAATAGTGTACGTTTATATACACATACACATCACACTCAAAAGAACAAATATTTTCCTCATTATTTAATTGATTTTTTACCCACAAGCAGAAAAACAATTTATGCTAAAATGCCAGTTAATGCATAAATTTTAAGTTTAATAAAAATATGTACGAAAGTGCTGACCAGTTGTAAAATAAATAAGTTGGCTTATCTCATAATTAGTCATTAATAAAAATGAAATTATTTATTTAATTACCAATTAAACTAACATACATAGTAATTATTACAAAAATACAAGATTACCTCCTTGAAAATAGCTTGAATAGCAATGATTCTTGATAACCCATTAAGGACTCACTAAGCTTGAATCTTCCATTTTAAACTACCAAAATATTTAAACAAGATTATGTATGTGCTAATAATATAATAATAATTTGCACACTGCTAAAGACATATTTATATCTCTATAAAAAAAAATCAATAATTATAAACAAACAAATTAAATAAAAAAAACTTTGAAAGAGTGCTTCCACTTTCGTACAAGCACTAGGCCCCGGCGAGATTCGAACTCACGATCTCCTGTTTACTAGACAGGCGCTTTAACCAACTAAGCCACGGCGCCGACATGTGCTCCACGCGCACATGCCCAGACTTGAAGATCAAATGTTTCAGAAACTATTCTAAAGAACTAAATATTCAATTGGGCTAATGTAAAATCAATCAGTTTGACATAATTAAGAGATAACGCTACGAATACGTTATTAATATTGAAAGATAATGAAAATTGCTTGATGTTAAAGTAATACAAGAAATTCGGAGAATTGTAAACATAGAAGCAATAAACTGGCAGTTAGATAAGTCTTGAATATCTATAAAGAGTGGACTCTCTATAATTTATGATGTGTGTATGTGTCTGTTTGTGTGTGTGTGTGCAGTTGTGCAAAGTAATAATTTTGAAATTTGGCTCAAGCTGCAATTTCTCGCCATGTTTTGCATATTATCAGCTAATTTCGCCTTTCAGATAAGCCGCACAACCTCGTTGCCTTGCCATGAGTGTAATTTATGCCTCGCCATTGCTGCCTTCGGTTGCTAGCTAATACCCTGTAGACACTTAACAGCTGGAAATGGAGCATAATCGAGTTGTGCACTTGTATGAAAGAGGCAAAATGATTATTATATATCAGTTTATACATATGTTATTAGAAGTATTTTCGCAGGTATCCGCCAGTCGAATCGCGTTAATATCATTCAAAGTTTGCCCATTTTCCATTTTAAATTATAAATTTTATAAATATGACATTTACTCCATCTTATTTTTTTGGTGCTTACTTTAGCAAAAGCATTTTTATTATCCAAATGTTTAAAATCCAGCATGTTTTAAATTGAATTTGTTGCAAATAAACACTAAATTGATTTCGCCTGAGCTACTTACAGGGTATTTGCTGATCAAGCGCTTTCAACTACAAGACTTTTACTAGTTTGTGAGATTGTTGCTGTTCTTTTGCTACAAATATTTATGCAAATTGCACTTAGTTGTTGCTGTTGCTGCTGTTGTTGCCATATTTTTTATTGTCGTTGTTTTTATGCACATTTTCAAATATAATTACGAGTGCTTTTCTGGCATTTCATTTGAAGTTGAAGAGTTTGCGCTTGCGATTTAATCGCATTTAATTGCCACGGCTCGCGGGCTAAGCCGCATAGCGGATTATTACACGAAACTGGGAGTGGGGCGCAGGACGAGCGGTGAGGTGCGAGGAGGGTATGGGTGTGGCAGCTGCAGCACGTTGCAAGTTAATTGCATCCAATGCCAAAGTAGGTACAAAAGTCGTGCGTCCTTCGCGGCACCCCAAAAGATTTTTCCGCATAAAAAGTTTTTAATGCAGCTCGCGACGATGCAAGTGCGGCTTGCACCTGCCCCATTTGGCAGCATGTCCTTTATCCCCTGCTCAATGCATGCACTTTTATGACGTGTGGCATGTGCCCCAGGTCTCGAAACAGGACTAGGACACATTTGCGCTACGAATGGATCGGTTCGACTGGCTCGCGACTTTATCTCTGGGACGCCAAAAATTAATGACGTTATTTTCGCATTAGGAAGCAGCCATGACACGAGCACTCACGAGCATTTTACCTAATTGCCCGTAATTATAGTATTCAATTTAAGTCTGGGGCATTCTGAGTCCCCACTCCAAGAGGCAGCCCTATTCGAACACGGCCGCGATTAACAATGTCCGATATGCGCGGGGTCTTTGGCTCAACTTGCAATTTTAGGAGCGATTATGCTAATTGTGCGTGGCACCACGGACAGCGAGGGGGTAGACCGTCAACGGGAGATAGCTGCCACGATAGCCACGATAGGGGTAGTCCATGCTTTACGATGCAACGCAAACAGTTTGTCATCTTAAATTATATTTTCGTGCTTGACCCGTGCGCGTGCTAGAGATGGTAAACGCGAAAAGGCACTAAAAACACGACCAAAGCGTACGATACCACATTTTCGTAAAAACAAAACTTTAATCACAAGCAATAAAGCTATCTTAAGCTACTTTAATAGAAATTGTTTACGATATGAACTATATAAAACATGCATATATATTTTAATAAAAATAGGAATGTAAGCAGACCTTAAACTTTGAAAAAGTCATCCTGCTGGCTGAGGTTTGAGATATTGAACTTGATATATTTGAAAACGACCTTTAATGCTTAATAAAACATACCAAAGTAAATATATCATTTAGATCGAATTTAATTGATCTGCATTTGGGCAATTGCCACATTTTCGGCACGCGTCCATCTCTATAGGGAACTGGAGTTTACCTGAAGGTACCTTCCCTATAGGAACCATCTCAATTTAGTGCAATTAATGCAACAAATTTGTGTATTTTACATTGAAGGCTGTTCTCGGTTTTTGTTTTTGGCAAGCAGCAACAGCAATTTGCATAACGAATTGCCGAGCACAAGCACAAGAACAAGAACTAGAAAATATAGAGTATAATAAATATTTAAATTTTATAGAGTTTCCCCTGCCCTCTCCGCAAGACATCCCCGAAAGCGTTAAATTTACGACAGGTTGGCTGGAAAAACGCTCGACATTTATAGGCAACATGGCGTCGTCAGCGGATTGGTGCAGCTCACAGAAAAAACTAAAAGAAAGCCCTAGCCCAAGCCCCCTGCTTGTCCCCCCCGAACCGCGGCCATTTCGCATGCGCGCGCATTTAAATGCACTTCCGTTTCTTTTTTTTCGCAAATTATTGTGTTTGTGTATGTTTCTGTGTGTGTGGCTTGTGGTGTGTGTGAGAGTTAAGGGGCGTCTTGAGTTTTTGCTCGTTTACCTTGTTGCAGCGCTTGCCATAAATTCATAACTTTGTGGAAAATCATAAAAACTGAATTTATGACTTAATTATATACATATATATATATGAATGTGTATATAATATATATAGAGGACTTAGAGTTTTGGCCACAGGCACAGGCACAGCCGCAGCCGCATTTCTTGTGCCTCATTTCACGCTGATGATTAAGTGTCGCACACTCACACTCACAGCCAACACTCAAACACTCAAACACCCATTCACTCATTCACTTATTCACTGTCGACTCGGTCTGAACTTTTCGCCTGCATTTATGCTTAAATGCGCTGCAATTGTTCCTAAAATGCAGCCACTGCACGCGATGATGGAAAACTTGAACGATTTTCATTTCTTTTTTCTTTATATACCCTACAGTCTAAGAAGTTGTAGATCGGAGGTAGTATGAATTGGGTAACATGTTTATGCTGGGGTAGTAAAAGGTAGCTTCAAATTTACAAAGCATACTTATTCGTAATCAGATTATTCAAACGATTCTATCTAGCTGTATCTTTCTATCTACCCATATATCAATCTATCTATCGAAGTCATCGCAAATACTATAGGAACTAGAACTCTAAAGTTTGGATGATGCACTTTTATACATGATATACGAATAGGAAAACGGGTTTTTTACAGTGTATATTATAGTCGCGCCAACAATAGCCATACGTTTAAGTGTACTTTAGGGTATAGGGTATTTCTTAGTCGAGCCCACCATTCTGTCTATATGATTTTAGCCAATTTTTTTATTCGCTCTATTGCAGTGCATAGCTTGCAATTACGAGCTGCATTTGCCGCTGATTATTATTATTTCTTGTTTTATGAAAATAACTTTTATTTGCAGCATTTTTTATTGATTATTTATTTAAAAGTTTTTCCTTTTTAAGAACTGGGTTAAGAAGCGTCCAACGCAGCATTTCCCACGTTGCGGAGACCAAAAAGATGCTATCCGAAAAGCTGCTGCTGCTTCGTTTGTTTTGCTTTGAGCGATCTGCACATACACACACACACACACACACACAGGTGTGTAGCTGTGTTACCAGGCACCTGGCCAGACAGCTTGTCTATAAAAGCCAGCCTTAGAGCAAACCCTGGTCAAAGAATTTCTTGCATAAAGCCAATTAAATTAAGAAATCTGATGCAGTGCCAATGATTTTTTTGTCTTTCTTCTGCTTGCGTTTCTCTTTTAATACTCTGTTCGCTAAGTGGAAGAGGTAGGTTGGGTTTTTAGAATACCCGTCCGCTTGTCCGTCTAAATCTCCTACACATGTATACCTTCCACAGCAGCCAATTCTGACGAGCTCCTCGTAAGATCGAACGAAGAATATTACGTCCGCAAATTAAAAAATTCAAATTTTCGAAAGTCACAGTTTGAATATCCCTGCTTAGCGATTACAGTTTCAGAGTCCGCAAACCACGAGAAGACGCTTTTAAACAGATTTCAGCTGTTTCCAGAGTGCAAACAGAGTATAGCGCAGTCGGTTGCAATCGACATGTTTCAGTTTTCTTCAAGCAAGAACAGGCAACAGGAACGTGAATCACAACGCGAATGCAGGCACAGCAATTGGTATTTTACAACAAACAGCGCTCGCGTCCAGCTTATTTAACATAAATCGAATGGCTACTGAAATACACGTCCTCCAGCCTGGGCTTATCTTCAGTCGAGGACACTGTTCGGGGTCCAGTCCAGAGTCTGCTGTCTTCTGGCAATTTTCATTGAGTAAAGCGAGGAAACGACCTTTACAAGAATTGCCAGAGACGAAGTCAGAGTCAGAGTTGGAGACAAATCACGACCCGTAAACAAGGCAGAGGGCAACTGTCAGAGACCAACAAACATATCTGCACATGTACTCAGCGGGGGCGGGTGTCGTCAGTTTCACACCTCAAAAGCCAAAAGCTGACCCAACTAATAAGCCAGGCAACTGCAGCTAACAGTGAAGAGACCACAGCAACAACAACAACAACAACAACAACTTGGCATAATAAATAAAAGCCAAGTAGCTGCCTTAGAGTCTGCCTCTGTAGCTGGCCAAGTCTTTGTTGATCTTGCCAACCACGTTTATGCGTTAGCTAAACACAATTAACAAATAACTCGGCTTTCTGAGCTTATAGCAATCGAATCTAGGTATAATCTGTGATTATGTTATTGAAATGGCAGAAATTCAACTAGAATTCATGAATCATTCATTCGCAGTCAACTTATTGCACGCAGAATGCTGCCAGATCTATTGAATAAGAAATATCAAAATGGTGCAAAAGTTTAAAATCTTGCACAGTATCTAAGATATAAAGTCGAATTGGATTATGGATTATTATTGGCATAAACAACTGGCAGCACTTGATATCTTTATAATACAAGCAACATTCTGTACATAGGTTTATATGTGGAATACCTTTCAGGAAATTCAATTTAAAAATATATATATGCATCATCTTGCTACTAAGTTCCTGGTAAAGCTCATGTTAGTGGACATGAGCTCATACATTTTATTTAGCATTCACAGTCCCAGAAATTGTAAAATAAACACATAGACTTGGGACATTGGCAAGTTAGCTAGGTTGGCAAAACTTCAGGCAGGGCCTGTAAACATTTTCTAATCGCCAAACAAATACCTAGCAGTTCAACTTAGTATCTGTCTCATTTTAACATGCAGATTAACCAAAAGTCTTTTAATTGAACTAAATGTCAATGTATTTATTAGCTAAGATGGGAACCTTTTTGGGTATAACAAGAAAATCATTATTGTAATATGCGTCGCATAAACGTAGCTTCACTGTGAGTACGAATGCAAGTTGGTGAGTTGGCCGGAGGCTGGCCTGGTCTGCGATTTTCACAAGTTGATATCGCAAACACAAAATGTTAATGAGCAATTTCGAGATGGTGCGAAGTGATTTCATTATTTAAACTTCTTTTTTTCTTTGGCAGTTGTTTTTTTGCAGTCTCAACTCGAAGCTTGGTCTGTTGTTACTTGGGTTTTTGTATTGACTGTTGGTTTTCTTTCTTTTTTATTTTTTATTATTATTACGTCTGGTTCATTGGGTAATGAAAGCGAAATAATTTTAATTGGGCCGCTGGCAGCACTTCTTTCATCGCAGCTCTACGAAAGCGCCCAAATTAATTATTTCCTGTCAAATTAATTTTATTTTTCTTTTTTTTGTTTCTTGCAATTTCTGGCAAAAATTACGTTTTGAGTCAATGAATATGCAACACAGAAAGTGTCACCTGTCGCAGTTGCTTCAGTTGAGACAGTCTCCAGGTCTCCAGCTCTCGGGTTCCTCAGTTACTTCAAAACAATGTTCCGCCGCATAAATTAATGGCAACAACGTTGATCAATTGGGTCGCATTTGATGATTAAAACATAAATTGCAATGGATGCGAACCCTTTGCAAATGATATCATATATATGTATACAAGGTATGTCTATAGGGTAGTTAAAGGGGTTGCTTGACGCGCACTAAAATTACACTTAATTAAACAGCAGGACATTAGCGTTTTTTATTTAAAACTGAAAGACAGGGCATGCATGTTATCCCCTTAACTCCTTGGAAAGTATTTAACATGTTCTGAATGAAGTGAATACAGTATGACCTGTATTGAAATGTGCTACAAAAGGGCATATTGCAGGGCATATCCACCAGGCATATAGATATATGCATTTTCCATTGTGCGGGACAGATATTTGTTACCATGGCTGGGCACTAGGTACAGGGTATCTCCTGGTTGGGCACTCTCAACTGGAGCACTCCTACTTGTTTTTTATTTTATTATATCGTAGGCCTCGTTAAAAATGTTACAACAGCTGCTGCTGTACCTCATGACACTGAATATACCCAGCATCTACCCGACGTGCAGCGTGTCGCGCGTTATCATGCGCGTGCCCCGAGAGAATGATATAGGCCTCATCTTCGGTAAGCCAGAGAATGCACAGCTCGAGCAGCTTAAAATGTACGCCTCATCAGATCTGACTGTTTCCAATCAAAAAAGGGAAAAATCGGAAATGCTGGAGTTTACCGTGAACTCAAATGGCGTCTGTACATTGAATTTGACCAACGGCAAGCAGGTCAAGGCAGGCACCATTTTTGGCGGCGACTTTGGCGCGATTGAACCAGGGAGTAGCGTCACCGTCTCCCTAGTGTGGCCCACTGTGGTCAGTTAGCAGGTACCTAAGCTCATTCTGTGTACGTTTTATAACATTAACTTTTATTGTAGTCCCTTTACAATCGAGTTGGCAGCTGTCCCATAGTCATCAGCAGCACGAATCACCTGAACGAGGTGATCAAAACGAATCAAATTTTATACTTTGATACACGCTTTGAAACCTTGGATCCGAGTAATCATTCCCTGCGACGTCTCAAGGATTTTACCGACTGCAAGAACTGGGATAAGAACTATTTACGCAATTGCACGCCCCTTAACTGTGAGGAGCGATATTTTGGCAAGCGCAGCTTTTACAATCGCACGTCGGGGGAGTGTGAACCGGTGCCGTCCTGTTTTGGAGAGGGCGTGATATATGACTTCTATGCTAATGAGTGTATGGATATGAACAATTTCATAACTGATGAGGAAATAGAGCAGCTAAAGCAGGGAAAATTCGATAATAACTTGCTGGAGCTGCAGCCTTACGTGAGAAAGAAAACCGTGAGTGAAAAAATATTTAGCGCCATCTATGAAAATACATAAACCTACTTAACATTTAAACTGATACTAGCACCATCTGTCGTTTATCATATAAATTAAAATGTGCAGCCAACTTAACTTAAGAATCAATATGTATACATAGCCTTCGCTATGCAATGCTTTGCTTACATACTAAAAATTTTCGGTCATGCGCAAATGGCGCCGTGGCTTAGTTGGTTAAAGCGCCTGTCTAGTAAACAGGAGATCGTGAGTTCGAATCTCGCCGGGGCCTATGGGACATACAATTGTAGTTGTGTTGCGTCCTGAATTTATTTTTAAATATTTTTTTATTTTTTAATAGCTTCAATCAACTGAAAAGAAAACTGAACTCAACAAGCAAAAGCCAAGACAAATGTTAAAGGAATGCAACTTTGCTGCCAAATTATCCCTTGTTGACTTCAACAATTGTTTTCAGCATCTAAAAGATATAGACACATCAACGCAAGACTACAAAGAATCCTCACAAACCAAAAAATTAAAGAAAAAATCAACAGGCACCTCTATATTGCGAAGCTTCTATTATGATTGGTATGTGCCACTAAATAAAGAAAGTGATTTGGAGAACACACATCATAAAAGGAACAGTGACGATAACAGTACAGGAGAAGAAGCTGATAGTAGTAGCAGTGATGAAAAGAGTGACAGCTATTCATTACCAAATCACAAGGAGAGGCCCACCAAGGTCACGTCGGGAACAATTACTTTAGTGCACAAATTGGCTGCATATAGTGCAATAGAGTGGTTTATTATGACTATGGAAATGCTGCTCATTGTGAGTTCATGTTAATCAATTAGGTATATCAGTAGCAGCAATTGATAATCAGTAATTGTTTCAGATCTCATTGGTCATTATATTTCAGATCGTCGTCACTTTTTTCACCTACGCAGTGGTATGTACGACTGTCTACGGATTTCTGGAGGTTTTAGCCGAACTACAACCGAATAAAGTCACCGGCAGTCACTTAGGCAAGAAACTGACGCCTCGTCACAGACGTGTCCAACATGAGATTATGACCTCAGCTAGTTTAATGTCACAATTAAAATGAAATGTTATTTATGTATTCAGCTTAGCTAATTGTATTTAATGTTTATTTGTTTCTTCTCTGAATTTTATTTAAAAAATATACAAACGCGGTCTCAAATTTTAAACCTGAGAAGGTTCATTTGTACAAAGAACTCTTTTGATTGATTCGATAAATAATAATCGGATATTTCGACGAATATTGTTCCATAGAGGCAACTTCTTGTTACTTCGCCTTTAAAACAAAGTGCTCAACAATTTTGATTAGGCATTAATGTTTGATTCAATAGTATCTGCATCTGGATATGCTAGACGCCAAAAACATATGTTCTTCTAATTTAACGAACCCGACTGTGATCTAGTTCATTTGTTCATTTTATTAAGTCGTTCGATCGAACATTTTCCGAACGATTTGATACAACAAGCACAATTTTCAATTCAAATTGATTAAATTTTTTATTTGGACACCAAAACCATGTGGTCATCGGACGAGCTTATATTCCGCAACTTTACAGAGCTTAAGAACCTTAAATTCGATGACGAAAAGGTATCCACAACAACATCCAGGGAGCAGGTGAGTAATCAACGTTCGTGCTGATGGCTTATAAACAACAGAGAGCAAAAACGATTTTCGTTTCGCGTTTAGCAAAAAACTGAGGATTCGGTTGAGAAGTGCTATGACCGCTTCGAGCAGACACAATTCCTCAATCCTCGCGTGACTCAGCTAAACCGCATACAGCACCAACAGTATTTGGATCTGATGCTGCGCAATCTGCCATCGAACTACGAGTGCTTGGATAGCAGTCGTCCCTGGTGTATCTACTGGATACTGCAGTCGGCGCAACTGCTAAGCTTCACCTTCGATGAGCAGACCCTCGACAGTGTTGTGCAGTTTCTCATCAAGTGAGTTAATTGTACGCCGGCGGTGGCCAGACATAAACTGCTTCTACTTTAATGCTTGCAGATGCCGCGCACCCACGGGCGGTTTCGGCGGCGGACCTGGTCAATATGCGCACCTGGCGCCCACCTATGCTGCCGTCAACAGCTTGTGCATCATTGGCACCCAGAGCGCGTATCGCGCCATCGATCGGGACTCGCTAATTCAATTTCTGTTTAGCGTGCGCGATGCGGATGGCTCCTATCGCCTGCACGTAGATGGTGAGACGGACGTGCGAGGCGCATACTGTGCCATATCCTGCGCCAAGCTCACCAACGTCCCTGAGCCGGTACTGAAAGAATTATTTGCGGGCACCGCTGACTGGATCGCCAGCTGTCAGACCTATGAGGGTGGATTTGGTGGCGCGCCTGATTTGGAAGCGCATGGTGGCTATACGTTTTGTGGCATTGCCAGTCTCGCGTTGCTCAACCAGGCAAATAGGTGTGACAAGAAAGCGCTGCTGCAATGGACACTGCGACGTCAGATGAGCTATGAGGGTGGCTTTCAGGGACGCACCAATAAACTAGTAGATGGTTGCTACTCGTTTTGGGTAGGCGCTACCATTCCAATAACGCAAGCTACGTTGGTTGGCTCGGACAAAAGCATGGATCAGACACTTTTTGATGTTGAAGCTCTACAGGAATACATTTTGCTATGTTGCCAAAAGGCAAATGGAGGTCTGATCGACAAGCCCGGCAAGTAAGTGAAGAGCCCAACGCTGAACCTGTCACCTGTCACCTGTATTTGATTATCCCTTTTTCTTTTACCTAAAGGCCACAAGATCTATATCACACCTGCTACACGCTCAGCGGCGTTTCAATTGCACAGCACTCGGAATCCGCTATGCATCCACAAGTGCTAGGCGACATTATTAACGAATTACTGCCCACCCATCCACTGTTTAACATACCACCGAAATCAGTCGCAGCAGCTTTAAGCTATTTTGCAAACAATTCCAATAAGGATGGCAACGATAGTACCTGGCGAACGGAGAATTAGAGAATATTTGCAGAACCGAATGATGTACATAAACGTTGAAATTTAGTTGGCAATCAAAAATATTATAAATTTCTACATACTACGAACTAAATTTGTCTAAATGAAAATCAATAGCTTAATGTGTTTTAATTATTTACAGCTTATTAAATAACTGCTTAAAACTAAAATATCCTGAGTATATACTCTTCACTGTGAAGCAGCTGTTATATTAAATACTCGAGTTGAATGGCTACGTTTACAAGCGAATGGCAACTCAGTTTTGTATTTTAAACTTACCTGTTGCATTGAGTAGTTGCATAGTTGTCATTCTAGATGTTTTCTAGCCATCGTCGTTTAAAACGCAAGACTCCAGCGGAGGGCATAGATCGACGCGAATATATTGGCCACCTTGTGGACGAATATTACATCTCAACAAACGTCGGTAAGCGCTTGACTCGCTAGCGTCGGCATTACAGATACCAATATCGATAAATCCCTAACAGAGGCCCAGGAGCAGGTAACCGCTAACTTGGCGAACTTTGCCTACGATCCGATTAATTGGCCCCATTTGCACGAAGCCGAAGCGTTGGATGTATTTGTGGCAGCTTTGGATACGCAGAACCCCAATCTACAGCTGCATGCGGTAGCGGCGTTGTGTAATTTTTGCTTGGGTAACGTTTCTTAACAGTCAATATGTAAGGTATTTAATAATTTGTTTCAATTTACAGACAGAAACGCCGCCAAATTTATAATTGAACGTATAGCTATAATTAGAGGCTTGTTCCTGCGCACAGAGCACGCTGATATTGTGCTGCACTGCCTAACACTACACTATCAACTGCTGAGCGCGGGATTGGGTACCAAGGATCAGCTCATAACGCCAGCATTGCTGAAGCGCGTGCAGTACTGGCGCCAGGAATCCAACGACGAACGTGTTATCAAGCTTTGTGTAGTTTTTCTGGAAGATTTTGGCAGCCGCAGCGAAGTTACCGAAATAAACAATGTTCCAGCAGTTACGCCGTCAACTGTGCAGTCAGGCGCAATCCAAACTGCGACAGGTTCAGGTGGTAAAACGCTTCACTCAGCAGGATCTTGAGACATTCGCCCAGTTTACTGGAGACTATAACTTTATACACGGCAAAGACATGCCCGTTGAAGAACGGCGCGTTCATGGTGCCCTGCTTAATGCAGTTGTGGCTGGCATCATAGGCACACAATTGCCAGGACCAGGCACTGTGGTGTTGGAACAAAGCTTCAAGTTCTTGAAACCATGTCGCATAGAAACAGACACCCTGGTGACTGTGCGTCTGCTACAAGCGCGTAAAATAGCCACCGTGGAGTACGAGTGCAGACAGCACGATGATGTGGTCTTTGCTGGCCATGCCAAATTGCTGACACGCAAAGCTGACCCTTAGTTTATGCAAATAAATCAATTTACAATTACTTTTTGTGTATGTATTAATCAATCTATTTCTTGGTTGCACGTTTGCCCTCGCCCTTCTTGGGCGGCGCTTTTCCACGCAGCTTGCGTAAGCGTTTCATTTCCTCCTTAAAGTCCTGATGCTCATCACGAAATAAGCCATAATCGCGCAGATTTTTCATAAGCAAATGAGTTTCCACATGTCGCGGATACCAGTTGACAACATAGTCGCGTTTCTGAATGGGCTCCTCTGAGAACATACGAACAACCTGTACAAAAAAGTCCATTAATATATGTATATTTCATAAATAACTAAATTTAAAAGCTGTATGAAACCTTCATAGATTTGTCGTTTGTTGTGCGCGCCACCTCGCCAAATATGCGATTCGACAGATAATTCATGCGCCGTGCGTACTGTGTCCCGAGCTTAATAAGCTCGCTGTATTTGTAGGACATTTTTAATTTAGCTTAAGTTTACTTATATTAATAAAGCAATTGGGGTTATGTCACTCAGCCGCCACACAAACAAGAAACAGCTGATTAGTGATGGTAACTTATAGTTATCGATATCGATATGCATATCGTGCAACTATTAACACTAACGAACCTTAATTTTTAAATGCTGACTGAATGATATACTACTTATCGATGTTAAAAGATTTTCCATCCATTAATATGCCAGAGGAAATTCCCTTTTAGGAGGATGTAATGTTAAGCAAGAATTTTAGAGCAAACTCCACATTCCTTTATTTTAGTAACTTTTTGCAAATTGGAAGTTTACAAAAAAAAACCGACAAATGCGAATAAGTTAAAGGCAATTCAGTTTTTTTAATAGATCGAAAACGCTCAAAAAAAAGTATTGTTTTGATTGAGTAATGAATAATGCATGGGCTTTAAAAATGAAAAAGTCATCAAACACCCTGTATTTTTGTTGACTTTTTCACTTCAGCCTGACATTTCAAATTCGTCAAATCAACGTTTATTTCTAAATGAAAGCTAAAAGTAACAGTAAATGGAATTGAAAATTGCAGCGACAATTTACCTCTCTATTATGCACAGTAGATTACAATGTTGTCACACCACTTAAATTGTTTTTAAACCGTTTCAATGTTGCTTCGGCCCTTTCGTCTGTTCTCAACATCAACATCATTGCCTATAAAGGACGTTTCCTCGGAGCTTTGTGCCGGGAGCACTTCTCTGGCAATGGTTACGCCACCATTCAGTTGGCTTAATAGAGCATTCGTGCCCAGATACGACGGTTCCCGTGGCGAACCGCTGTGCACCGATACTTGATCTACATGCAGCACGCGAGAGGGCGTATGCGAACGAGAGGATGGAGATGCATTGCCCACAGCGCTGCGCGAGTGTGGACTATTATTGCGTGAATGTTGAAAATCCTCTAAAGGGATTTCCTCTGAACTGCAAAGCAAAGATGTAAGTTATCATAATAAAATCTCTTGAATTAAACGCACCGTGGTCTTGGCATACGCGGACTGCTCTCACGGGAGCGATTACCGGAGCCGCGCGCCTGTGAGTTTTCTCTAGACTGGGAGGAGCTGTGGCTGCCGCCACTGACACTAGGTGAACGATCGCGATCCAGAGCTGTGTTTCCCAGCCGCTGCGACAATGATGAACTGGAGCCGGCATTGGGACTTCGTCGTCGTGAGCGGCTGCCGCTTTCATTCCGTATGCTTAAATTGAATATATACATATATAACTATATAAATATATTCATATCGGATTTACCCCTCTAGGGAGCGATTCTGCGCCATCTGCGTGCGACTTATGCCGGCGCTGTTGTTACCACGCAGCACTGCCGCAAAGCCTGGCACTCGACTCGCTGTCAAATTGGCACCCTTTTGCGCCAGGCGCGTATTGCCACAACTTGTTGAGGTGCCACACACTGGAAACAGCGGCGAGTCCAGCTGGCCGGGAATTTCAATAAGCTGTGCTATTTGATACATTTTCTTCTGACGCGCCTTGCTGCGACCCTTTGTCAGACGCTGTTTGGCCGCCATGCACCGTATATGATCGTCGAACAAAAATTTGGCAGAGAGCTGCGGCGTGCGATTATGGGTGACGCCGCCGCGATGCACTGTAATGTGCAGGCAGCGTGAATCATCCTTGTCACCCTGCACCTCCACATCTTGGAGAAAGCCCACAAATTTGGCCACGCCCCAGCCCAACAGCTTGGCATCGGGCTCCACGAGTATGAGTTGCAGTGCATCAATGACCAGGAAACGCCGCTGCTTAGCATTTTCCTTTGACACAACAGTGCAGGCAATTAGGTCGCTGTTGTCTACCAGGAGTACATTGATTATAATTTGCTAGCAGACATTTTCATCAAAACTTACTCAGATCGAGCACATTCTCCACCTGCACCAGATTTACTACGTTCGTCAGCGGCAGAAGCGATTCCTTCTCATTCAAGAACTTTTGGCACGTGCGACGCAACAGGAAGTATACGCGAATGGCGCGTCGAGCCTTCTCCACCTCACCGCACGGCAGGCGCCGGGTAAAGCCAATGCCTGTTAAAGGCGTGCCCGTTGGCGGCAGCAGAATGTTCGAGTCCATACAAAGAAACTCCACATTTAGCTGTGCCTTGCACATCTCATTGTACTCATCCTCGAACAGATCTAGGAATATGTCCTCCGATTTGTAAAAGTTTCGCAGCACAACCATCGACTGATTGCGGGCACTGAAGAGCAAACCCTGCTGCGTGGCCGTTATGCAGGGCGCCTCATCCGCAACCGGCTTGGTGAAAGTCAGCAGCAGCTCCAAGGCTATCTCAACTGTGATCAAACGTATGCGACTGGCTGCACATGAAGATGAAGAACAATTAATACAATTCGATAATAAACGTTCATGTACGTTTTGTAATGAAGATTGTGTGATTATGGTCTTTCGGATAGTCTTGATGCAGTAGGAATGAGAATAAAAAACTAAGCTGGAACTTTTTAACTTAAAAAAATAATTTTGCGAATTTAACAATTAATAATGAGTATGCAAGGAAGAGATCTAGGTAATCGGACAGTCCATAACTTATAAAATATAAGACCTAATTCAACCCAATTGAAAAATAAAACGTTTACGAAAATGATACAATAATGGAAAATATACCCGAAAGGGTACTAGTGCTTTACTTACATGGTAGGCTGGAATGAGTGATGATATTAAGCAGATGCTCAATTAGCGCAGTCTTATAGCTAAAAGAGCCACGCATGGACTTGGAGAGCACCTGCTCGAACCATTCGTTCTTCATGCCTGTGAACAGAAACGAGAAGAGTTACTTATAAGCAAGTTGTGGTACAGCTCCTAGGGACACATTAGTATGGGGGAATGAACAAGTTACATACCATCTGGTACAGAGTGCCATATTGTGTATACATTATTGTGAATCATTTTTTTTCACACCACACAAAAAAAGCAGTGAAATGAGCATTGCAAAGAGCAGAGAGAGGTGAGAGAGGCAAAGTTAGATGAGAACCGGAGCAGCTGATGTGTAGCTGAATCTCTATATACTTGGTCACAGTCAAACTTACCTCGATTGTGGGACATGGCGTATATGAGGCAGAGTGATAATAGGGCCAGATAATCATTCTCTGTGCAATCGAGTGCCTGTAACACGGTGTCCAGAAAAGGCTTGGCTAGCTCAGTGAAAGCCTGCGTCGATGTGGACTGCTGCAGCATCTGTTTCTCCTCGTCGGTTATGTTGCGCAACCTAGTGGCTGCAGCCTCAGCAACAGTTTCTATGTGCCTGCTTGTGGGCGTTGTGGTCGTCGCAGCTGTTGACTCCACGCCGCTGTCCTCGCTAGCTGCATCGCCGCTGTAGTTTGCCGTATGGCCTATAACCGTGTCCAATGCCTGTTCGAGACTCTCGTGCGGCTCACCAAAACCAGGCACCACCACTTCGCGATGTTCCGTATAGGAGTTGAGTATTTCGGCAGCGCCTTCTTTGAAAACGCTATGGTCACCATTTAGAATGACCCAGGCGAGGGCGTGTACAAGCGGCGCATGATTGACAACCAGAAACACGAGCGATAGCAAATATAGCGCCACAATTGAACTAACACGCGGATTATGCATTTCCTGAATGTCTATGTCCACATTGCGATTCAGCACAGCCGCCAAATTCTGCGTGACCAATGCCAACGAGGGCGGCGGCGGCGCTGGCGTCAACGAGAATATATACAAGGGTACAAACAGCTTGTGCAGCAAGTGTTCAGTGAGAACGGCATTCAGATCCGTGATGTCCAGCAGCAGGATGTCACTCAAATAGTGTAAATGATCAAGATGCTCGGCGACCAAATTGGAAAGCTTCTGTTTTGATTGGTGACTGGCGGGAGAATGGAGAATTATTAATTAAGAACATTATATGAATTTATAGCTCCCTCACTCAATATCTGTGCGCACGCAGGTGTCCAGCTCCAATATGTGCTTGCCAATAAACCAAACCAGGTTGCTGAAGTAGGGCGCCGCCGTTCTGGTACAGATAAAAATATTAAATGGATTGTCTTCCTTCAGGTTTATTCACTTACTTGTCTCTAATAAAACGCAACATGCTCGCATTCTGCACCTTGTACACATTCAGGGAAATTGTGCGCACTGCAATGCGCACCATGGACTCGGGATGATTAAAGAATTTAATAGCCTCCGTGTACAGTGGAAAGTCATTTGTGTGCTGATAATAAAAAACACAGCAAATTAACAGCTTTAAGCATTAATTATACAGTAACACCCACCTCATTGTAGAAAAAATGTATTGTGTGTGTGTTTAGCTTGAGGCTCAGCGTTTTCAGAAAGAGTATGTAATAGCCCATGACATCCTCATCGGAAAAGTCAAATTTGTGCAACATTATAGAATTCACATGGTTGTTACTTAGTAAATAATCTGAAAAATTAATAATTGCAAATCCTTCTTAGCAGCAAATCTCGTAAACTGTAACTGTCAGTTTTTTAAAACTCTATTTATCTAAGCAAAAACTGCATAAATCATATAAAAAGATGTTTAAAACGGAAAACAAAGGGTATAAGGAATTGGAATATAACGATTCAAATTTATGGGTAATTCTAATTAGAACAGTAAAAAGCTATAATAGAAGGGAACTGTTATATGAATGTTGTATAGTAGGACTGTTAACGCATGCAAATAACGGTATATTCTTTGCTCACAACAGAAAATTAGGTTAAGGGATATTATAGAGATGTATCGTAAAATACTTTCAATACTGATGGCAATATACTGTGTAATTCTTATAAATAATTGTTTACATACACAACGATGTCTCATTTCGGATGTTCTCAAAGAGAATATTAAGTGTCTGGAGTAACTGTACGCAAACATAGCTGGAGCCGCCGCTCTTCTGCCGCATAATGTGCAAAAAGTATGAGAGCATGTTCTTCTCCAAAAAGAAGCTGTAAGAACAGAAATAGGAATGCCTCATAATTATATTACACTGTAAGCCGCAACACTTACTCGAACACAAGGGAGTCATGTTGATCGCCCCAGATAAGAATCTCGGCAATGCAGCGCAATGATTCAACCAGCAGACCGCGGTTGCTCTCCGATACCGTTGTGTTTTTTTCCAAAATACTGTACAGGTACTTTAGGTGCTCCAATGACAGTCGATTCTTAGGACGTCCGCCCCAAGGGCCACCAAACCAGCTACGACTTCGAAACATTATGCGAGTATTAAAAACACTCTGTCCCAATTGCGACTGGGTACTCTCAATGCTAATAATAGAATTAGTCTATAACCATTTTAGTCAGAACACAAAAGACCTCACAAAATATTTCATTAGCACTCGATGAAGCTGGAAATTCCAGCACTAGAACTCACTGAGAGCCCACGATATAATGTAAGCTTGCCAAGTGGCACGTCACATAAACGAAACTAATTTTGTAAATATATGCAAAAAAAAAGGATTTTAATTTTCAACAAACGATTCTTCTTCTTGCGTTTTCTGTAAGACGACAGCAGGTGTCAATGTCAGCTGTTGCTCAAACGCGTGGTCACACTGTTGCAGTTCACTACATATGTGTACACACTGACCCAAACAGCTGAAGAGCAAAAAATGCATACCCATTTTATTTGCAACTTTATTCTGAGAATTTAACAAACATGACACAGCTTTTCATACTAACTATTATTCTGGTTAAAATTAATGGAATACGATCCCGAATTGGGATCCTGTTTCATTTGAAAATTTGCGGTGGACAAGCCAAAGGGCTTTAATATCATATCGCCCAAACCCTTTAAGCTGGACATCATTTCGGTCTTGAGCTTCTCATTGCGCTCATTTATATAGGCAGGCAGACGTACTTGGGCCTCGCGTGCCTCACGCTGACCTGGATCAATTTCATAGACACGCTTGTAATCGGTGAGCGCCTCATCCGGTCTGTCTTCCTGCTCGTACAGCTTCGCACGTCTATGGACATTTTGTTTAAATATTTTTATTTAGCTTGTTAAATTAAATACTTACCGCAACAACGCGCGCACATATTCCGGATAGAGTTCTATTGCCTTCGTACAGTCATAAATGGCTGATTTGTTGGCTTCCAGCTTCATTTTGGCCGCTGCGCGATTGCCAAACAGCACAGCACGCTCCTTACTATTCGTGGAGGGGCAAATATTCAGGGCGTCAGTGTAGAGCTCAATGGCACGTTCGGCCTGACCGTTTTTGAAGAGTTCATTGCCTTCCAGTTTCAGTTTGTCGGCCTTTTCTTTGTTTAGGGCCAGCTCCTCGGCGCTGAGGTCTTTCTCTCGCAGCTGTAGCTCATCCAGGCTAAGTTCTTCATCGTGATGAATCAATTCTAATCTATCACTATTATTTTCATCGTTGTCATCGTTGTTGTCCTTGTTGCCCTCTTCTTTGCCACCCACGGCGCCAGCTTCATCATCTTCCAGACATAGTTTGCTGTTCTTTTCTATAATATCGTCAATCAATTTGTCTTGTTTCGGAGAATTTGTTGTAACTTTTTGTATGGACGGCACTGGCTCGCTGAGCGCATCCTGGAATTCTTCATCGGTGACATTCTTTTCTGCCATGTTGTTACCTAGTTCTAACTTCAATTTGTACTCGAAATTTCGATCGCAAAATATATTTGTTATTGTGCGTTGCAGTTTTAGTTTTAATATTCACAGTGTGGACACACTGGCAAACAACGCTGACTGTTGCATTATTTATGCTATAATAGTACAGCAGCACTTAACAAGAGATGACAGTAATTTACAACGATGTTCAGTAAGTGAAAATTTGTTTGGTGTTTTGTCAAGAAACCGTAATAGTCTGAACTGACATTCATAATATTCAATTTATTTCCAATTGCAATAAAATACTTTTTTTAATATATGAAATCACTTGCCTTGACCAAATAGTTGCGCTAACTGCTGTTTGTCATATTTAACCAATCTAAGTGCGGTCACACTAATTCATATGTAAACATCGAAATGGTTGGCGTTGACCATAAAAATGCGCCACTTGTTGTGGACATTGACGCACATACGTTGACGGAATATGTACCAGCTAAGCCATTGGAAAGCAATCTCGAAGTGGTCTTTGGCTCCGCAGAGCAGGTCAGTGCACACAATTTTCGTAAGAGTTTTTTTAAACAATAATGTTGCAGGGTTCACTCAGAGCACGATTTGAGCCATGTGCTCAGCTGAATTGCGGGAATACCTTGAAATTTCCCTTTGCACGTGGTGCTTACAAGCCTACAGCAGTGACCATAATTGATGCCCAAGTGCTTGTGGTCGCTGATGCAGCTACGGAGACGAAGCGTGTTGTGGAGCTTACGCTAGACACAGCAGCCCTTGGTGAATTGGACTATGCGCCCGGCGACACAGTGGCCATATTACCTAGCAACGCACCACAGATTGTGGCGCAGCTATTGCAGCGCCTGGATTTGAGCGAGCAGGCGGACAGCGTATGCCATTTAAGCCTTGCCTTGAACTGCGCCAAGAAGAGTGCCAAAGTTCCCGGCCACATACCAGCAACAACGACGCCACGCGAGTTACTAACACATTGTCTGTCGCTGCACGCAGTTCCACAAAAACAGTTCCTTAGCGCTTTAGCGAGCTGCACCAGCGATTCGAAAGAACGCTCTTTTCTGGCTACTCTGTCCTCCAAGCAGGGCGCCGCACACTATCAGACACTCATTTTGGAGCGTGGCTTATGCTTGTTTGATCTGTTGGAGCTATGCACCACCTGCCAGCCAACGCTGGCCTTACTGGTCGAGCATTTGCCACGCCTGCTGCCACGCCCGTATTCCATAGCCAACAGTCCATTGGAATGCTCGCAGCAGCTGCGCATCATTTACTCTATACGCGCGAATAAGGCGGGCGTCACGACCAGCATGCTGGAGGCCAAGCGTGAATTGTATCGGGAGAACCAGCAACCAGTCCAACTATACATTTATCCACGCGAACAGAATGCATTCCGTTACACGGACCAGGAGCTGAGTGGCAATCAAATACTCATAGCTGTGGGCACGGGCTTGGCTCCTTTTCTAGGCTTTCTGGCGCACAAGCAGTTGCATAAGGAGCTAGCGACAGGTCAAACATGGCTGTATGTGGGCGCCAAGACGCCGCAGGCCCTGCTAAAGCAGCAGCAACTGCTTGCCTGGCAGAAAGCCTCAATCCTACAGAGTCTACGGCTGTGCTATTCCCGACACTCCACAGGAGAGCAGCCAAAATATGTGCAGCAATTGCTGGAACAGGATGCCCAGCAACTTGTGGAACTGATGCAGCAGCCCACAACTGTTTTATATGTGTGCGCCGACGGTGCCAAGATTTCCAAGTGCATCGAAGACGGTCTGCGACGCTGCCTGCAGCTTGGCTTAAAGCTGGACGAGACGGAGGCCACACAGTGGCTCAAGGAGATGCGGGCGAAGGGCAAATATCGCGAGGATATCTGGTTATAATATAAGTAAGATCTATATTTAACATGCATTTTAATCCAAATGGTAAATGCAAAGAAATAAATATGATGCTCGCAGGCGAATGCAAAATTTAAAGAATCTTGGTGCTTCGGGCGATTGGTTTGGATTGCATTATTAAAAGGGGGTTTAACAGATACCTAATATACATATCTTTAAAGTAATTGGTAATTTTTAAAACGCATACAAAATTATGCTTCGGGCCAAAATCGCTTCACTTACCTAAGAAAACTGGACGTCTTAATGATCAGTTTGATAGTAAAAAGCGCCAGTTAAAAGCAATTAGAGATCAAAATGCTTTGGTCGAATAAGTAAATAACGATATATTTAACAACACAAAATAAAAATTACAGTGCAAACTAAAATAATACATACAAGTTGTGCGTATAAAATTGTAAATAATCGTACGCTCAAACGACGGTGTGTGTATGGGTGTGTGTAGATTAAAACTAAATATATGCATACTATCAGCTCGTAATTGTTAAAAATAAGATACATATATAATAAATTGCAAAATATAATTATAATAATGTATTTCAATGAAATGTTTAATATACGATTACGACTTAGGTAAGCAATTGCAAAAGAAATGCATTCAAAACTGCTTGCGTGGAATTATGTGCAATATCATCGGACTAAAATAAAAACAAAAAAATAATAATAAGAATAAAACCTTTTGATGAAGTACACAATATTTGTAAAGTTCTGCGGTAAGTATTTGTATGTACTTATTTAATATTATTATGTATATCAATCAGCGTAGGTAATATGCATAATGTGTATTTTAACTACATTTAAATTGAAATAGCGCCAATTGTTTGAATGTATATTATGTAAATGTATATATCTATATCTTTGCTTGCTTTTATAAGTTATTAATATAACGGATTAAGGATTTTATCAAAAATTTTCCTGGATGACATACAGTTTTCTTATAGTTCAATAATGTATCTTTTTCTCTTTACAATTGCAATAAAAATTCCGTATAAAAAATTTATGCTACTTTTTAAAGACTTAAGTTTCGCTTCGCTTCGTTTCGTTTCGTTTAATTGTAATCATTGCCTTTAGTTTTATTCTTTTCGTTATTTGTTTAAATGCGCTTTCGATTATGTTTGTTTGGGTATGTCTGCGTTAAGTGCCAACTGGCTCAGAATACTTTTCTAGATTTTTTCATCATTTCTTCATTGTCCAAAATACTTTGCGTTTGTTGCCTTGCCTAATAATACGCTGTCGTTAAGCGATCTAATCAAAATTAATGTTTTTTATTTAAGCTCTAAATGATGCACAAATGCATGACAAGTACTTATTTTCTGAATGTTATTTCTTTCTTTTCAAATTGTGCACACCCTGTAATTGCAATGCAATACTTTAAATGAAAGTATTGTCAAAATGCAAACGTTTCCACTTGTCACATTTATCGTTACAATCACAGGGTGCACTTTGCAACCAATTCAAAGAGGTTCTTTAATTTAACTATGACCGTTATACAGCAGCAGTCGTTGGCTGCTAACGTTGCGTATGGAAATATGTGGCGGGCCATTGTGTGTGGAAATGTATAAAAAATGGCCGCTCACTACTAAGCTATTGCATAAAATTGTTTGTTTATATTATACAATGTATATAACAAGTAAAGAAAGCTAAGCATCGGCGCACCGAAGATGTTCATACTCTTTCCAAGCAAAACCAGTGTTGTACAACATTCATTGCCAATTGCAAAAGTCAGCGACTAGTTTGTCAAATTTGGGTACTGGCAGTTGATTTTCAAATTTGGAAAGAGCATTCAAATATTTCAACTAAAGCGAAAAGGCCAAAACGTAAACTCGTTGATTATTTCGGCTAAGGTATACGTCAAATATTGTGGAATTAAACATTTTCCTTTCACTTATCTTCCACTCTACCTGTTCCTCTCCCTCTCTCACTGTCTCTCTCTCTCTCTCTGCTATTTGTATTTGGCATTCGCGCGAAAAATATCCAATGGGAACTACCTAGGTATATGGTGCCTCGTCCTACATACTTTTGTATACAATATATGCTTATGTATTTTCCCTATATTGAATTATCATCATTTTTGACACACACATTACCGTTAGATAACAGCATAGCGCATTTCTATAGTTCAATAGCATTTCATTTGTGCGCTACGTTTATGGCAATCAATTAATTTTTTGTTTTTCTTTTCTTTTTTTTTTAATTTTGACAACTTTTTGGAATAAGGTTCTGTTTCTTTTGTTTTTAGTTTGGATAAGCCTATTTTTCTTACGTTTGTACTAATTTAAATGGAATATAGAACCATCTCAACATTTGAATTTGCTTGGAAATATCTTCTGTTTTCTTTTCTCTCTCTCTCTCTCTCTCTCTTTCTCTCTAGTACATTGTTTTTGTAGATAATGCTGCCAATTTGCTAAGATTTGTTTATAAGTATATGTAGCTAGGAAGTTTTTGTTGTCCTTGTTGTTGGCTTTACTTGTATGGTTTGTTGTTGTTATTGTTGTTGTTGTTGTTGTTGTTGTTTTTGTTGTTGGTGGTGTTGTTTGTGTCACTCACTGCTGCTAGCTAGTCCTAATGGCACTTGTTACACTCGTTTCCACTTGTTACATTTTAACGATTTTTCATTTGTTTTTGTTTTTGGTAATTTACAACAAGTATTGCATGTTTCATTTGTTTTTAGTTGTTGCACTTAGAGACTACGACGAATTTTATGTAGAATTGCATAATGCAGCTTTGATAAAATCGCTTAAATCACATTTATGTATATGTATACACTATTTTAACATTTATGCATCTAATGTCCACTTAGTATATATATTATATTTCAATAGTTTTATATCAGCTGTGTGCGAAATATAATTTAACTATTGTATGCTTTCGTTAACGTAATTGTATTGCATATGCCCGCCGGGGCATACACAGGGGCACACTCAGCCAGTCGTCATATATATGTGCTTACACAAATACATATATTTAGAAATGTTTTCTAGTTGTATGCATGAATATCGTATGTCTCAGGCAAAGTAAAATATAGTAAGCAAAACAGTCGAACAACTGTAAACCGTCTAATCTATACCAAAAAGAAACTTCGTAAGCTGCTTTCTCATCTGCGGCTGCTGTGACGTCACTTCTTTGCACCTTCTGTTTTTCGTTCGACTTGTTGTTGTTGTTGTTGTAGCGGTGGTTGTTGTTGTTGTTGTTATGATTAGCGATTAGCGGCCTTGTCCTGCAATTAGAGATGCGCATATTGTTATTGCTGTTGCACAAATGTTTATCGATTGCAAATTTGCCTGTGACTCAGACCTATGTATTTAAATTGCTTTTAGTATTTAAATATGACTCAGTCTTTAGCATTTTAAATCCAATATTATAGTATTTTGCATAGTGAATTATTTTCCGCCCAAGAGTGTCCGAAAAATGTCTAACGGGTATTCACGACTTGAAGGGAAATGTACGGTTGGGAGAGTTCTCACTGTATTTTTGTTTCACAGCAAGCAGTATTATTCTAATCGAAAATATTATTCAAGCTTTTAACGCGTGCAAAAAAGATTATCATCTCGAGTCCGTAAATTATGCCTAAGCCCCGAGACTGACAATCGATATTAATCTATTTTAAAACAATAAAGGAGATATCAAATAAACTCCAACTGGGAATGGAGTATGAAACAATATGAAATGGCTATCTTCGCCGAAAATTAAACATCGGAATAATGCTAGTAAAAGCTGAATTTTATTAAGTAGAAAATTTCCATAGAAAACTCTCCTCTCTCTCTCTCTCTCTCTCTCTCGCACAGATTTTTTCTAACATGCTATATAATATATTAGTGGGATATTGATAAACAAAAGTTATTGTTATAGAAGAAATTAATTTTCAACCATTCGTTTCTATGTCAGCTTTATAATAGAGGGATCCGATGAAAATAATATGTTTGCTTTATTTAAGCATTATTATTATAGTGAAATTAGTAAATGACGAGTTTGGTCAAGATATATACTATATGTTATGTTATGCTATGGGAGTAAAACAACAAATTTTAATGGTTTTTATTCATGAATTAAAATTCCTCTAGCAGCTTTATGATATAGTGGTCCGATGCAGCCGGTTCCGACATACATACATATGTACTGCCTGCAACAGAAAGTCGGACCTATGCAAAGTTCCACGATGTGGCTTTAAGCCTGCCTTGAAACAGACACGGCTATATCAACACAGCTTTTTAAATTGATCAAGAATATATGCCTTGTAGGATCGGAGATGTCTCTTACTTTGTTGCATGACAACATTAAAATATCCCCTACAAGGCAAGACAAACATATACAAATCTTGTGGCTGTATCTTCAATAAGATATAGGTTGGAGAGGAGAGCATATATATGAGAGGTTTGTTATGGGCAGATGAGGGTATGGGTTGTGATAGGGTATATGGGTTTGCTGATGCCTCCTTCTGCCTGCTGGAAATTTCTACTGACTATTTCAGGTGCTGCCGGAAAGCTCTTGTGCAGTTTGCTCAACTCTAATCAGGGTGTAAATATTTGCAATGATGTCTGCACAAACAGAAACCATCGACTGAAATAAAAAGAAGGTGGCATAGCATATCTATACATATGTACGTATGTATGTATTGGTACATGTGTACACTTGAACTCTATTCCAATTAACATTTTGACCTTTATTAATTGCGATAAACATTGCATAATGTCCATGAGCTCTAGCTGCGCACACACGCAACAAAGCAATCGACATGTGTACTACAAATTTTATAAAAAAAAACTAAGCAAATTCGAACATGCCAAATAATCACTTCGCTTGTCTTATCACATTTCGCTGTTTATCAGTGTGATTAGGATACTCAGAGCTGATTAGGCTGGCGGTGCCCAAAGAAGAACAACAACAAGGCACATATGAAATGAACTGGAACTATAAATAGATACAGACACGGCGAAGGGCAATGCTGTGCAAGAAGAAGCAGAGCTTTTCTGCACTCCAATTGGCCGCTGGGTACACTGGTTACTGTTTATGCAAGCGTTGCGCTTATCTGTTTAATTTTGCATAATTACAACAAATTCTTCCTTTTTGCGATTTGTAATTATTATTATTACTTTCAGTGGGTCGCAAGGCGCAACAGGTTTGTTGTATTAGCGTGTGTATCGCATACAAAACACAAAAATGTTGCCTTGTTATTGTTATTCTGCTTATTGTTTTTATTATTAAAGCGCTGGGAGCGCGTCACTGGCGTATGCAGCCAATTATCAGCGCAATAATTGTGCGGCTGTGTGTGTGTGTCACATATGCACATACATATGTATGTATGCATGTACATATGTGTGCATTTATCGGCATGTGAAGCGCCCGCGCTAAAGTCACGCTTAAATTTCAATGAAAAACCCAGCGACATTTGTGTCCGTGCCACTCGACTCCCATTGTGTTTTTGTTATATTTATAGTTGTCCAGATAAGACAGATGCGCTCGTCTCGTATTTTCACAGCTACATTTTCTTCACAATTTTCCATTGACGAAAAATGCACGGGAATGGATTGAACAATCAACATTTAACTTTCAATATTCTCATTCTATGGGACTACTATATTTTTTTTTTAGGAAGTATCGATACATTTGTGAGCCACTTCCCTTTCACATAGGAACGCCATAATTATCGCGTCTCTTTACTATGTACCCCGACTACATACATACATACATACATGCATACATATGTGTGCACATGTGGGCATAAATAGAATTTGAAATTCGCTCGAACTAAGTGTAACCCTATTTTAATACACTTCAAGAAACAGGGTATAAATACAGTTATGCCGGCAATTATCTGTAGTTTTTCATGCAAACGAGAATCAAAGCCAGCGGCAGCTGATTTATGCCTTCAAAACAGCGCTTCATGCTCCAGTTTTAAGAGTCGCAGCGAAAATATCATTGCAAACTTTGGAAACCGCTATGAAAGCTCAGCGACTGTTGTTGTTGTTGTGTCATGTGGAGTGCATGTGGAACATGTTGTATATGTAACACACATTAAAACAATGCAATTGATGAAATTTTCAAGCACCGAGCACTGTGTAATCTCATACGTAATGTAACTGAAAATGCAGCAAAAAATTATAATTATTATATTGCTGGGCAATGCATGATACATACATATGTACATACACACACACGTATGCAAAATGTCGCACGAATGCGGCGGCGGATGGGTAGAGGTCGGTTGCCATGTTTGTTATGAAAAACGAGCTCACAACACGAAGTTCCTCCTCAACGAAATACACAGCGAGTGAATCATATACAATTCCGCGTATCAACAACAAAAACAAGAACAACTACAACCAAAGGCAGGAGACTCATATGGTTCAATAAACGAAACAAAGCCAAAACAGAAACAGAAAAACCAAAACGTATAACGCAAAACCTTTTGTGCGCAAGGTGAAATTATAAGACAGGGTAGGGGGCGCACAACTTACGCAAATTGAACGCACAATGGAATTGGGTTTAGTCATTTCATAGTTTTTGTATTTTTGGACGTTTGCTTAGGCAGAGACAAAAACTGATACTAAAACTACGTGCAATATACAAAAGCACGGACACACACACACACACACACGCACATACTTTCTTATGTACATATATACATAAGAATGGCTGCTGTTCAATGCCGCTCTCAGAAAGAGTCAAAAGTGTTAAGCGATAGGTATAAGTTCACACACACCCATACATGTGTTGTACATGTCCACATGTATGTATGCATAGGGCCTTTCACAAGGCTTTACGCTTACGCGTGGACTGGAAATTGTACTTTGGCCCCAGCAGCGCCACTCCCAGCGGCAGCAGCAGCAGCAGCCGGCAAAAAGGCACCATGCAACTGCAGCAGACGCGCAGCCAACAAACTGGAAATGCACACAGGGACATACACATGTGCATACATTTGGACATGTATGCGTGTATTCATGTGTATGGCACATGTAATTTAAAAGCCCATATTGATTTCCTGCGTTAAATATTTGCGAATGATTATTCATTGTGCTGCTGCCGTCGCTGCTGCTATTGCTACTGCTACTGTTGTTTGTTAACATTAATGTCATCAATAAGACATTTGGCATACAAAAGCCCCAACCGCATAAAAACCAACATCAACAAAGTTAAAACTTTGCGATCACACACAAAGACAATTATTGTGAGTACCTACAGCTGCTGCCTCGTTTGGGAGTAGCAAGCAAAACGGAAAGCAAAAGTATTTACCGCTAATATAAACAAATAAACAGCCAAAGATCCGGTAGAAAAGTGCACGCACGGTGTGTGTGTGTGTGTAGAAGTGAAACAGGGCGATCGAGTGGAAGTGGGAGCGAGTGAGCTAGAGCGACGCACAGTAACAGTGAGAGAGTAAAAATAGCGCATCGCGACGTCCAGCGGTCGCCAACGCCACTGCACAAGCAATTAAATTCAATAAGTGGATGGTGGTGAAAAATGCAGCCAGACAAAAAGAAAGATATAAGAAAGACAATAGCGAAAACATTACAACGACTACTGCGACATTTAGCAGCACAGCAACTCTGGCTAGACAAAGATCGCACTAGTTTTTTCTTTTAACGCTTATCAAAATCTACTTATAATGCCAACAAAGGTTCTTGGAATTTGATAAAAGCACTGGGGATTTTAAGATAGCTAAGATATGCATGCATGCATGTATGTATGTGTGTGAACTGCCTAAGTGCTGTTTGATAAGGCTATAATAAAAGCGGAGCATGTGTGTAGGTGTTGCTGTCTGCGTATGTGCGCAGTGTGTGAATTGGAAGTTTGTTTTTTTGTGATAATGTATGAGTTTTTATTTTATACATTTTTTTTGCCAGACAATGCGTTATTTCAAGTCTTTTCTTTGCTGTCCAACAGGAAATGCGAACGAACGTATTTAATAGTGTTGGTTAACTGCTGGCGCACATACACACGTAATTGTTATTGTTTGTGTGTATGTGTGCCAGTGTTTACGTGTTACTTTTCAATGGGATTGCGTGCTTCAGCAAAGAGAATAAATGCTACCTTAAAGAAAATCTCAAGTCGAAGCTTTGATGCTCTTGAAAAAGACAATGTCAAAGCAGTTGTCGATATATGATAAGTTATTTGTTTCTAGGAATTTGTGCCAGTACTTTACTGCTGCGCATACCCTTTGCACAAGTCACACAACTATTTTTTTAAGTACTTTGTCAACTCAAGCACAATTGACTAAGCATAATTTACATACAACTAAAGTTTTGACATACTTAAAGCTGATTATTCAAATGCAAACGCAACTGTTGTGATAAAAAATAAACGCAACGCATGTGTTTTGTCATATATGCAACAAATATACACACACACACGCACACACATATTGCTTAGGTTTGAACGAGACCTTGATCGAGTTTAATCTGTCTCACAGGTATATCAAAATCCACTGATTAGGGCAATTCATTGAATTGTGTACAACCTCTTCGCAACAACTCCCCTTCACTTTAAACAGTTTTTTGTGACTGCTGCAAAAAATTGGATTGGTCTATTAAATTGGAAACCTGTTTTGTCGGCTCGCGATGACCTTATAGATAAGATAGAGATCGGACGAATGCACATCTAATATCGTACAAACGTATTCTTCGAACATAATAAATAGTTTCTCGGAGTTTGCCGTAACATATTTTCCAAATAATACAAACTAACTAGAGTTTCCTAGTCCTGACAGTTTGTGCTGTGCATTGATCGTCAATCAGTCTGATTGATTGACAGACTTATATGTATGTGTGCATGCAGACTTCATATTCAATTTCTCAATTTTGTTTATATTATACATATATATATATTTTTTGGACTTACCACTTAACGTTGTTATCGGCCAACGATGTGCAATCCGTGCGTCAGTTGCACAGACGACAGACGGAGGGACACACATACATATGTATGTATGTACGTGTGCCGTGACTTGTTACGTTTTATGTTGTTGTTGTTGTTGTTGTTGTTGTTGTGACTACGTTTTCATGAAAGACTAATCAGCATTTTGTTCCAGATTTCGAATTTATACACATTAGAAGACCTTCTACGAAATGGGAGGCTTAGACAGGACATAGAGGGTAGGGCGAGTCGTTTGGTCACATCACGCAAAGAGCAATTTGCCAGCTCGATGATGTTGTTGACACATTAACTATACATTGCGTCTGAGAACCTTCTTGGCAGCCTTAATATTGGGCACCAAAGCCTTCACCTCGCTGCAATCATCAAGAAACGGATGCTTGAGGAGCTCATCGGCTGTGGCACGACGATCCACATCGACCTGGAGACAACGATCTAGAAAATCCTGCAAGCTGGGACTCAGCTTGTCCCAGCTCTTAATATCAGGTCGTCCATTGGCGGCAATTAGGTAGAGCGCACGCAGCGGCGTCTCATACAGATAGGGAGGCTGTCCGTCAATCATTTCGATCGCCATTATCCCAATGGACCAGATGTCCACTTTTTTGCCATACTTTTTGCGTGTGACCACTTCCGGCGCCATCCAGTACGGTGTGCCCACCATGGTCTGGCGCTTCTCGTCGCCCTCGATATTGGCACAAAAACCGAAATCCGTAACCTTCACACAGCCATCCATGCCGAGCAGCACGTTATCAGACTTGATGTCCCGATGTATAATGCCTTTGGCATGCAGAAAACTTATGGCATAGAGGACCTCACGGCAAACGCAGGCAATTTGACGCTCCTTCATGACTGTCTCGGTGACGACGTCGGTGAGTGGACCGCCATCCATATACTCCATGACCACCCAGAGCTGATCCTCCGGCTCTAGCAGATATGCGTCCAGAAAATTGACCAGATTCTTATGATTGAAATCCTTGAGCACACGTATCTCGGTCAGTATGAGATCCTTGGAGGATTGATTTTTCATTTCAATTGTTTTGACTGCCACTTGGGTTTCCGTTTGCTTGTCGCCGGCTATGAATACAATGCCCGATGCACCCTTGCCCACTTCTTGGCTGGTCTTGTAACGTTCACGCGGATCCTCAGGATTGCAAATGGCGCGGAGCTCCTCATAAATCTCCGCATCCGTTTTCTGTGCACGCTTCTCTTTGGAGCGACGCAATATGGTCTCCTCTGGCGCATCGGCATCGATACCGCCCTCCTGGCTGGCGCTGCCCAGGGTATTGGGCTTAATGATAATTGTATCTGTATTAATCTTGTGTGGTTCCCCATCTAGGCTACGCAGATCACGTGAGAATTTTTGCTGGATGACGCTCGAAGGTTTTGGTTTGATTTGTGGCTTGGGCGGCAGTTGATGTGGCGATTTCTTGGGCGGCACAGGCGGCGGCTCCAAGCCGCACGGCTTAACCGGCTTGAGCGTTTCACGACCCAAAGTCGATTCCAGCTCCTTGATGACATCGTTTAGCGCATCGAGCGGTATGACAGACTGTTGGCTGCTATCATTGAGGCTGCTGCTGTTGCTGTTCGCCGCGGAGCTGCCGCAGCCGCTGCTGCTGCTCTCTGTTGCTGTTGAGCTGCCGCTGCCATCGTCATCCGATTTATCAATATCCTGCGATTTGTGTTTGTTCTTGTAATTGACATAGTTATCAATCTCTTTGGACTCCTCGTGTATGACATCCTCCGTAATGAAGGGCTTGAACACCTCCTGCTCCTTTTTCTTAATGGAGTAATTGTAATATTTGACCGCATGATAAGCTGCGTCTGGATTTTTGTCCTGCTCATCGCGTGTGATTTGTGTGTTCATCAGGCGCACCCAGGGCGTGGGCAGACCCTCCAGATCGCCCGTCTCCTGATTGCGTGAGACATGAAAATGCCGTTGAAAATTTGTTGGAGCGCCAATCTCGGAGATTTGCTCCTTCTTCTTGAACCACTTGGCGAAACTCATGTTTGTGTTGTTTCCCTATTTTTCACTTAATCTCTATGTTCTTTGTTTTTCCACAACGTTGAAAATTGTATAAAATGCTTGGGAAATTCTGTTGAAGCGTGTTTGTTGTTTTGTTGCCGTAGGTAGCGCTCTAGCGCCTTCTCACTCGCACTCACACACTCACTCACAGGGCCAGCCGTGAGTCATAAACAAGCACACACACACATACGGACACGCCGTGCTCTGTATATTCGTGTGTCTGCCTGCTTATATGTGTATGTGTGTATCTGTGTGCGTGTCTATGTTTTAATGTACGTCGCTCGCTTATCTCTAGTTAAGTTTGCTTGAGCTTTTGCAGACAGCAACAGTAAAAAAAACCCACTTTGCCATTTTTGTACGCTGCTTTGTAGAATTTTCACTTTTTATTGCCTTAATTAATGCAACAACTTTTTAATTTAATGCAGTGGGCACAAATTTATTTTTATTTTTTCAACTACACACTCACGAACGCACGCACGCACACACACATTTTTCTGGAGCGAGACAACGGGCACAAAAGGAGTGGCCGCGGCAGCGTCTTGTTCTGGCTCTTGTTGTTGTTGTTGTTGTGTTGTTAGTTTGCCTGTGCCGCAAATACTAGTCGTTGGTTCCTAGCCATTCCTTCAAGTCATTTTTTCTTTTGTTTGGCACACTAAATTTTTATTAATTTTATGTATTCTTTTGCTGCAGTGGAAGCTCTATAATTAACAACTTTAAATTTCTCTCCTTTACTGCAAGTCGCGCTGCACTCGGCCGTACTGCTGTCACACTCACACGCATACGAACAAGTGACTGTGTGACCGTACGCTGCAAGAGCCAAAACCCTGTATAAATTGTACAAAATACTAACCTTGACAACAGACTAAATTACCTATTAATATTTAAATTTTTTAATGATTTTAAGCGCACTTAAGCCTTGTATTTGATGTATAGATATACATTTAGTTAAAATAACAGAAAGATTTAAAAAACTATATATACCAGATGTTAGGAAATACATGTTATATATAAGGGGGAAATTTAGGATTGCAACTTTTTGGCCTTTCTTCATTTTTTGATCTTTCTTTTAGCAAATAACGTTTTCTGGTAAGTTATTGATATTTATTGTTATGTCTTATGTCTTAAAGCCCAACTCAATATTCAAGTGCAGTGTGACCATATATTGAAATCTACTGAAAATCCTCAATACTATGCTGTTCTGGATGCGTTCAGCAACGATACTAATAGTAACAACTCGGCGGTAACGTTTATTTGTAGCAATATTCGAGTACGTACTAGAAATACAAATGTTTTTTAATAAATCGCTCGTAATATTTAAAACTAAAAATTATATGTGGAGTCCTCGTCATAAATATCGTGGGTACCTACCGAATTCAAGTTTCGCGGCCGTATTAACATACGGGAAGCTTTCACCAAATATTCGTTGTGCCAGTTGCCCCATACAATACGCTGTCCATTTAAATTGGATTGAGCTTCCTGGCAACGATCAAACCACCAGCCAGCGCACTCTTCATTGCGGTCGTAGGCCCTGAAATCCATGCGATTGTGGTAGCTGAGGGCATCGGACGTGCTGCTATTGCCATTCAGTTTACCAATCACCAATTGATAGTTGAAACTTTCGCTGTCCAGCCGGAACAGTTCGTATTCGGCCCACACGGACAAACCATGCTGATCCTCCAGTTCGATACGCAGCACATAATCGTCGCGATAAGCTATACGGTGTATAAACTCGTTGCCAAACCAAAAGTCCCCTTTCAAGCTGCCAAAACCGACTCGATACTCATCCCAGCTGCGATTAAAGTTCTCCGCCTGCAGATTGTTGCCCTCATGGCGTTGCTGTATTACCGTCCAGGCGGCACCGTCTGTGGCAAAAGCACAAAGCCGTTCGTTGAAATCGCGATGCCTTTCATTTAGTTCCGGCTCCAGGAATTTGTAAACACCATCCACACGCTGCAGCTCATCCAGTTCATAGCAGTCCGCCTTTGCGGGCTGCACGTACTCTGCGCATTTTGGCAGGTAAGTAAATGACGATGTTCTTTTTATTTAATGCATAGCAACTCACCAACTTTCGATTGTTCATTAAACTTGCTTTCATTTGTTTCTTCAACCTCTGAGAGCTGCTCCTTTGACATTCCCAATGCGTCATCTTCCTGGTGCTTATTACTTTCCCGAGTACTTTGATTGCTTGCGACCAGCAACGCTAGCATCGAGTGCACTTCTTCCAGGCTTCTGGCCTGTTCATCGTTCCACTGGAATTTCAGCTGTAGTCTGTTTGCACTTTGCCATATTGCATTGCCCTTGGCTTCCCAGCGTTCCAGTGCTTTACTCAAATTTCCAGAAACCTGCTCCATGAACTCAAGTCGCCTTATATGAGTGAAAGAAATCAACTTGCTGAGCGCCTGATTTAGTTTAAATTCCACATTTAACATCATGCGCTGTTGCTGCTCCTGAGTGCGCCTGATCAGCGTCAGTTGATGATCCATGCCCTGGCACATGGACATTAAGCTCCTTGATTTTGCTGTTCCTGCCGCTAAAGTCTGCTGTATCTGTAAGGTTGCAATTAGTGCGAGTAGAAAACCCGTGTTAGGCTATAATGGAGAGATCAAACGGAATATAGCTTAAGTCGTTTGTGAATTGATAATCTTGCGCGCTTTACCCGCATTGTGTTGCCTTTCCAGAGCGTGGGCTGGAATGAAGCAGATGTTGAACAGAAAACTCGTCAATTATTCGACCAATCGCAACATGTGTTGCATATTATGGAACGACAAAGAAAAGAACCGCTTGTGATTTATGTTTTTTGGTATTTTTTTTTTGTTGTTTTTTTAATGGTTTTTACGAATATAGTTTTTGTATTTGTTTGCTTTTTAATGTCCTTAGTTTTGCATATACACATTTCACTTTTCAATAATTAACGGCTTTTACATGAAGTTTGTGAGTTGAAACAGAAAAGCAATATACATATTTATATAGAAAATGAAAAAATAGATATATATAACATTTCGTGAGGATTACACAAATTTACCCACGTATCTATATGTTTTTGTTTGTGTGGTTCAAAGTTAAGTTTATCTTTTAACGTAAATGTCTACAATTAACAACTATGTTTGTTTAAAAGTAGAAGTAGAAATTAAAGCGCCTAAAAAACTAAATACATCAATCCATTTTACGGGGCGCACTTAATATATAAATTTGTATGTGTACATATATTTCTTTTAGATATTCATAGTTTCGCCTGTTTTAATTGTTTAATAATTACTTAATTGTGGCAAAAATAATCAAAAGGAATTACTTTTTAAAATTGGCAAAAATGTAGATTTTTGTTTTTTGTGGTGCGCGAATACATTTTTTACATCAACATTAACGTGTTTATTACATTCTTTCGTTTTTCTTTCTTTTTTGCGATCATACGATCTATATAACTAGATTTATATTTGTATTTAATTTAAAGGTAGCGCACCTTTGGCTTGAAGCCGCAAGTGAATTAATTTGTTGCCTAAATTTAAGCTTTAAACGATCGTGTGTTTCTGTTAAACTAGGGTAGTATAATTATCTTTATCATTAGCTTTATCCATTAGTTTCATACATATATCTCTTACTATCTCTTAATGATTAGCTCGTTTTCTTTCTATTTACATTGAATATTTCACGAGTTCTTGTGTGTGTGGGTGTGCGGGTGTGTGGGTGTGTGGCGTGTTTTGTATTTGTATTACTATTTTCTTTTAGAACTAAATAACTAAGAAATTGCTTAGAATTAGGCTGCAATGAAAATTACGCTCCTCTTTTTTAAGTGAAACTGTTGCTTTAGTTCAAACAACAACAAAAGAAAACAATATGCTTGAAAACAAGTTAAAAAGCGTCTCGCTGATGGCTTTAAAATTTGACGAATTATTTAAAATTGAAATTCACTTCACATGGTCTTAATAGCTTTGGATTAGTTTTCTGGTGTATACTCGCTACTTGCTGGTTGCCACTTGCCGCGTACTACTCGTTGCTAGCTACTCGTATTTCGCTGCGGGCTACTCGCTGCTCCTCACTGCCTTGTCGTCATTAGTTGCTAGCTATTCGCTGCTCGTTACGCTCTGGCTTTCGCTTCTGGCTTGTCGCCAGCCGCTGTTTACACACGCTTGCGCATGCGCTCGTGGCGCACGCCAATGCTGCGCTTCCATTCGGGATCATTGGGATCGTCGTCCATGAATGGATCGTCGGCCAGCTCCTCATCGTCGAGTGCCTCATGCTCGCCTAGATAGGCATCGATGCTCGCATTGTACGCATTAGCATTATTCGTGCCCGATGGCAACTGATCATCTGGTGCCGCCAGGTAATGATAATCATCGTCTTCCTCCAGCAGTAGTTCGTTCTCATCCTCGTCGGGCTCATAGTCAATGACATCGTCATAGCCATCATCCTGGGCGCCATTAATGTGAGGTGCCACAGATTTCTTGGCATTCTTGCTACCATTTAGTGGTGCTGCGGACTGCGCCAACTTGCTGCCACTTGTGGCTTTGGCCTTGCTGCTGCGTCGGCGACCAGCGCTTGTCGTTGAGCCATCTCCATTGGAGGAAACCGATTTGCTCTTGGTACGCTTGGCCGGTGCGGCTGGTATCGCCGGCTCTTTGGGCTCGGCGTACATCTCGGCCAGCAGTCGCTGATAGACCTCCTCAGAGAGGGGAAACTGAAGCGGCTCAAAAGGTGGCGGATCTTGCGTTTGCTGAAAAAGATTCAAAGTTAAAACAAGGCTCTGACATGACACACATACACTCACGTCTCTGGTATCTGGCGTGTTGCTGCGACGATCGTGATCCTTTAGCTTACTGGATGTGGTGCGTCGCCGCTTCGTAATCTCACCATCACCTGAGAGGGCATCCAGTGGGTGCTGCTGCGTGGTTTGTGCCAAGGGTGAGGGTATGCTCTCGTTATCAGCTGTAGGTCCTGCCAGCTGTGAAGCTGCTGGCGATGTCGGATCGGGCGTATTGGCCCCACTTGACTCGGCGCGACTGTCGACACGACGATTGGCGCGCGAGCGTGTGCTCCAAGGGAACTTTAAGAATGTTTCGAAACGACGCCGCTCTTCGATGAGCGCACGCTGATGGCGCGCTATGTACGCCTCATCTGAGATGTCCTCCTCCTCTTCCTCATCAACAACGTCAACGACGCTAGCCGCTGCTGCCGCCTGCTTTAGCTTGTCCTGCGACTTCTTGGCGGATGTTTGCGCTAGCTGCAGCTTTGGGCGCTTGGCAGGCGGCTCCACAGGTTCCACATTGGGTTTGTCTTTTTCAACTGGAGCGGTTGCATCCTTGCCAGCAGCTGGAACTGTTGCATCTGTACTCGCAGCTGGAGCTACTTCGGCCTTACCAGCAACAGGTGCAGGCGGGGCAGCAGTCTTGGCAGTGGGCTTGCTTGCTTTATTTACATTATTCACAGGGATTTTGTTATTGTGCTTTTTGGTTTTGCCATTGACAGACAGATGCTTCGCCGGCAGCTGCTGCTGCTCCTTTAACTCAACCGGCGGCTGCTCTTCTTTGCCATTTATCTGCCCATTACTAATCGCTTGCTTTGCCTGCCGCTTGACAGACTCTGGCAGTTGCTTCTTCTTCTTGCTCGACCGCTTGATGCCATTAAGCTTGGGCGCGGGCTTGATCGGCGCCTCCTTCTGAGCGTTGTTATTTAGCTGAGGCACTTTTTCAGTTGTTGCTTCAGCTGCGGGTGCTGTTGCTGCTGCGGTTGCAGGTGGAGTTGCTGCTGCGGTTGCCGGTGGAGTTTCTGCTACGGTTCCGGCTGTAGTTGCTACTGCGGTTGCGGGTACAGTTGCTGCTACGGTTGCAGGTGCAGTTGATGCTACGGTTGCGGGTATAGTTGCTGTTCCTGCTGCTTCTGGCATCTCCTGCTCCGCCTTTGTATCCGCACAGCCATTGCTCAGCTTCTCAGGGGTTTTTGATTCATTCGCTGATTGTTGTTTTTTCTCATTGTCACTGTCCACAATTCGCCACCTGTGTTGGTTAGATATTAAACATGATTATCTGACTTTTATTTATAACTTCTATGTTAACTTACTTTGGTGTAGGTATCTCCTTGTAGGGCAAAATTTCGACACGCGTCTGAGCGGCCATGCTGTAGGGTATCACGATGTTATCAATGTCGTAAATAAGTCGACTGCGACGATCTGATGTGCTGTTGAGTGCAGTTTATAATACGATTATTTTGATATAATTTTGATAACATATTTAATGCAACTTATTCCATTTTCACTTTAAGGATTTGTTTAAGCCAATTTAATAATACTCAACAGCAGACAGACTGAAGACGAATGAATATCGGACAAGTTTTAATAAATAATGGAATTAATCCTAGTTATAAAACAAAAATTTATAGGGGTCATTGATAAATGACCAGGCACAACCCCTACAACTACTTTTCTCAGTAGCCCAGTCATTCTTCCAACTAACTAGTTAGTAGCTCGCCAAAACGACACACAAAAATTCGCGCCTTTGCTTATTATATCATGTTTACTCCCCCTTAATGGATTTGAAAGCTCTTTTTAGTATTTTTGCTTAACTTGCTTAGAACCCACCCTTTTTAAAAATGTTATCTCACATGCTCCACTTACCGTTCATTGCGCTGTCCATGCGTTTCGGAGGAATTGCGGCGACTGTGTTGCTGATGTTGCTCCCACTGCGAATCTCCGGCAAATCGACTGTTGATGTTGTCCCCAGCGCTGGGCTGTTGGTTGCTGCATCTGCTGTTGTTGTGTGTTGATTGTGTTTGTTGTGTATTGGAGGCGGATTTGCGTGGCTTTTTAGCGCCGTTGCCTTTGCCGGAGATCAGTGAGTGGCTATTTAGTTGTTGCGATTTTTGGTGCAACTGGCGTGAATCAGGCATCGGAAACACCGCGGCTGTGCTCGTGGCCAACTGACGCTGCCTTTTGCTCACTGCGGCGTCCAACAAATATCAGTATAGGCAGGCACAAAAGAGATTTGAAGAGAGAGGAAACGAAAACAAATTGCAAAATAAAACAAATGTTGTTCGTTTGTTGTACGTTGTTATTGCACAGTGATGGTTGTGTTGGCAGGTATGTTGGTGTTGGTGTTGGTGTGTGTGTGTGTGGTTGTGCGTGTGCGTGTGTGTAACGATGTTCCGTGTAACATAAAAGAAATGCGTAAAGAAAAAAGAAAAGAAAGAAAAAGAAGAAGATGCAAATTGTTGTTGTTTTATGTTAATAATCAATTATCGAATTTGTCATGTTTACAATAATTTACTGTTGGCCACAAGTGGCGTTGTAGTAGGCGTAGAAGAAGAAGAAGTAGTAGCAGTACCAGTACCGTTTCCACTATCCAATCCCACGTTGGCGACCCCACTGCTGCTGCTGCTATTATTGTTGCTGTTGCTGTTGTTATTGTTTTGTGTGGTTTCTTTATTATTATTATTGTTGTTATTGTTATTGTTGTTGTTGTTGTTGCTACTGCTGCTTCTGTTTTGATTATTGTTGTTGCGCTCTTTGCGGCGCACATATCGGCGCTTGGCTGTCTCGCCGGGACGACGACCGGCACCGCCAGCACCACCAGCGCCGCCGCCGCCACTTAGTGCGACTGCCTCGCGCTCAGCCTTCCACACGCTTTTAACAATTGCCTTGGCCTGGCTGCGCATAACGCGATATTGCCAATCCGGCTGACGGGCAATCGCCTCCAAATGCACCGACTGACAAACATCTGCAAAATCAATGAATCCATATGCTAATGAATAAATTGCTCGATATTTAAACTTATTCAAGACTTACCGTCAGAAAAGCTCAGCACCGGATGATAGCCGGGATCGAGCAGCGCTACACGATTTTGTGGCATCAGCGTTTCAGGTAAATCTCGTGGCGCCGTCGGATCTGGCCGGCCGGTGCACAATGTGCACGGCACCTGGGGCCACTGGCAGCCACATTTAATGTTGCTCGGCCTGGCGGCCTTTTTCGATATTGTGTGCATATTCGTAGTTTGGAAGAGTTTACGTTTGCGAAACTCGGACAGCACCAAGGGACGGGCCCGACTGCATAGCCAATCGGCGGACGCCTGTTCGGGATCCAGCTGTACCGCTGCCTGTGGCTGCAGTTGCTCCTTGTAACCATTCTTGGGAGCTGGCGTCGGTTCTAGCATTACATCGCCCTTGGTGCGACACAGATCGTTGTACACATCGTTGTGCTGGCGGATTTTCATGTCCAGATCGGCAACCTGGGCGCACAGCCAGGACCAGCGCAGTGCAATAACAGCACGATCTCGCGAATAGCGCCACACGGCACGACGGGTTCTACGAAATATAAAGAAAGAAATATTTCATTTACATAGACTTGCAATATTTGAAAGCGGCCAGGACGATCTTTTTATAACTAAAATTAAGTGCAATTTTAAGAACTCCTCATTGATTCTTTTATTACACAATTGCGATTTAACAGAGGAGACTAAAGGCATTCAAAAGGTATTTTCGCCCAGAACTCTGCCCTATCAAAATTAGGGAGCTATTTGGGAAATAAGTTAATTGAGGACTGGCCAACAGTTAGTATCATTTGTACGCAAATTAAGTAATAGTATTTGATAATTTGATGACAATGACGTGATGGGGTTGATTGCGCTAGTAATCACTAATTAAAGGCTACAATGAAGGGAAGGATTAGCAATTAGACCAATGCGTTGATTACTAGAGTCATGATTAAGCACAAAATGGAATATCAATTGCTTCTGCTGGAAAGCAAGAAGATTGATTGTTTTCAATTTCGTACAAATAGAGTTAAATATTATTGTTTACCCTGCCTGAATATTACGATCAACAATGTAATATTAAACAACAATAGACTAGCGCTGTAGCTATCTATTCAATTTATTTGATTTTTACTTTTGTCCGATCTACATTAAATATAGCGTGCGGTTACTTAAATCTAGATGTTATGGAAAATGTCTATTAGTATATATCGGTCGCTTATGATAACATTTAGATGTGTTTTCGTTTATAACACTTAAAGCCGTTGTACCACGCATATAGTTTAATAAACATAATTTTGGGGCATGTCAGGACCAGGAGCAGGACCAGGATGAGGATCAGGATTAAATAGATTAGCCTAAAGATTAGCATGCTCACTTACATTGACAATGAAGACTGCTGGGAATTGTTGTAGTTAACCATCTCATCGGCTGATTCGCCGCCAGAGCTAGACTCTGTGGCGTCTGAGTCGATGGCAGTCTGTACTTCACGCATTTCCGTGTGCAACATTCCCGAAATATGCGTCAACTCGCTGGTCACATAGTTGTCAAAATTAGGTACAATCTCATCGGCTCGAGGGTTCAGAATGCCATCTGCTACGCCTGCCGTACTGTTTATGCTGGTATCTATGGGTTGTGTTTTGCGCGAGCGTTTGCCCGGCTGTGCAGCGCTGCTATACCAGGAGGAAGAGGATGCCAGTGATGCGGAACCGCCGCCAATTGTATGACAGATTTGCTGCTTGCGCGCCGCCGTCTCTATGTGCCGCAGCACATTACTCATTTGGCTGGCAGGCAGTGGTTGCTTGGTCTGCTCATCCCAGAAGCTGCTTCCCGGCCGGCCGGAGACAATGGAGAGCACCGTGTCCTCCTGTTCAGTAAGCTTGGTGCTGCGCACCGGCGCCGCGGGCGCCGCTTTATGTGAGCTGCGCGCCGCCCATTCGAGTATACCGCCAACCTCATCACTGGCATGACGGCACATCTGCCGGGCCTGAAATTTACGCATTCGCCACAACAAAACGTCGATCTTGCTCACAAGCTCATGCTGTTGCTGCTCCAACTCCGCATGGCTCACCTGCCAGGGACGCGGTACGGCTGCTGCACTGCAATTGGCCTTTGTCTCCTGATCGTGGCTGCCGCTGTGGCCAACATCTGCTGCAGCGGCTGCTACTGCTGATGCAGTTGTTCCAGCTGCAACTGTTGCTGCTGCAGCGGCTGCATCCTCCTCATTATAGGGAAAACACACCTCGTTGAAGAAATTGAAATCACATATTGTATCCGGATTCACGTGACCGCCGTCAAGTGTCTTGAGCGCTTTTAAAACCTCCTCAAAATCCTGATCCTCGAGGACGGCGCCAGTAGTGCCATCCTTTAGAAAATTTATCGAGCTGGCCGTGCTTTGTGGCGTGAGTAACGCGCCTGACTGACGCGCAACTGTTGAATGCTGTGGTGAGGCGAGTATCTCCGGCTGTTGCTGGTGTTGCAGCTGCTGCTGCTGCTGCGGCTGCTGCAATTGCAACGGTTGTTGTTGTTGTTGCTGCTGATGCTGATGGAGCAGCAGCTGTTGCTGGTGCTGCTGTTGTTGCCTGGTGGGCGTCGTCGGCAGCGCAACGCTTGATTCTAGCGTCGCCGCGCTTATGTCCACAATGGGCGGCAATACAACGCTGGGGTTGCCATCCAGTTGACTAAGGCGTTCTGTGAATAGGAAAAGTAATACATTTTTATTAAAATATTCATGGTATCAGAATTAAAAATGCAGATAAAGTTAATTTGTGCTGTTGAATGACATGTTGTGCTATCTATACATCATCTGTTTGATCTATGAATATGATGTTAAATAACATACAGTACGCTAACATTTGTATGTTATTTTAAACAACTGTTAACAGCTCAGCAAGTCTATGCTACGATTTTTATTGTGTCTAACTGCATTCACTAAAGTTTTAGTAAATTATTTTAAAACAAGTAAGCGATTTAATATACTAATTAATAAGAGTTATTATTTTATTAAATAAAATTCTATTTCCGAACATGTTTATCTAAATATACAAATACTTCGCAACAGGCAAATACCCTTCCAATAGGAACAAGCTGCCCGATTACAAGACAGCAGGAATGTTGGCAGCAGTGAGTTTATGCTACAGAAACTATCATGCAATAAATATATTATTGTATTGGAGATAAAATGTAATTCACATGAATAACATTTGTTTTACATGATTCAAAAACTGAAGTTTACAGCAAACTGTTAAGCTGATGTTTTAATACATCTAGGAAAAAGAAAAAAACAACAAATCCGGCTAGTTTCGCTTGGATCTTGGGAATAAATGAAAATTGCCTATCCTAAATTTTCCAACCGAACAAACATGTCAAACAAAACACAAGCAATTTTCAAGAAAAACAAAATAGCCACTTTACTGGGTAACGGAACGTGGTTCGCACCAAGACTTAACCCCCCAAATTGTTCGAAAAGGTTTTTGGAGCACGCGGACCGTGAAATCTGTGCAGTACGTTGGAGTTGAAATAGATCTAGGCTTACCTTCAATATTATCTGGCATTTCGGTAGCAGCAGCCACCTGTACTGCGCTGTCCACGCTGGGCGGAAGTAGCTCCTGCCCCGCCAACCTCTGTAGGGAGGAGTCTGTAAGTGTTGTTGCTGTTGCTGCCGACGTTGTGGTTGCTGTTGCTGTGTCTGCTGCTGCTGCTGCTGCCGCCGCTGCTGCTGAACTTGTCGACTGGGACTGAGCTTCGGCTTCTGGCATAAACGCGGGCTCTAGCAATTGCACGGTTTGTGCTATAGCTGCGGCTGCTGCCTCGGCTTCGGCTGGCTGCTCCTTGCTGTGGCTTACCTCCGGCAGGGTTTTGCGCAGACAGATCTCAGCTGTGATGGCCTCCTCAAAGTCACTTGTCAGATTAGCCAGCAGCTCGGCCGTTGAGTTGTCCTTGCAGTTGTTGTTGTGCTCGGCGGTAGCGCTGGCACTGGCGGCTGGTGACGTTGCTGCTGCAGCTGACGCGTCGCTGATGATGCTGCTGCTGGTGCTGCTGGAGGAGGCTGCACTGCCGTCGCTGCTCGTGTGTGTGGCTGCAGCGCTGATGCCCATTTGATTTTCAACGGATTTGACTTCGCTGGTGGTGGTGCTGCCGCAGCTAATGTTGCTATGGTTGTTGGATTTACGTTTGTTGTTGTTGTTGACGATCTGCACAATAGGCGAGCCGGTCCGCTGTGCCGCGTCCTTGGAGCGTGTCACGCGCGTTGTGGCTGTTAGAGTTAATGGCTTCTTAGCCGTATCGCCGCCGATACCACCGTTGGGCGAGTCCAGTTTTCGCACAGACTGTCGCGTACCGGTGGCGGGCGCGGCGTTGCTAGTTAGCTTCTCCTTGGGGCTCAGTGGCTCGGCTGTCAGCGCTGGTGCCATACTTCTGCGGCGCTATTGCCAGGTCAGCTGCATTACAGGCTCGAGCTATACAAAACTTGGCCACGGTAAACTACGGAAACGCTACCGCTTGATTTCTGTATGCACTTTGCTGCTCTGGGGGGGAGGGTCTGCTGTTGGTCGCTTCAAAAGAGAGGAGAAACAATTTTTTCAATTTAATAATTTATTTTGAAAAACTGACACCGAACTGAAGCACACTTTGTTTTTCCGCTCTGGCACACAGAAACACACAAGGCTCAACACGTTTCAATTCGCCTACTATTTGGGCAATAGTTGGATGCTTTAAAGTTGCCACAGATTTGCATAATCGATAACAAAAATTACACAAATTAACAGCGATAGTAAAAGTCGCTTTATTTAAAATTGCCAGACATCTGCAAGTACGGCTACTTAATAATAATAATTAAAGCAACTAACGATAAATAACAAAAGTCCGTTGTTTTATTTGCCTCTTCCTTCTTCTTGCCTCTTCCTTTACGCCGCCTATAGGAAGTCTTTTCCGGCGCCGCGTGCGTATGTGTAACACTCAAAACACACACACACACACACGCACACGCGAGCACCTATGTGAGTGGAACGTGAGAGCAGAGCAGAGAGCGCGCGCTATTGCTCATTCACAATGATGCGCAATAAAAAAAACTTTAGAATACTGCGGTTCGCCCAGCAATGTTTTAACAAATGCAAATGGAAAAACTACTGATGAAATCTCAGTCTGCGCGCTTGAATATTCAAAATATTTCATCACGCATGTGTGCAGTATAAGTACATGCATCGTGAGCATTTTAGTGCTGTGCTAAATTGTGATGCGTGGTCGTTGAGTTTCCATGTTTTTTTATGTAATTTCTTTATTGAATTTTTCATCGTTGGCAATTAAGTAGCTCGCGCCTTTACAATATGTGCGCGCACACAGCACACAAACAAATAAAACACAGGCACTCACTCACACACGCATACATATGGGTCTGTACCCATGCATGAGGTTACTGCTTGTATAGCTGTGTGTTATGTACATACACACATGCATATGTCTAGCACTATTTTCAGTTATTTACACAATTTGATGATTTTTTTGCTCACACCGCTTCAGGGGCATATACTAATACGCCTCAAAATAAGTGAATATATTTAAACAGTTTCGCTTTTATCGCAAACTCTGTGTATATACACACATACATATATTTGTGTTTTTCGTTTCAACGAAAAAGTAGTAGAAAACGTTTTCAGCGCGAAAGTAACCAAACTGTGAACTACACATACACGCACACAAGTACAAACATCGACATACAGAAGCAGAAGCAAGCAAGAATTTGTAATTGCTTAAAAAGTAATATTGTTTTATACGCACAATTTCAGACGCTTGCACAACGCACGCAATTATTAAATCTGTCGATTTTTACTACAGCGGCGTGGCACGCGTTTGGTATATTTGTCGTTCTTGTTTCACGAAATTTTTTCCTCATTTATATATTTTTCATTTGCTGCCTGCTACGCTTTTGGCAAAACGACGTGTATTCGGAGCTGTACTCGTTTCTGTGCTGCCAGACCAAAGTACGCATGCTGATAATACGCTTGTCTCGCTCTTACACATGCCGCTACATGGGCAATTCGGCATCAGTGTTGCAATGCGTGTAAGTGAGATGTCGTTACAAGTAGTTACTTTAAATCGTTACTCAGTCACAAATGGCAACACCTAAACGTGACAAAGCGTTACTACACAAAATGCAACTCTGAATACAAATTAGCATTATATTTGTTATTGTTTTTGTGGGAATATATAAACTTTATGGATATTGGAAATTACGAATAAATGATAGCAGATAGTAATTAAAATGTGTAATTGGTTGCATTTTGAATAGTTCCAGTTGTTTTTTTTTATCAAATTAATTCTGGTGCATTAGATAATTTTTAATTTTAGTTAACTTGGCGATCAGAATTTATATATGTATGTAGACTGGATCTGAGGACCTATAAGTAATTTTAGTAAACCTACGAAGCTTTAATTTTTTCGCCAACATTAAGTAATTTGTATAGAACAAATGAAACGAATCATTTGGTCTGCGTTGTGGTTTTCGGGCTTGTAAATTTGGACGTTGCAACAATTTCCATATAGTTTTCGCTCATTTTAAGTACGTTGGCCCCGTCTAATCTCTTATAACGAACCCATTGAAGCGGTAGCTTTCGCTTTCTATGTTTTGTGAAAATATGACCTTTTCAATCTTTGAGCAGGGACTACCTTCGGTCTGCAGCCAGTGTTTCCTGCAAGCAGTCATTAATTGACAAGTCAGGACACAGACTATTAAGTTTAAGCCCAATATGCATTACATTTCGTTTAGCGGTCCCAGCGGTCCCTCCAATTCACCCTTTACGGTGCCCTCTTTCGTATTCTTGCACCAACCGCGCACTCCCAGTATGTTGGCCTGCTTCTCCGTGTACTATATGATAAATCGAAAAAGCTTTGTTGCACATTCCACAGCGCACTTGCATCAATCTATACTAGACTTACCTTGCGAAAGAAGACGCCTGCAAAAAAACAAAAACAGAATAAAGAAAATGTGCAACAAATTAGAAATTTGCAAATGTGGCTTTCGATCGCACAAATACCTTGCACTTTTCCAAATACCTCAAATTTACACCAGTATATTGCTTCCATTGTGAGTGAAGAGTTTTTATATTCAGTAGCTTTAGAGGATATTGCGAGCACAATTAATATTGTATTTACTTTGAGAACTAAATCTGATTTATATGAAAACACCATAACGACCTACTAACAGAGTTGCCAGCTAGTCCCATTTGCTCAACAGCATAGCATGGTAGCCGTGTGTGGGGTAAATTTATTTATTTTTATTATTTGAACCATTATGAAAAGTTGTATAGAAAATCATTGCAATGCTAGAAAATGCCAGTATTGGTAATAAATCTTTAAACAAATCGCCCGTGTCCAAATTGAGATTTATCAGGTCTATCAATAAAATTGATAAAAAAAAAAGAAAACGCCAACGTCGCCGTAATTCGGCTAGCTAATATTTATAAAGGGTCATAAACATACCTCATAAATTTGATCATTTCGCTCCCTGCTCCGCTCTTATAATATTCCGAATGCAACCCCGATTCTGCTTGCATTTTGCGATGTGGCAACGCTGTTAAGCTCCTTGAAGAACGTCGCAATATCAAAAGTGTTCGTTTTATATTTTTATTACATTTGAATGTAGTTTATTTAGCTGTTACTATAACATATGGTATTTATATGAACGGCTTGTTGCTTAGTCTATTTTTTCCTTCTAATGGTTAGTGGTTTAAATAACAAAATACTATGGCCCGCTGGATTAGGCAGCAGAAATAAAAATGTAAATTCGGGACAGTTTTTAGCAGCTGCCGATGTTAATCGGTTCGATTTGCGGTCTGGTTCTTGGCCGCCAGGATAGTATTTTGCATGAGCATGGCAACTGTCATGGGACCAACGCCTCCAGGCACAGGCGTAATGTGTCCAGCTACCTGACGAACCTCTGCAAAAGATTATACGGTCAATTAGTACAGGGTATTGGCAATGAGAGCATGTTTCATTTGGTTACCATCGAAATCAACGTCGCCGACTAGCTTGAATTTGCCTGCCTCATCCTGGATTCTAGAGATGCCCACATCGATGACACAAGCGCCCGGCTTGACCATATCCTTGGTTATCAGGCCCGGTTTCCCCACGGCCACAACAAGAATATCCGCTTGGCGGCAATGCTTGGCTAGCTCCTTGGCTGGCGTATTGCGATGACAGATGGTAACAGTGGCGTCCATACCTTTGGCCGCATGGTTGCCATCCGAATGTAAGATGATGGCCAAGGGCAGGCTGACGTTCTTGGAGCGCCCAACGACAACAACATTGCGTCCAAAGGTCTGTATATTGCTGCGCTGCAGCATGGTCTTCACACCCAATGGCGTCGCCGGAACAATGCATTGCATGTCCAGCGCTAGGCGGCCAATGTTGATCTCATTGAAGCCATCTACGTCCTTGTCAGCACTTATGGCATTGCATGTGGTGCGCTCATCAATGTGCTCCGGTACCGGCAGTTGCACCAGTAAACCATTCACATTCTCATTCTTGTTCTCCTCGTCGATCAGCCGCAGCAGCTCCTCCTGTGTCGTTGTCTTGGGCAACACAATTGTTTTGCTACTAATGCCAATCTCCTTGCAGGCAAGCACTTTCTTCTCCACATATGTCTTGCTAGCCGGATCCTCGCCCACAATGATGGCTGTCAGGTGTGGCTCACGATGTCCAGCTGCAACAAATTGCAGCAGCTCATTACGCAAACTTTTGCGTATGTCCTGGGCCATGTCATTGCCATTAATTATTTGAGCCATGTTACTGAAAGCAGAAGGACGTTGCATAAAACGGGAATGTTAATTATAAGTGAAGAAGGAAGCTAATAATAAAAACAATTATTTGTATGTACGCATGTTTGCTGCTCCCATTTCCATTCTATTTGTACATCAGTCAGATCTAGCTATAATTAGGGTTTAAAATGCATTCAGGTTCACTCAATTATGATGCTAAACCATCATCCAATTTTTATTATGAAACTGATAGCCCAGAACCACTTTGTACTTAGCTTTTGGGGGAAGTACACACAGAGATTGTGCGGTAATTCACCATAAATACAAACATACCCAGAACTTACGCGGTGATTCACACACACATTGGGTAATTCCCCATATAGAGATAAAAGTACAAATTTATTGAAAATTATATTATTATGCATTGCAAAATGAATTGCTGTTAACCCTAATAAATATATAATTAATATATATATATATGTAGTTTTGCTTAAAAAATATAGATTTATATATATATATAACTAATAGCAAGCATTCAGCATGTCCAGTTCCTGGAGAGCATGCGCAAAAGATTTGTACTCGATGACACTTGACTTGTGGTGTATATAGTTGAGCATGCCCTCTGAGCTGGACCAGAGAAATACGAGTTGGCTTAGCGCCGATTTCTCGGCGAGCTCTTTCCATTTGGGCAAATGGGGATTGTGTGCAGTTGGCTCATTGAGCAGATTCACCAGTTTATCAAACGTGGACTTGTTATTGAGCAAGTGCTCCAATTGAGCCTTGGCATCGCTTGCATCGTTCGTGCCGTCTTCCTCCTGCTCTGCTTTAAACATCATTTCAATCTCCTCGGTTTTGATTGCATGCGACGGAATTTCCGGGTTGCTCTCTTCGTCATCCTCGGCGGATGAAAAGTCGATTTCCTCTTTGACATTAAGGGGTATCCAGGTCATGGCTGACTCTCCCTTATCCGGATACACCTCCTCCAGCAGGCGCACACAACGTTCATTGGCCTTGTCACGCGCCAGCTCCAAAGGCGTATAGCCTGCCGAATTTCTGGCCAACAATATATCTGTTAGATTCTGTGCATCCAGCATCAGAACGAGCAACTCCACATTTTGTTCCAGCACAGCCATATGCAGCGCATTATTGCCGTCCGTTGTATTGGAGACGTTTATGGAGCTGCGATCATGATTAATAAGCTTCTTGGCCACATCATATTTATTCTGCCTGATGGCCATGTGCAGCGGCGTCAAGCCATCATCATTCTTTAGCGACAAATCCAACTTGACACCGGGTCCATTGAGGAATATCTCAATGCAGTTGCTGCGCTCCTCCTTGACTGCTAAATGCAACGCCGTATTGCCCATATAATTCCGCTGATTGGGATTGCAACCCAAGGCCAGCAATGGGCGTATATAATGCGCCCTATCATGCTGGCAGGCCACATGCAAACCACTGTCACCATCCGCATTCAGGCTACTGTGGGCGAGCTCCTGCAGCTTAAAGTATTTAATCACTTCGAATGTTTTGATGGCCAGCTTTAGATTATCCTTACTCTGGCTAATCACCTCGTGCAACAGCGTATCATTGTTCTCGTTCTTTTGTGCATGGTCGGTGAACAGTTTAGCCACCTTTTTACAGGAGCTATTAAAGAGTTCTGGTTGATCGCCAGCGCGTCGCATAGCATCGAACATTTTGAAGATCTCGCCGAGATAGATGGTGGTCAGGTTGCGATTCTGCCCTGTAGCTGGTGCAATGCTTAAGTTATTGGCGCTTTCCGTACGCCCGTGACCATCTGTCTCTAGGACGCCCATATCGGGCACACATAGCTTAGCTAGCTCCGTGGAGTCCTGCTCGATGAGCTTGCGAAACGAATCCGGGGTTATTAACTGATCCAAATGAAATTCACGTCCAAATTCCTGACTTATAGTCTGATCATGTTGGGAGACGTTGACCCCGCCCTGCTGCGGCACTGTCTTGGGCAGCTCCATTGAGTTGTGTGTACTGCCGCCACTGCTACTGCTGCCGCTGCTGCTGGTGAGTGTGGAGCAGGTGCGTCGGCGTTTGCGCGAGACAATTGCATCGCGTGGTTTATACCGAAAAGGCAATGGCGGAAACGAGCGCTCATCATCAGAGGGACGTATGAGCTCAATGGACACGGCTACCTCGCGATCCACCTCTTTGTCCTTATAGGTGGGTGTCTGACACACAATCGCATACTGATGATGCACATCCGACTCACGAAATTTGGCATATGCCTCCCAAACCGTTTCGCCATCATCGTTCTCCTCAAAGAAGCGCACCTTGATGTTCTTCTTGCTGACCTTCTCCACGAGCAGAATTAGTTCATCGTTGCCCATGACGCTGCCCGTGGGCTTGCTCAAGCGCGTAATGCGCAATTCGCCAGTTTGTGCGGATTTGCGGTTATTAATCGGATTGCTAAACACGGGCGCCGCAATGGGTGTCCAGCTGTGATTATCTTCAATCTTGAAGGCCTCAAAGCAGAGTCGCACCTGGAATGCAGCCATTATTGAGCATAGGGCAAATATAATATTAATAGCGCTACTCACCTGATTTAGATTCATATCTTTAGCCTCGCGTTCTGTCTCCTGATGGAGCTCCTGCACCTGCTTGGTCGACAGCTCACGGCGGCCCATTTGAAAGACCAGACGATCCTTTTTCTTCTTGAACAGCTCATCGAATATATACTTCTTGGCCGTGTGTATGATGCCCATGTTAATAAACTGGGCTACATAGCCGCGCTCCTGTGAGACATGCAAATCATGCGGATCGCATACATCGCGCTCGTCCTTGCGCACCACCAGCTGATGCGAGTGTGGGCTGTCCAAATTAGTTTGGAATAGACTGCAACGTATGACCGCTGGTCCCTTATAATTGCTTAACATTACCTCCGGAAATGTTTTGGGTGTGCGTTTTGAGTTGATACCGTTTAGTGATCCGTGTGTGCCATGCATTTCACTTTTGTAGCGAAAACGAAATTTCTCCACCGGCTGCTCGGCAATGTGCAGCACAGCGGTATATTCATTTTTAATTCCTGCGTCGATTGGCGTAAATCCAGCTATTTGCGGCGTGGCATAAAAATGATCCATGGGCATGTACATGTTGCCAAAGTTTGTGTTGCCATTCAATAAATTGTTGCTGCCATCAATTTCCATGCAGAGGTTGCCATTTGTAAGCAGCTGATTTGCTGTCTGCTGCTGTGTGTGGTGGTAAGGTGAGCCGCGTAATTGCTGTAGCTGTGGTGAAGGTGAATTCGATATTGCGGGCAAATTGAGGTTGGCAAAGTCATTTTGCAAGGCAAACGTCTCCGGCGAATGTGCAGGCGACAGTGTCATCGACGTGGGTGAATTTCCGCTGCTGTATCCGCTAGTGCTGGAACAATCATTCGCATAGGATACGACGTTCTTGCCTTGATCCAGATCAAAGTATTGCTGTTGATTCATTGTTGTTGTTGCTTTTAATAACCACGTGAGTGCGTGTTGCTCTCTCTCTCTCCCTGTTCGCTCCGGTTCGATGTGTTTCGCTTCTGCGACGCAGTTGTGCGCACGTTTTATCGACCGTTTCACTGCTCATCCAAAACGACAATGAGACGATCGTTTTGCAGTTCGTGGCGAGTACAGCTATTGTTCGTTATAGGTACTTCCCCGATGTTGCCCGACTGGCAATAATATGTATTTATCAGCCTGCTGTTGTGACTCATGGGTTTATTCGGTTCGCTGTGTGATTTTATTTGCAGCAGCAGCGACTGCGTTGTTCGTAGAATTTTCAGTGCGAACAAATTGTGTACACAACAGCGAATCAATCTTTACATATGTATGTATGTACTATAAACATAGGTATAGATGTGCTCTTTACACAAACACGCCCGGCTCGTCGTACGTTAACTCTCCACTGCACGTATTGGAATGAGTGAACAAAATCAAGTAATCACCGTCACGACAAATAATAAACGACGCTGCCGATAACAGGTTTAAGCTCTTTGCAAAAAGCTTCAATAGCAGCCGCGTTAAAAAAACAAATTCACTATTTATAAACGCATGCACTTTTCACCACGATAAACTCTTCAAAAACCCGATTTGAAATATCTAATTCAACTTGGATATGTGCTGCCAGATTTTTAGATGTGTTTGTATGTGGCAACGCTCTATTGGCAACAGCTGTTAATTATAAACACACGTGCCAGTTTTGTCTTGTTTTGCATTAAACAAAAAATATTTTAACGAAGTTTGCTTCCGTATGTGTATTCGGACAGAGCTGTGAATCTAAAATCATCTTGTATTTATGCTATACATTATACAAACTTACACCTCTTGTTTTGGCAGTACCAGTTTTTTCGCATACAATTCCCATGATATTGTGTGCATCTGCAGTATTAAGCGCATGTTATGTGTATTTTGTCTACGAACTGGCACAACAAGTGTACTGACTAAGCATTTCCACATTTTGCACAGCAACAGAAGTGAAATTGTTAAAACCGCATAAAATATGCTGCACTTTCATAAACTAAACTAACTCACACTATTTTGTAACACTTTAATTTTGTACTTAAAAAAAAAAAAGCACAACCGAAAAAGCAGAGTACCGATAAAAACTAAATGACTTTCATGCTCACACGCACACATCTTTGTATACGCACACACACACATACATTCACAGAAACACAGTAGGCGTTAGTATTTGCAGGGTAACTTTGGGCAAAAACAATTGCATTGATATTTTTTTAATCGTACCAATGAATAGCACGAGCATTGCTTATTGACCCCTTCAACTATTTTTAGCAGACAGCGCCGCCTGCGCTGCTGTGCGGGGGTGACAATTGGCGTTATCAGTTGCAGCTTTTCATTTAATTTGATTCATATTTAGTGATGCAAACAAATCATGTAAACTGTCTGGCAAACAGGTCCTGACCTTTCTTTTATATGAACACAATTTTTGTATATTCACATTACCTGATTTGTGACTTCAACTTCTGCACTGACTTCCCACGCCCAAACTGCAAAATATAAACCGAGCCGTTTCTCTGTTCTTAACGAACTGCTGGAACGGCAAAGATCACCCCACACACGTGTGTTTTTTGGACGCCGAGCTCTCGAGCTTTTATCCAATGAGAGCAAGACGGATATCATTTAGAGCGAAAGAGCGCGACTTAAAAGTTTTGTGTGTTGAGTAAAGCTTCTATATGTGCTACAAAAAGTTAACTGCCAAGCAAACTTCAACAATCAATACAATTTGCTTTTTGATTTAGAAAATATTTTGTTTTTATTTTTGCACGAGTGTTTTTCCAGCACATGACGAAATCGTAAAGCGTGATTACTAATTGCATCGCAAGGCAGTCTCGCCTGTGACGCCAATAAAAGCCCAGGGGGATCGATTTGTTGTCTTGTGCTGATAAGCCATGCAATGCACCCCAACACCCCATCCACTATATATAGTGCCGTGGAACGCCTAGTAACTGACTGACATTTCCTAAGGTACGAAAAAACAACAACTTATAATGGCAAGCGTCACTGAGAAGTGATGCTGCGACTATTGTTGTTCCCAGGGCAGACTATCGATGCCGGGATTGAGTTGAAAATAACATGTTATTTTCGAATAATTGTCTGATAAGAAATGGAAAGTGTGAGTGGAACATTTATTGAAACAATGTCAATCATTTCCACATGTAAAACAAAGCTAACATACGCTTTTTTTTTTACATGAAATAAGATTGGAATGGGAGCAAAAGTATCGGTGCTTGTGACGTCAGCGCGTGCGTAAACTACCTTCTATATGTGTATGTGCGCATATAACATATTATTGAATCTTATTTTCATTAATTCTGTATATTACAACAGCTGAGTTTGAGCATAATTGATAGGAATTGTTTTATATAATGTTACATGTCTACTAATAAATGCATATTTACATAATTCGGGCAGCACTTAACTCCAATTTGCTTGTTCTTCGCAAAATAAGGGAAAATATTTGAATATATATATAATTTAATTATTTTAAGGATAATGCCCAATAAGGGTTAAAGAATATTTATGCAAAATATAAGATTATATTACAGAATTGATGAACTCACCTTGTGAAACGCATCTTGGATAAATTATTTATATTTATTTGTTGCGCACTTTAAATTTATACTTTTTATAGATTTTTATATTCTGAATAAGTTTGAGCTTGAACAGTTATTTAAACACTTGATCACTTGCGCTTTAATTGTAAAATATTTTAAAATCGTTTCGACAGCGCGCTTTTTATAATGCCTGATCTGGTATTTTCTAGTACATTCTCCGTTAGCGATACCCCCCATCCAATAGTATCGATACCTTACAATGCACATTAGTGGCAACGCTAGCAAAACGCAAAAAATAAGACAAGAAAACAAATACTCAAAAACTGCGAAAAGAAATACAACATTTGTAGAATTTAGAGCAAGGCGTGGATTGACATAAAATGCAGTAAGTGTATTGCGATTACATGTACTCAACTCAGTTGGATTAGCGTATATTTAATGCGTGCAGGTCTTACGGTGGTCCCGACCAGAACCATTTGCACAAATCGGAGCAGCGGGCGGTATTTGCGCATCCAGCTACTCATCCTTGGCTGCTGGATGGGATGCCCTGGATGCTAGCCACAACAAACGCACCACAGCCGGGCGGCGTTATGCAATTCGGCTCGAATGCTAACTATAATATTGAGACTGACACACAATGCGGCAAGTGGCAGCAGAAGCGCAAATCTCTGGAGCAACTGGCGTCCGGGCTGTAAGCATTTAATATATATATATATATATATATATATATATACATACATGTTATTGCTATGTTATTTAATAATATATCACAACACGCAGCCCGCCCAAACAATTGATCACCGAGGAGCGAATTACGGCGCATTTCAGTGGCCTACAAATCTCTGGAGACGCAAACGGCGTTGGATCCGTTCGCAGTGCCGGCAACAATAACAGTGTGCCAAATGTGAACGGCGGCTTGGCTACCGATGATATACCCTCAACTAGTACGGGTAAAACACATCACCCGAATCCGGCCTATCAAATGGCAGCCATGGAATTGGAACAGAAACTGCGCAACGCCAATCGGATTGTCATCTGTGATGAGCTCAAGCAGGGCGTTAGTCCGATCTCAGCTACGGGTGTCATACCACCGGAATGGCTGCTCAAAACAATTCCAAGGCCGTGTACCGCTCTAGTGCCCTGGCAACCGTCGCCCCTGCAGCTATCGCAGCCCAAGGGGCAGACGAGGATTCCAGCGCAGCGTACAGCCGCAGAGGAAGCAGCGGCTGGAGTGGTGCACCTCGATGATTATGATGATGAGCTGGAGTTCTTTGAGAATAACAATACATGTAATGTGAATTTAAATAAGTCTGACGAGCAAATGGATGAAGATCTGTAGCTGTAAGTGAAGGGTTGATGTGTTTATAGTGTCCATAAGCAAAAAGTAGAGTTAGCAGCATGTCTGTTTATAATTTGATTAATTTTACAAAAATAATCATATGTATTCATACTTAAGTGTTTTCCTTTCATTTAAATAACATTAAAAATAATAAGTCAACATTATTTCATGTTTTATTTAAAGTAGCCTGGCAGCCCTAACTACTCTGTAACAGTTGTATTTAACAGAAGCAATAACAGTTAACACTGATTGGCGCTTGTGAAAAACCAGTAAAGTGGTTATATTTACGTATATAACTTATTAATTTCCTAGAATTATTGTTGTCACCTTTGGCTTGGAAGAAATGTGTCTAAGGAAATGATGATATTTTATAATTCACTTTTCTGTTATATAGTGCTGTTAATTGGCAATGAGATCGTAATGTTCATGTAGGCGTGTATCTCTTCGTTGCTAATATTTATAGCATCTGTTAAGGTTTAACATAACATATGAAAATGTAGCCATTTTTGCATTTGGCTGCTTACGGTCACACTGGTCAGTCGCAGTTCGTTTTTCATCAAGTGCGGGTGTGTGCTGCGGACGTGTTGTGACGACGTATTAAAAACTTCGATAGCTGCTAAAAATGGGTAAAAATATACAAAACCTATCATTTCAACGAAATGTGCAAAGTATGTTAACTGAATTTGAAGCTGCAGATAACAAACAAAAGCACGAATTGAGTGGAGCTGTTTACAGATTAAATTAATTAGGAGCCACATATGTACATACACACATGCATACATGTGTATAGTACTTGTATGTATTTACTGGCATATGTGTGTGAAGTGAACAGTGCGAGGCATATGTTTGTATGTACGGCCGGGTCGTTGTATATATATAGCTATCTATCTATCTATCTATATATATATATTTATACAAATGTGAATAATTTACCTTTACATACATATTAATTATAATTTAAGTGAGTGTAATTTGGAAACGCAAAAATAGGGCCAGCCAAAACGACTGTGTCGGCTTCGTCGTTAACTAGTTTCTGAGTCGCGTGGTGACGCTTACACAGCACGAAAAAAAATCACCACTAACAACAATACGAAATGCACAAACGCAGCTATTGGGAAAATCGGATAACACCAGCTAACATAGAGCAAACGTGAGCAATCAGTACAAAATGCTCAAGTGCAAAATTAGAATATTTATTACAAGTTCATGGGAAAGCAATATGAAATGACAAATACGCAGTGTGGGTGTGTGAATGCGTATGTACGGTTTTCGAATCTGGAGGGGCGATGTGATAAGTGAGCTTTTGTGTTGCGGCCGCTGTCGCTGTCGTATGATAAAATACGCGAAATAGATGCAACCCGCATGTACATAATTTTATGCAAGCGACACGCAGGCAGGTAGCGAGTCCAAACGCTACGATGCGACTGAATACACCACAGGTTTTTTTCTTTTCGTTGACCTGTGAAATAATAGCAGCAGCAACGAAACAGTGGCGTAGCTATGCGCACACGTGTGTGCTTGCCGAATCCCCTAACGAAACGAAAGTCGAGCCCCTGACGTAGCAAAGAAGTAGGCAGGCAGGCTGGCTAGCTGGCAGTCGAGAAGCGTGGTGAATTTTAAACATAACATAATAAAAGTCCACCATGTTGAGTTCCACTCGGCTTGCCTTGGCTGCACGGCATAATATTCTGCTCTGAGGCTCTAGTCTGGTTTAGTCGTCTTCTTCGTGTGTGGGAGTATACAAGCAAACGCGTGCTACGCATAGCGCCCATGAGCGCCCGTAACTTTGCGTGCGTGTGTATATGTTCATTTTTCACTGCCTGCTCAATTTGTATGAAGTAATAAACGCTGTCTGCAATTAGTATTTCTGTGCGCGTTGTGTTAACGAGAAAAAAAAAAAACAATAACAAACAAGTGCACTGACTGCAGGTTTTCATGCATCTTTAAGTTTGTTTCTATCTATCTCTTTCTCTCTCTCTCTCCCTGATTACAGAAAATAATTAAAAGTGAAAAGTGGCAAAGTGAAAAAGAAGAACAACAAACAAACCGCAGGAAGCGCTGATTAGAGCGCCCGCAAACGAAGAGAACGAGGCGTGCCAAGTGTTAAAAGTACAAGTGCAAATAAATCCAACAGATTTTGTGGCGATGTCCACCGCCGAAACGGGGTCGTCGCCTGGCAAAAGCAACAACAATAGCAACAGCGTCGCTGCAGGCGGCAATGCGAATCCGAAAGGTGTGCAGCGCCGACAATTGGTGAGTATTTGAACTAATATTACCAACAACACCAAAACGAAAACTTACATTTCTTTGATAAGCCCTCAGTAAAGTGTGTGGGAGATGCGGGGTGGCTTATGCCGTTAACTGTCGACCGATGGCGTTGTCATTGTGATTCGCAAGCGTAAATCATCATTAGCAATCTATAAAAATAAAAATAAATGCACGCTCATTCACTCACTCATTTCCTCTCTCAAGCTCAAGTTCTATATTCCGCACATACACACACAACAGTTCACACACAGAGACAGCGAGAGAAGGTGAGCCGTGCAGCGGCACTGCGCCCATTGAGCACTGAAGCTCAACTGATGCCGCCGCATGACCAAAAGCAGTTTCTTTGCCATTTTGTTTGTTTGTTGCTGTTCGTATTTCGTTTATAATTTGGTTTTTTTTTTGAAACGTACATGTGAGTGTGTGTGCGCTGGTATCGTTGTAGATAACAGCCGTAGCATATTTACATATATATGTGCGTGTGTGTAAGCACAGTCACACTACGTTTCTAGAGATTATTTGAGCATTTCTTTGTACGAGTCGGTCTCTATCTTACTCTCTCTTTGTTATATCCTCTCATTCACTTTGCTGGGCATTTAATTAGCACCGAATTGGGACAGCAGCTGTTGCTGCCGCTCGCTGGCCAAGCCGTCAATAACAGCAACCTTCTACCTTCCCATCATTTGTGTTCTGCCTTTGGCAATGTCATCTAAATTCATGAATGTTTTAGTGCGCGCATAACAGATCTACTTGCACACACATACATATATATACGCTGCGCGGTTGCGTGGATTTTTTAAAGACAGGAATTGTGTTTTTTTTTTTATAGAGATGAGTTAAACCAAATCCCTTGTATAATAAAATTCGTATCAATGATCATTTTTTCTTTTCAATTTCTTCTGCTCTTAAATTTTTACTTCTTTCAAATATATATAATTGTAAAAGTATTTTATTTTGAATAATTAATACTTGTGAATTTATACAATTTAGATAATAAGTTTAGATGCAACATTCACCTCGAAAGCCCTTGGCAGTTTTACCCCTTGCCTATCACAATATTCACCTCGATAGTGATAACATGCACATGCACGAAACTGTCCCATCTCTAACCGTGTGTTAGTTTCAGCTTTTGTGGCTTATGAAAAATTTATAACTAAAGTGACTAACCCAATCCCAGAGAGCACATGCTACAAACGCACATGTATCGCAATTGGCAAGTGTTGGTGGGCGCTTGAGTATATGAGCTTGTAGATAGCCAACAGAAATTTCGTTGCGCCGCCGCATGTGACAGTGGCGGCCGTTCCCAATTAGCACCTTAATAGAATACATTAGGCTTAACCAAAAGCCAATCTGGCAGGCAGCCGGTTAGCGTTACGTTTGATGACGCCACACTCACAACACAACAGCTTGAACCACTTGACTGGCGTTTTATTCTCACACACACACACATGCAAAGGAGAGACACGCACTTTTATGCTGTGTTGTATTTATTTTCTACCTGTCGATTGTCCACTGGCGTTGCCAGACATTTGGCAGCCAAAACAAGCTTTTTCTGTCCCACAACAATAAACAACAACAACCAGAACAACAACAACAACAACAACAACAACAATCGTTTAGAACACGCCAAACAAGTTTCTGCATTTGTGGAGCGGGCCGATCGCAGGCGGTCGGGCGGGTGGGCAGCCAGTCGCTTAAAAGGATATAATATACACACCAGCCAAATGAGGACGGCCCCACCAAAAAAGAAGAAAATCACAACGTTTATAGATTTTTTCGATGCAAGCCCACCACAGCTGAGATTTACAGCACTGCTAGAAATGCAAAAATAACTCAAAGCCGCAGACAAACATGCACATGAATGCTTCTGTGTGTGTATATGTGTGCGCGCATGTGTTTGGATGTATGTGCTGTAGTTCTCGTTAATACAGATGATGGAGCTGGCAAAAAACGCAACAGTCGCTTTTGCTACCACCCGCCAGCCGGCGATGCAGTATGTACCATAAATATGTACATACACAAACATACACATATGCAATATTATTCAAAGTGCAAGGCCGGTGCATGCGCACAGAAAGGAGACAGCAACAGGAGCTGACTCTGCCATTGCTGCTGTCGGCAACACGATTTCCATTGCCCTTTACAAAGTGCATGCAAAAGCTGCTGCCCTAAAGGCGCCCTCATCATGAACGAGCGCAACCGGGTGATGGTGGTGGGCTTTGCTTTGCCGCCGAAACTGCCAGAAAAATACGACCATGAGATTGAAACCGCAGCGACCCAACAACTTGCTCAGTGCGTCGCCATCAAAGGCGAGCAAGCAAATGAAAATGAAATGACATAAACGGCGGACTTTAAACGAGTGGGGCGAGCCCCAAACGTCGGCCAAAGGTGCGCGCAAGTGAGAGAGACAGAAAGAGCGAAAGAGAGCGCCATCTGCTGTGGTGAATAGAGCGATTGGCCACTGATGTGGTGTATAGAGCAACTGTGATTCATTTGATGGCATCAGCCAAAGCAGCAGTGACAGAGACAGCGACGTCGGCAGCGGAATAGGCAGCAGCGTTGACGCCGCCCTCAGTGTATATTTTTAGGCATTTATCCGACGTTCCGACTCCCGGCTAGCCATATATTAATATGTTCCGTTCTCTTTTCTCTTCCACTCTCTTACAGCGCGAACGCAAACAGCGCAAACTTTACCTTGAGGAATGGTCACTCGGCGACGATGATGCGGAAGGCGCGCGCGGTTTCAGCGTTGCCGAAAAGCTTGAGTCCTCCAAGTTTGCGCAAGCCGGCATGGTACGGGAGATGCGCGGCTGCGATCTAACAGTCGCGTAAGTTTCTAAAATTGATAAGTAAATCTACCACGCTATTTGCAACGCTTTAAACTATTTCGTTAAAAATATAATTAATTTGTGCAAATGTATGTAACAGACAGAAGACAACATCTCCGATCCCATAAAGTATATATATTCTTGATCAGCATCAACAGTCGAGTCGATCTAGCAATGTCCCTCTGTCCGTCCGTCTGACCGTATGTATGAACGCAAGGATCTCAGAACCTATAAGAGCTAGAGACAATTGCAATTTTTGCTGTTTGTTTCCGATATTCGATAACTTGCCCCGCTTCCAAGTAATCGATAAAAATCTATATCGAAGTTCTGTTTTTTGAGCAATCTTTGTAAATAATAAGAGCTAACTTGACATGTAGCTTCTAGAATAGCATATATATTTGCATTTGGTGTTGAAAGAGGAGGGTTCAGGGTATCCCCTAGTCGGGAGCTTACGACTAGAACCGCTTACTTGTTTATTAATGTTTAACTGTCTTGACAGTCACCATTTTTACCAATTTTCCTGAAGCATGCATCAACTGTACTCTTAAGAATGGTTTGTGATGTTCAAAGATAGTTGGTCTAAAAAAAAACCTTCAAAAACCCCTACTAAGCTTTCATGATATTAAATCTGAATATATATATATTTTTATTACACTTAAAAATTGAGCTTAACGTGGTTTCTTGGAATAGAAAGGTCGCTAATAACCAGAACAACTTCTGATTAGTTTGCTCGATAAGTGTCTAATCTTTTAATATTATTTTATCAATCCTTCCTTCAGGTTTCTGCAGCAGCATGGCTTCAATATACCCTTGCTGTTCCGGGAGAAGAATGGCTTGGGGCTGCGCATGCCCGATGCACAGGAGTTCACTGTAAACGATGTGCGACTGTGTGTCGGATCTCGCCGTTTGCTGGACGTGATGGATGTTAATACGCAGAAGAATCTGCAGATGACGATGAAGGAGTGGCAACAGTACTACGATAATCCGCAAAAGGATCGACTGCTGAATGTTATATCCCTGGAATTCTCGCACACGCGTCTCGATCATTTTGTGCAGAGTCCGGAGATTGTGCGCCAGATCGATTGGGTCGATGTGGTGTGGCCCAAGCAGCTGAAGGATGCACAAAAGGAGGGCACCAATTTGTTGGGTGGCATGATGTATCCCAAAGTTCAAAAGTATTGTCTCATGTCCGTGAAAAACTGCTATACAGATTTCCATATTGATTTTGGAGGCACCTCCGTCTGGTATCACATACTTAAGGGCAGCAAAGTCTTTTGGCTAATCCCACCCACCGATCGCAATTTGCAGCTGTACGAAAAGTGGGTGCTGTCCGGCAAACAGGCGGATATCTTCTTTGGCGATACGGTCGAGAAGTGTGCACGTGTCTACCTCACTGCTGGCAATACCTTCTTCATACCCACCGGCTGGATACATGCCGTCTATACGCCCACCCAATCTCTGGTCTTTGGCGGCAATTTTTTGCACTCCTTTGGCATTGTCAAGCAGCTGAAGACGGCCAGCGTTGAGGATAATACGAAAGTGCCGCAAAAGTTTCGGTATCCTTTCTTCACCGAAATGCTATGGTATGTTCTCGCACGCTATGTCTACACGCTGCTGGGCCACTCGCATCTGGAGGGCGAACCATCGGCCAGCGAGGCCGAGATGGCCGCCCGCCCCCACACACATCTCACGCACTATGAGCTCTTTGGGCTCAAGGAAATCGTCATGTATCTGTACGATCTGCCGCCGCAGAAGAAGAATGTGCCCAGTCTAGTTTTGGATCCAGTGGCCCTGATCAAGGATGTGCGCACGCTAGTTGAACGCCACTGCAAGGATCAACAAGATATGGCCGTGACGGGCATGTCCGTACTACGACCCGCCGCCGAGCACCAGCCGCTCTTTCAACTCTACGATCGCACGCGGGTCAAGCAGGAGATCAAACAGGAGATTGCACGCAAAAATGCAGAGGTCATACGCGAACAGCAGCAGCTGGAGGCGGCCAGGGAGGCCGAGTCAGAGGCTGGCCAGGGCAGCCACAACAGCGGCAACAATGGATGCAACAACAGCAACAACTCCGGCGGCATCAATAACAACAACAGCTACAGCAGCCAGGGCGTAGAGTACAGCAACGGGGTCCTCAAGAAGGAGCAACTGGAGAATGGCACGTCCAGTGGACATGGAACGCAGCCAGGTGTGTATCTTATATATATATATATTATATTGCGCGGATATTCACTTTAAATGAAAATTGGAAACAAAAGTCGGAATAACGAGAAGTATTTACATATGCAAAATAAGAAGAATTAGAAAAAATGTAGTATTGTTTTAATTGCTAGTAACATTTGCCTAAATTGATTAAATTGATCTGACCTGGCTTAAAGCTTTCAGCTCTGACCTTAAAGCTTAATGAGTTGTATTAGAGCAATAAATAGCTTTTAAAATGTAATGCTTAAATGTAGCTTTAGTTAAGATTTCTATTTAGTCTAATCAATCATTCTGAACTCTGTCATTACTAGAAGCTACCTTTGTGCTGCCCACGGACACACTCAAGTATCGTCCGCCCAAGAAGATGCACCTGGCCAATGCTGTAGCCGCTGCCGCCACCAGCAGCAACAATAATACAAGCAATAGTAGCCACAGCAATAGTCCCACAAATGTGGGCAACAACAACGCTGTCAGCGTGATTGCCACCTGCTCCAGTTATGTTGATGGCACTGGCGGGATGTCTGCTCCGCTGGACAACTGCCCGTCGCCGGGCGAGGCGGGTGCCAAGTTGTCGCCACATTTGACGGGCACCGGTCAGCCAAGGCGGCGGCGCACGCGCTGCAAGAATTGTGCCGCCTGTCAGCGTTCCGATTGCGGCACCTGCCCATTCTGCATGGATATGGTGAAGTTCGGCGGACCCGGGCGTGCCAAACAGACGTGCATGATGCGGCAGTGCTTGTCGCCCATGCTGCCAGTAACCGCTCAGTGCGTCTACTGTCACTTGGATGGCTGGCGGCAGACGCCAGTGTCGCCGCAGACCAAGCAATTGGCCTCGCTGGAGGGTCCCTCTGCGCTGATGGAGTGCTCCGTTTGCTATGAGATCGCCCATCCAGACTGTGCGCTCTCACAGCTTGATGGCACCGAGGATGCTGCCGATGCCAAGGGCATTGTCAACGAGGATCTGCCCAATAGCTGGGAGTGTCCCAGCTGCTGTCGTTCTGGCAAGAATTACGATTACAAAGTAAGTAGCTGTTCGAGTAGTGTAGAAATTAATTTACGACACTTTCAACTATTTTTTGCGAGAAACCATAATTTTAACAGCATTCCAATATCATTTGAAAGTTCTTTAACATTTATTTAACATAACAGCGCGTAAAGATTTAGCTTTCGTTCTTAACATAATTATGTTTGCTACATTATTCAAGCTTAGCATAACACGCAAATGTTACTCAGAAAACTATTGGCACGGGCTCAGAAAGCTGTTTTCCCAAAGCCATTTTGAACTTTTTTAAACGGGTCTAATATATTGATTTGTTTACTGAGCACGTGCAAATGCTTCTGTAATTACCTTAACTGAGACATTTTTAATTTCTGTCGCTTGTACATACTTTGTTATTTATCCTCAGCTATTTTACACAACAAATGTTAATAGCAGTACTCAAGAACTCAATTGCTTGACGAACTTAGGCTATTAACAGTTACTCTTTATCGAAATACTTCAATGTTTGGCTCAACTGCGTAACATAACACACAAATGTTATTAGAGCTGCTTAACAGTGGCAAAGCTAGCGTGGCTGTGGAATTTTTAATATAAATTTCTCTAGAGCGAATTTGCGCCTTCTTAACTAATTGTTGTGTCCACTCCTCAATTGCAGCCGCGCCATTTTCGCGCACGCCAAAAGTCATCGGAGGTGCGACGCGTTTCAGTTTCGCATGGCAACAATGCTGGTGAGAGTCATGAGGGGGGCGGAACAGGAGGAGGTGCTGGCGCTGGTAGCCTGTTCCCGCCACCCGTTGGCCAATATAATGACTTTGTGTTTACCAGCGAATCGGAAATGGAGTCTAGCGGCAGCGGCATGCACACAACACACTGGAAGCACGGCCTCAAGCGCCACCATCAGCTGGAAGTGAAGACGGAGCGCAATAATAGCTGCGACACGCCCTCGCCGGGCATATCGCCTAATGCGACGCATCTGCTGAGCGACAAGATAAAGCGGCGCAAGAGTGACGACGGCATCAGCGTCAGCAGCAGCATGCACGAGAGCAACGATGCTCCCTGCTCCAGCTCTATGGATTGTGGCGCTGCAGGGGCGGGTGGTACAGGTGCCGTATCCACTGGGCACGGTGGCGGAGGCGGTGGCGGTGGTGGTGGTGGTGGTGGCGGCGGGTCCCGAAAGAAGAACTCCATACGCTCACAGCTGGCGCAGCAGATGCTTAACTCCTCGACACGTGTGATGAAGAAGCCACAGTATGTGGTGCGTCCAGCGCCCACATCCAGCTCTTCACTGGGCGGGTCTGGACTCAGCAATGGCACCAGCAACGGCGTCAACAATGGCGCTGGCTCAAGTACGTCGGCGGGTTTGGTTGCTGTTGGTGCCGGTGGAGGAGGAGCTGCTGGCACCATGAGTAATATGGCCAGTAATGGCGCCAATGGGCATAGCCATCATTTGCATCACGGTGGTGGCAATAGCCACGGCCACAGCCACAGTCATAGCCACGGCCATAGCCACGGCCACGGCAGCAGCAATCACAACAGCGCACATAACTTGGCACTGGATGCCACCGTATTGAAGATCATATTTCGTTATTTGCCGCCCGAGACGCTCGTTACGTGCTGTTCCGTGTGCAAGGCTTGGTCCAATGCAGCGGTAGACCCTGATCTCTGGAAGCGCATGAATTGCGCCGAGCTTAAAATATCCGCCTCTCTATTGACGGCCATTGTGCGCCGGCAGCCGGAGCATTTAATTTTGGACTGGACGCAGCTGGCCAAGCGGCAATTGGCCTGGCTGTTGGCTCGTCTGCCTGCCCTCAAGAACCTCTCGCTGCAGAATTGCCCCATACAGGCGGTGCTGGCGCTGCACACCTGTCTCTGCCCGCCGCTGCAGATACTCGATTTGAGTTTTGTGCGGGGTTTGAATGATGCGGCCATAAGGGATATCTTGTCGCCGCCAAAGGATTCTCGTCCCGGTCTTAGCGATTCGAAGACACGTCTGCGTGATCTCAAAATACTGAAGCTCGCTGGCACGGACATCTCGGATGTGGCTGTGCGCTATATAATGCAATCGTTGCCGCAACTCAAACATTTGGATCTCTCCTCCTGCCAGCCCATTACGGATGCGGGCGTGGCACAAATTGGCACTTCGCCAACGGCTATTGCGCGCCTGGCGGAGCTCAATTTGAGCGCCTGTCGCCTGGTCTCTGAGAACTCGCTGGAGCATCTGTCCAAGTGCGAGAGCCTCATCTGGCTGGATTTGCGGCATGTGCCGCAGGTGAGCACCCAATCGGTGATACGCTTTGCCAGCAATTCCAAGCATGATCTGTGCGTCAAGGACATCAAACTAGTGGAACGCCGAAGGCTTTCACTAAGCAATAACTGGCACGACTGAACACCGACCAGGTGACGAAAGCACCGACAGCGGCACCGGCAGCAGCAGCGGCAATCGTGGACATTCACTGGCTGAAGCTGGGGCAATCTGTGGATACCCTGTAGGACAGGCTAGGGGCAACTTGTTTTAGGTTCTATGTCGCACACGCACGAAAACTTATTTTTATTTGTAAATGTTTACACATGTTCCGACTTACGCTGACGCCTACCATTCGCAGGTGACGTTATGGAACTTTATTTATTGTCAGCACTCAAGAAACACCCTCCCCAAATACGCCAGATTAACTCACATATAGAGCAATAGCCCGTTAAGAAAACAAGAAAAAAAAATAGAAAACCAAAGAATTTTGTTTCTAGTACGAAAAATCCAGCAGCAAAATGAAAACTCCCTTCGCATTGAGTGCACAAATTATATGTGCCGTACAGTAAGAACTGCCTAAAGCGTGCCGCTGTGTATACCCTTGCAGAAGATATTTAGAAGAAGAGCTAATCGGCCCTAGTTGTATATGCATATGCATTCATAATCAGTATCAACAGTCGCATCAATAGGTCCGTCTGTCTGTTCAACTAAACACCCATATCGGGACTATTGAAGCTATAGAAGTGATCGCATAAAAGTCGAGAACAACATTGTGAAAGGGGCTTATGAATTAATGCCGAATTTAGTTTGAGGAACGTTTGCAATTTGAATAATATGTGTCTTATAAGCCTTCAGACACATCGCATAAACATTTTAGGATCCTCGAGTGTATTTATGTTTTTATTATGTATTGTCTGTATCACAGTTTTTATGGACCTGTATTTTACACAGTTTAAAAGGCATTTGCACTACGTGAAACAAAAGTTTCCAGCTTAAAACTGTTTTAAATTTCAAAAAAAAAAATATAACTACTGTTGCGAAACGTGTAAAATAGAGTTTGCTCCATTTACTCGAATTTCCAAACGAACAGTGTCAATTTTCTAAATCGGACTCGAAAGCTTTACAAACGACTGATCAGACGAAGTTTTCCAGTTAATATAACACATTGTTTTTAAAGAAAATTGACAATTATGATATATGTGCAATAATGTGTAGGGTATTTCAAGCTCCAATGCGAAGGGTATTCAAATTACGGCTCTGCCGAGTATACATATGAAATCCAGATAACGTAGATATCTATGTTTAAGTTTATTTTTGTCGTTACACATATTTATTAAAATATGTAGTGATAGGTTGAGGTAAATACGAGTAGATACACCAGCATTATATACATGCGTACATACATATACATATGTGTATATACATATTAGCATTCCCGAGCATGGAGCATGTGTGTGTGTGTGTGTTTAACTGTTTATTCTATTCCAAATCGGAATCGGTGTGTCATATACGTATATACATACTTTGTATCTAAGCACATTTTAAGGATGCCAATCTTAAAGAGAGCACACGCACTAGGCATATCTGCAGAGCAGGAAGTAACCTTAGCTTAGATAAAACTCGTCTCCCTACCATCTGCAGTGGATTTTATTAGATTGACATAGTGAATACGCTTGACAAGTCTGCCCAACTGGCATACCATGTTTCCTCAGCCTTCCCCTGCGCTATCTCTCCTCACGTAGAAGCTCAAAGATCAGACACACATTAATTGGGCATGACAGAAATTCAAAATGATATATATATATATATATATATATTAAAATGTTTAAGCATAGTGATAACGTGGCTAAAATCAGTAGTATATACATATATATGTATTTGTCTGAGCAATTAAGAATAATCCATGTACACCTACATACATACGTATATTTAATGTTTTACAATAAAATTATAATAAATAGAGCATAATGTTTAAAATATATTAAAAGACATGCTTTTATTCTGATTTAAATTGTGAACTCAGACGATTTCAGTTGAAATTCTATACAAACTAGTTGAATTGATTCATTTTAACATAACATTCCTTGATTCATTCAAATATGAATCATTTGTGTATAAATGTGACAAACAATCTTGTATCGAACCTTCGACTGAATTGTGTCTCATTTGAAATTAAGCTAATTCAAGGATAAATTCAGTTTAGTTCAAAATTTCATTTGAAAACAACTTTGTAAATATTTTAAAATTATTATTTGCAATAACTTGACAATCGCAATTCCGAATATGTGACCAGAATTGTCCAGAGCTATATGAATCCTTGAAGTAATGCGCATATCGAAGCCGATTTCTGAACGTTCCCCGTTTCGAATATTAATATTTAGCTGATTTGTAGTCAGGTTCGTCGCCGCCGCCACCGCCGCCATCCTTGGGCAGTTTGCGTTTCTGTATGATACCCTGTAAAAAAGAGATGTACAAGAACTTAGTTGGCTTCCGATTAGCGGTTATTCTATGTAAACTAAGTTGCACCTGGATCTTTTGCCACTCGCGATCGAGTTCGGCCTTCTCGTTCTTTTCGGTTTTGTTTTTGCGCGTCTTGCGGCCATCCTGCATCTTGACGCCGTACTGAAAGGCGGCTTTTGGAAGCGCTTCCTTGGTGCTCATATAGTCTGAGTACTCCTCCTGTGTGTCAAAGTCCCAGCGACCAATCGGGCCCTTCTTGTTGCCCAAATCCATTTTGGTGTAGTCCACCTCATCATCCGAATCATCAATGGCATCGTTCATCTCCTCCAGTCCCGGATAGCATTCGGCGTAGCCCTCCGGTTCGTTGGCGAAGCGCGAAGCCATCGCCTTGGATATCTTTGGGGGCGGCGGTATATTTGTTATCAGTGGCTCCGGCTCGGCGGGTGCATCACCAAAGTAGGATTGAGCTGCTGCCGCCGGTTTTGGCTGATGGCGCTCATTGCGCGTGGTCGTGGGCTGATAGTCGCCGACATCATCATAGATGTTGTCGCCTAGAGCTTTCGAGGATTTGCTGCCGCCGCCGCTGCTGCTGCTGCTCGGATTGGCGCCGCTGCCAGCGCTGCTGCTGCCATGCGGTTGGCTGCGCACATGCTCCACTTCCTTTTCATAGAACAGGGGCTTGTCCTTGTCGCGTTTCTTGTTCTTCTTGTTGCGCCCACCGGCGCGTAGGTAGCTTAAGATCTGCGATAGTTTATTAATAACAATATCATTGGTGGTCAGCGTGGCAATGTCCTCGCGTGCCACAGGCACTTCATATTTGGAGCGCTTCAATGTTGTGGGTATGTCCATGTCCATCTCATCCTCCATGTCAATTACATAGGCCATGCGACCGGGCGCGAACAGCTCATTGCGCGGCACCTCTTTGGAACGGCGTGCCTGTATTAGATTATATATATTGCGTGCCATAGACCCGTTTATCGCATTTATATCCTCCGCTTCACGACGCTCCGCCTCCAGCTGCTCGGCGGCGGCCGCCGCTTCGGCCAGCTTCTCGCGCGCCAATGCGGCGGCCAGCTCCTCCTCCTCAGCCTCCTTGGAGTGCAGCTCGGAGCGCACCTTTTGGAGTAGTGCATAATCGAGACCTTTCACCAAATGAGTGTGCTTCATGTCACCACCCAAGAACTTGGACTCCTGGATTATGCGACGCCTGCGCTCCGCCGCGTCGACGCCGGATTTCATATCAGGCGCCACGGCGCGATAGGCATTTGTGCTGCTGCCATGACCGGGCGTGCTGGCGTTTTGGTAGTCCGGATTGGCGCCGTCGCGACGCTCTCGCGCTCGGTCCCTGTACTTTTCCGAGAGCTCCTGCAGCTTGACATCCTCCTGCTTCTTGAGGGCTGCATAGAAATTTTTCTTCTTGCGTCGCAAATCGTTTCGTTCGCTGCTGCTTTGGCTCTTCTTCTTTTCACCAACCGCGGTGGGCGTTGCAAACTGGGCTGAGGCCAGGTATCCGCTGCCCGCACTGCTGGTCGTCGAGCCAGGTGGTGGGCCACGCGGCGTGGCCAGCAGCTTGCGGAAATCATCGTTGGTCAGGCGCACAGAGGGCGGTGCTTCCAAATGGGCTTCCGACATGGCAATAAACGCCAAATACTTGATTTGTTGGTCTTGCAAAATAAATGATATTTATGTATAGTTTATTCCTTCTTCTTTATACTATTTGAGTAGTTATCGATTGTGTACTAATCGATGGCGTAGTTATCGATGTCTTATCAGCTGTTACTGAAATGAACCAATGCGTTCAGCTGAAAAATAGTATAAGGGCAATGTTATATATATGAGGTAAACAAAACTAGAAAATAAAATTCACTCATTGTATTTATTTTACTTTAAATACTGCTCAATCATAATATATAAATATGTTGTTGGCATTCTATTGTCTGTGTGGTCTGTTGATAACAGACTAACAGACTGCTAAGTTATGTTAAATAACAGCTGACTCTGCCAGGGCTGCTGTATACATTGAAAACATGATAAACAAAAGTCAAACCACAATTAAAAACGAAATAAAACAATAAAACAGTTTTTACAAAATGCTAAAGTTCCTGCGAGGTTTGCCCAAGGTAGAGCTGCACGCCCATCTAAATGGCAGCCTGAACACTGACAGCATCCGAGAATTGGCTGAGAAGGTATATGGCGCGCAGACGGCGGAGTTTTCGACATTGTGCGATCAGTTTGTAAAATTCGAGAAGGGAGCCAAATTGGACGAGTGTTTTGAAAAGTTTGGATTTGTGCACAAGCTGACGGCTACCAAACAAGGCCTGGAATATGCCACCGAATTGGTCATACGTGATTTTGCCAAGGACCATGTCATATACGTGGAACTGCGCACTACGCCCAAGGCAAATGAACATATGTCCAGACGTGCTTATCTGCAGACCGTGCTGGGTGCTATCAAGAACGCGCGCGATCTATACGAGATTAGGGTAAAGCTATTGCCTTCCATAAATCGTGGCGAGCCGGTAGAAGTGGCCGAGGAAATTGTCGCTTTGGCTGTCGAGTTTGCCTCAATGGAACCAGATATAATAGTTGGTATCGATTTCAGTGGTAATCCGAATCAGGGCAAATTTAAGGATTTTATGCCAGTCCTGAGTGAGGCTAAAAAACACCAGCTAAAGCTTGCCATGCACTGCGCAGAAGTTGATAATCCCCTGGAAACTAGAGAGATGATAAAGTTTGGTATGTCGCGCTGTGGACATGGAACATATCTCACCGAATCCGGGTATGAGCACATGAAGGAGGAGAATATACCCATTGAGTGTTGTCTCACGAGCAACATCAAGTCCGGCACTGTGGCAAACATTGGAGTTCATCATCTCAAGCAGCTGATGGAGGCCGATGCGCCCAAGGTGCTGTGTACGGATGACAGCGGCGTATTCGATACGACCCTCACGGACGAGTTCTTTTTGGCAACGGAAACCTTTGGCCTGACCCGGAGTCAGTGCATTGCACTGACAATGGAGGCGGTTGAGCATGCCTTTGCGACGCGCGAAGAGAAACTATTGATGAAAATGCAGATTTATTCATATACTAGACGTCAACCACTATAAAATTGTATATAAATAATGGCAGAAACCGAAATATTGAAACTCTTATTGTTAATTTAAACCAGCTACATTTTCTATCTTGCTACAAACGGCTAAATTAGCGATAATTGTTGAGTTTGTGCTCACTGTTCAATTAACAGTCTGGGAGCGCAACTGTTGCTCTCTGCGTTCTGTAGCTCAATCATGTTAGCTGCATGTTATCTTAACAGTTGAACTGTGCCGCCCACACTGCTGCTCAACATGCAAACTAAGCTACAGCTTGTTTTAATAGAATGTTCGCTTGAAACTTATGCGAGTTGATGTAGGTGAATGTATTACGAACTTGTTAAGGTAAAGTGCGTATTAACTTATGTTTTGAAATAAACAAAAAAATATGTATAAAGTTGATCTGCATGGTTTTGCTAATCAAATTGTTACTTAGCTCCAAGTTACACATTGGATTCAAATTTTTGAATGAGCGCATCTCTAGTTGGAACTGTTCTGTTAACTAAAATGCTAGATTAGGTTTTAACAGACGCTGCTTATGTGATGCACGCGTGCTTGATTTCAGCGCACGACACGAAAATCTGCGTAATCCATATATTTTTCAAGTCATAAAAGTATTACAAAACTAAGGTAAGACTGTAGTTTACTATACAGAGATAAATTAAAAATATTTGATACACATTCAAAACCCATGCAACGATTTTATTTTAAAATATTGCTAATGTGTGCGACAACATCGTGTCATGTTGGCACACGCGTTCATCTCTACGCTGTTATTGGTTCACTCTTATAAGAAACGTTAACAGTGTTTTTCGCCAGTAATATTTCTCTTGTCCGTGCGTGTTGTCGCGCCACTGTGCCGCTCCGTTCGCCGCTGGTGTTTCGCTACGTTGTGTGTTCGTAAATTATAATAAAGTGTCAAATAATTTTTAAATAATCAACAAAAAATTATGATGATGATGAGCTATTAAAGCAATTAACCGTTAAGCCTATGTATGAAATAGCATACATATCGAAAATATAAAGCGTTATATTTTGATTGCTTCGCAATAACAACAATTTGCTTTTGCTTAACACCAACAACAGCAGTGCCCGCATACACTGAAATCTGAAATCTAAGCGCCATTCCGAGTCCAAAAAAAAAGAAGTGTTGCTATTACCGCTAGTGTAGGCGTGCGTGTGCATTAGTGTGTGTGCGCGAACATGTGTTTGTGATTTCATATGTTGTTGTTACTTAGCCCATTCCGCAATCAAGTCAAATTTTTCAGCATAAAAACAAATTAAATAATTGCAAAGTGCACACAACTACTAAAAAGTCGCTGCCATTTACAGTTGAAAGGTGAGTAATACAAACAAATATGTTGAGAAATCACAAATGAAGAAAATACCGTTTTATGCGTTCTGTCTTCACGTGTGTGTATGGTGTGTGTGTGTCTGTGTGTGTGGGTGTAAAAGAGCGCGCGCGTTTGTTTTTGTTTTGATTTTGCCTTTACTTTTGCTAAATAACCAGAAATGCGGTCGTCGCCGAGACAAAAATGATTCAAATATTTGCGCTAATGTGTAAAAATACGCTGCTGCAGCTTGTTGCATGCAACGTGCGCCGACGGGAACGGCGACGGCTTTGGCGTCGGAAATTCAGCTCCCAATTCAGTTTTCATTTCATTTATGTCTTCGTCTCCTATTTTGCTTTTGAACCTGTCAGCGTGCACATTTTCTTCAGACATTGCGTTTGTCTCTCTTCTCATTGTTGCATATTTGCGGCTGTTTTTGTTTTTGTTTTTGTTTTTTTTTTATACGAAGCCTCATCATTATCTTATACGCACACAGGCGTGCACACATGTGCACATGCATGCCTGTGTTATTTGGTGCTGTCTTCTTTTTCTTTGTTTGTTTTTGATACCGGTTTTGCTCTCCCACTGCTACGCTTCTTCTCCCTGCCGCTCCTACCTAAGCACTCAGCCGAAACACGCGCTCTTCTACTCTCAATTTTGTTGTTGTTGCTATACTGCACAGGTAGTTGTGACGGTGCTCATAGTTGAGTTTACTTTTAGATTTCTTTTCTGCGCTTCTGTGCGTGTATGCTATTGTTGTTGTTGTTTTTTCTGTTTGCTTTGTCTTAATTATGTTTTATTTGCTCTCAGCAATTATTAATCTGATTTCTGATTTTCTGTGTATCCGCCTTTCGCCTTTGCCTGCGCCTATTCAAAGTTCATTTTTATTTATGCTTCCAGAATTTAAATCTTTCTCTTCTCTGTTTTCTGCTTTATTGTTTATTCTACATTTTATATATTTTTAAATGTTTGTTTTTTTCTTGTTGCCAAGGCTGTTAAACTTTGTTTTTAAAGCTTTTCGCCAGATCTGTTTTACCTTTAAAATTTTGCCAATTTTATGCATTTGCGTTTGCTTCCCTCCTCTTATTTAGGTTCTGGAATTTGCTAGCACAGATCATTCAAATGCCGGGAAATATAAATTTTCCATTGTTTAGGGTGTCTTCTGCTTTGTTTTCACTTCGTACGTTGGGCATTTCATTTGACGTCAGAGTTGAACAATTTTTTGACTAGTCAAAATTCCAATAAAATTTCCTATGAATATGTGGACAAGCGAATGTATACGAATGTATATACATAATTCCTTTATAATTAAAGCAATGTTTCTTCTTATAGTTTATTGAGCAATTCTAGGAATGACCAATACTTATAAATTTGCAGCTGGTTTTTCAAAGTAGAATTGGGAAAAAGCATTAAATGCGACATTTTGAAACCCATAAAGTATACATACATATGTACATATATACATCTTTCGATCCAAGCTATTTACATCATTAAACTTAGTAAGAACTACGAAGTTATGTGATGAAGGTCCAAGTGAAGTCGAGTTTTGGCAAATTTTAGTCGCAATTGTGGAAAAATCGGGGAAAAACTCACTCGGGCTTCAAACTCATTTTCAAAGAACTTTCTTGAAATTGTTTCAAAACGTATTACACACTTTTCGCAAACTTCCTTCTTCATTCTTGTATGAAAAATGCAGATCATACATGATATTTCTCATTATTAAATATAACTTAAGATGGTACGCATAAATTTTAACTTTCCACAATCGGAAAATGGGTGAAAAAAAAAATATCTGAAATGCAAAGCAAAAAACGGGCAAGGCTGTGTAATACCTAGTATTATATATGTAAATATGTACTTGCCATACAAATGTTCGCTTTAAAATTGAGACTATATATAGTTATATATATATATATTTTTTTTTTTGCTAATTTAGCTAATTTGCATCTTAAACATTAATGATTTTGTCTTACAGTTTGTTCTGTTTTCAGTCCTTAAAGTTTAGGGATAGTTGTTATGTCTAACTAGGGGAAGATCTTTGGTGTTATATTAGGTTCATGAACATGGTTAATAAACTATAGACTGGAATTTCGTTTATCTAGGCGGGGTAGAATCCTTTTCGAAATACTTTTATTCTACTTTTGCATTGAATACTTTGACGTCGGCCGACCGCAACCGAAGGTCTCTAAGATCCCCGAGGCCTATGGAACGGGAGGGGCCCTCCACGTAGCTTGAGTACATAAATCATATCCAATTATAAGCATATTAAACATATTGTGCTTGAACGAAAAGCAGAATTCGTACACAAAATAGCCAAAAATAGATAGAAACATTTGTGTGTGAGTGCGAAAAGTAAGAGGCGAAAAATGATTCAATTAATAGAGTGGGATTTAGTAAGTACTCCAAGCTAAGGATCTGTTAAAATAATTATTGTGGACAGATCATTTGGTTTTTCTGGTCTCGGACACTTCTGGGGAAAAAAAATTCTAAAAAAATCATAGAATGAATAATACTCTTATTATATGCACTCATTTTTAAAGTTTTTAATTAATTATTTGGCGCAAATACAATCAAACTCTAGAACAAAAGTAAATAAATAGATAACTATCTTGGGATCTTTTGGAATATTCAGCTTAAACTTGTTGCTAGCACATAAAAATAAAGCATAGCTCTATACTTATTTGGCTCGCCAGCCAATGGGTGAGCGGAGGCCGAAAATAAACCCTAGAAAAACGAGCTACTAAAAAAAAAGTAAATTTAGATATACGCAAATATACAAGCAGAGTGAGGGCAAACAAATTTGCTAAATACAATAGAGCAATCCACGAATTCTGTTTAACCTGTGTGCTGAAAAGAAGAAGAAAAAAGCTATCTAAATATATATCTAAACCCCAAACAGAGAGAATTTTCCAACAAATATTTCACACGCCTTCACAATGTATACAAAAAATCCAAACATTTATTTCGCACGCGTTCGTGCTGGAAATTTGCTAAAGAATTTCTGCTTTCGAATTTCTGTTTATTTTGTTTGCATTTGATTTATTTGAACGTTTATCTAAGTTTTTATTTAGTTTGCGTTTAGGTTTCACATTAATATCGCACTTATTAATAAATGTACCTATATACATGCTTTTGCTACAATATTGCCAATATTCACCTGACGCGCCTTTTGAATTCGACAATTTATTTTCTAGCACGCGGTTAAAATATTTAAAAATCATTTCTCACTGCTTAAGAGCGTATAAGATAGTGTATCTTATTGCTCAGCTGTGATTTTTTTTTTCAACACCCATAATTATCAGGCCAAGTGAATTGTGGACTTTGCGCTCTTCATGTTTACATATGCCATATTAGCTGGTATAGTCCCGCCTTGCCCGCAGCACCAATGAAATGAATTTTCTCAAAGAGTTTTAAACACGATTTTGACGGTAAACAAACAACTTTCATACAACAGTATTCCGCCAATTTACCACTGTTGTGGGTGGAATTCGCCAAACCGCTGAGACAGGTATTCATTAAGTTTTTATGTGGAGCTTAGAAAATATGTTTGAAGCAAATCGGGCAAAACCTTAAACTTGAATTGCATTTTCCATCAAGAAAGCTTTGATTTTGCCAATAATGTGAAACACGTCTCAAATGATTTTGTATGTAGATCCATGGAAATGAATAAGAGGGCGAAACGCTACCCAACAAATTTGTGACCCCCATTTCCACCAACGAGGGATAGATTTTGTAAAAAGTGCGAAGTACCCATCACATGAATTTTGACAAAAATCTTTGAAAATGTTTTTGAAGCCAATTGGATGGTAAAAAAAACTTTCATACAACCGTATTCCGCCAATTTTCCACTGTTGTGGGTGGAATTCGCCAAACCGCTGAGACAGGTATTCATTAAGTTTTTTTGTGGAGCTTAGAAAATATGTTTGAAGCATATCGGACACAACCTAAACTTTGCCGAAAAATTCTTTGAATCGCATTCCTACCGAAGAAATTTGGATTCTGCGAAAAGTGTGAAACACGTCTCAAATGATTTTTCGTATAGATATTTGGAAATGAATTTGTTGGCGAAACGCCACCCACCAAATTTTTGACATTTCTACGAAGGAGGATTTTCCGAAAAGTGTGAAACACCCCACAAATGAATTTGAGCAAAAACCTTTGATACTGAATGGTGAGCATTTGAATACGAATGGTAAACATAAAATTTTCATACAAACGTTTTTTTGCGATTTTTCCATACTTGTGGGTGGAATTTCCTGAAACTCCGTCTTAACGTGCACCTTCTTCACATAAGGTAACTACTACAGTGAAAATTTCAGCTTCTTACGGTTTGGGCTGTGCGTTGATCACCACTCAGTCATCAGTCATCAGTCATCAGTCATCAGTCAGTCAATCAGTCAGTCAGGACACACAGTTTTTTATATAGAGATAGAATTCAATGTCTTCATAAATACATATGCCATATATAGCACACTTGTAATTGAATTAACCTGACAAAAAGTTGAGAATCAATTAATGAATTAATTAAGTGTTTTCATTTTCTTGTTGTAAAAATAATTATACTATATATTAGCAATATACACAACAAAATTGCTGAGCATGTGTGTTGTTTTATAATTGTACTAAAAGATCTATTAGTCATTTTTAACTATTACGTTTTTTCAGATAGTTTATCGTACACTTTATAACTTTTGAGAAGACTTTTCAACGTTTCTTTGTGTTTGTTGTATTCGTAAACATTATAGTTCTACTCTTTGTACAACAGCTTGTTTAATTGATACTCTCTCGCTCTCGCGCTCCGCAAAATCTCACTACTCTTGTCTTCTTTTTCTACGCATCCGTGATCGTTAAATGCTATACTATACTTGTGTTGCTCTATCACGTTTGCGCTTTGTAGAGTTGCATTCGTGGTTCTTATTTGCAACACATTCGTTAAGGTTTTATTAAATTATACGCTGTAGAGTTATCACCTCAAATTCCTTTTTGTGTCGCATTCGTAAGCGTTTTGACATTGGCGCGAACTTTGCAAACATTGTATGCCATTAGATGTAGCCTATCTACTTTTAATAAACTTGCCATGCTCTGCAGCAAGTAGGATTTGAACGTTCTGCCTAGAGCAAAGGTCTTAGAAGCTGCCACAGCAAGCTGCAACAACTTTGCCCATGTCGTTGTTGATTTGACCAAAATAAAAAAGAAGAGAAAAATGTGAAATGAGGGGCTGTGCCACAGCATTAGCCTTCTGCTGTTTGCTTTTAACTGAACGACTGCCGCCGGCTTTGGGGCGTGACTTTAGCTGCTATTGCTGTGCAAGGGGGAAATGGGAAAGTGGAAAATGCGAAGTGGGTGTGCCTCGAGGCGCAGAATTTTTGGCGCGTGTCCAAGTAAATAGAATTGAAGCAGCAGCAAAGAGGAAGCGAATAAAGCAAATGTAAATAAGCAATTGTTACATGTGCGACGAAACCCAAAAATGGCTAATGAAATGCTGGCCAATATCTCCGGATCTGCCTTAATATATATATATATATTCCATATGCAAAGCAGCCGCTGTTCCATTTAGTTTCCATTTATATATTTTGTTTTTTAAACTAAGGCCAATTCATTTGGCCAAGCGGTTTTCTGGCTTTCCTTAGTTTCTGCCTATTTCGCTGGAATGTGCGACACGCACGCGACATTGACAAACAACAACAGCTCAGCGTATTTTCACGTCCTCTTGTCAGCCAGACGGCAAATTACAGGGAAAAAATTTTATTTTTTTCCAATTTACCCACCCCTCAAGTTAACCGCCCATCGCAGGCTCTCTACAAAACTAAGGTAAGACTGTAGTTTACTATACAGAGATAAATTAAAAATATTTGATACACATTCAAAACCCATGCAACGATTTTATTTTAAAATATTGCTAATGTGTGCGACAACATCGTGTCATGTTGGCACACGCGTTCATCTCTACGCTGTTATTGGTTCACTCTTATAAGAAACGTTAACAGTGTTTTTCGCCAGTAATATTTCTCTTGTCCGTGCGTGTTGTCGCGCCACTGTGCCGCTCCGTTCGCCGCTGGTGTTTCGCTACGTTGTGTGTTCGTAAATTATAATAAAGTGTCAAATAATTTTTAAATAATCAACAAAAAATTATGATGATGATGAGCTATTAAAGCAATTAACCGTTAAGCCTATGTATGAAATAGCATACATATCGAAAATATAAAGCGTTATATTTTGATTGCTTCGCAATAACAACAATTTGCTTTTGCTTAACACCAACAACAGCAGTGCCCGCATACACTGAAATCTGAAATCTAAGCGCCATTCCGAGTCCAAAAAAAAAGAAGTGTTGCTATTACCGCTAGTGTAGGCGTGCGTGTGCATTAGTGTGTGTGCGCGAACATGTGTTTGTGATTTCATATGTTGTTGTTACTTAGCCCATTCCGCAATCAAGTCAAATTTTTCAGCATAAAAACAAATTAAATAATTGCAAAGTGCACACAACTACTAAAAAGTCGCTGCCATTTACAGTTGAAAGGTGAGTAATACAAACAAATATGTTGAGAAATCACAAATGAAGAAAATACCGTTTTATGCGTTCTGTCTTCACGTGTGTGTATGGTGTGTGTGTGTCTGTGTGTGTGGGTGTAAAAGAGCGCGCGCGTTTGTTTTTGTTTTGATTTTGCCTTTACTTTTGCTAAATAACCAGAAATGCGGTCGTCGCCGAGACAAAAATGATTCAAATATTTGCGCTAATGTGTAAAAATACGCTGCTGCAGCTTGTTGCATGCAACGTGCGCCGACGGGAACGGCGACGGCTTTGGCGTCGGAAATTCAGCTCCCAATTCAGTTTTCATTTCATTTATGTCTTCGTCTCCTATTTTGCTTTTGAACCTGTCAGCGTGCACATTTTCTTCAGACATTGCGTTTGTCTCTCTTCTCATTGTTGCATATTTGCGGCTGTTTTTGTTTTTGTTTTTGTTTTTTTTTTATACGAAGCCTCATCATTATCTTATACGCACACAGGCGTGCACACATGTGCACATGCATGCCTGTGTTATTTGGTGCTGTCTTCTTTTTCTTTGTTTGTTTTTGATACCGGTTTTGCTCTCCCACTGCTACGCTTCTTCTCCCTGCCGCTCCTACCTAAGCACTCAGCCGAAACACGCGCTCTTCTACTCTCAATTTTGTTGTTGTTGCTATACTGCACAGGTAGTTGTGACGGTGCTCATAGTTGAGTTTACTTTTAGATTTCTTTTCTGCGCTTCTGTGCGTGTATGCTATTGTTGTTGTTGTTTTTTCTGTTTGCTTTGTCTTAATTATGTTTTATTTGCTCTCAGCAATTATTAATCTGATTTCTGATTTTCTGTGTATCCGCCTTTCGCCTTTGCCTGCGCCTATTCAAAGTTCATTTTTATTTATGCTTCCAGAATTTAAATCTTTCTCTTCTCTGTTTTCTGCTTTATTGTTTATTCTACATTTTATATATTTTTAAATGTTTGTTTTTTTCTTGTTGCCAAGGCTGTTAAACTTTGTTTTTAAAGCTTTTCGCCAGATCTGTTTTACCTTTAAAATTTTGCCAATTTTATGCATTTGCGTTTGCTTCCCTCCTCTTATTTAGGTTCTGGAATTTGCTAGCACAGATCATTCAAATGCCGGGAAATATAAATTTTCCATTGTTTAGGGTGTCTTCTGCTTTGTTTTCACTTCGTACGTTGGGCATTTCATTTGACGTCAGAGTTGAACAATTTTTTGACTAGTCAAAATTCCAATAAAATTTCCTATGAATATGTGGACAAGCGAATGTATACGAATGTATATACATAATTCCTTTATAATTAAAGCAATGTTTCTTCTTATAGTTTATTGAGCAATTCTAGGAATGACCAATACTTATAAATTTGCAGCTGGTTTTTCAAAGTAGAATTGGGAAAAAGCATTAAATGCGACATTTTGAAACCCATAAAGTATACATACATATGTACATATATACATCTTTCGATCCAAGCTATTTACATCATTAAACTTAGTAAGAACTACGAAGTTATGTGATGAAGGTCCAAGTGAAGTCGAGTTTTGGCAAATTTTAGTCGCAATTGTGGAAAAATCGGGGAAAAACTCACTCGGGCTTCAAACTCATTTTCAAAGAACTTTCTTGAAATTGTTTCAAAACGTATTACACACTTTTCGCAAACTTCCTTCTTCATTCTTGTATGAAAAATGCAGATCATACATGATATTTCTCATTATTAAATATAACTTAAGATGGTACGCATAAATTTTAACTTTCCACAATCGGAAAATGGGTGAAAAAAAAAATATCTGAAATGCAAAGCAAAAAACGGGCAAGGCTGTGTAATACCTAGTATTATATATGTAAATATGTACTTGCCATACAAATGTTCGCTTTAAAATTGAGACTATATATAGTTATATATATATATATTTTTTTTTTTGCTAATTTAGCTAATTTGCATCTTAAACATTAATGATTTTGTCTTACAGTTTGTTCTGTTTTCAGTCCTTAAAGTTTAGGGATAGTTGTTATGTCTAACTAGGGGAAGATCTTTGGTGTTATATTAGGTTCATGAACATGGTTAATAAACTATAGACTGGAATTTCGTTTATCTAGGCGGGGTAGAATCCTTTTCGAAATACTTTTATTCTACTTTTGCATTGAATACTTTGACGTCGGCCGACCGCAACCGAAGGTCTCTAAGATCCCCGAGGCCTATGGAACGGGAGGGGCCCTCCACGTAGCTTGAGTACATAAATCATATCCAATTATAAGCATATTAAACATATTGTGCTTGAACGAAAAGCAGAATTCGTACACAAAATAGCCAAAAATAGATAGAAACATTTGTGTGTGAGTGCGAAAAGTAAGAGGCGAAAAATGATTCAATTAATAGAGTGGGATTTAGTAAGTACTCCAAGCTAAGGATCTGTTAAAATAATTATTGTGGACAGATCATTTGGTTTTTCTGGTCTCGGACACTTCTGGGGAAAAAAAATTCTAAAAAAATCATAGAATGAATAATACTCTTATTATATGCACTCATTTTTAAAGTTTTTAATTAATTATTTGGCGCAAATACAATCAAACTCTAGAACAAAAGTAAATAAATAGATAACTATCTTGGGATCTTTTGGAATATTCAGCTTAAACTTGTTGCTAGCACATAAAAATAAAGCATAGCTCTATACTTATTTGGCTCGCCAGCCAATGGGTGAGCGGAGGCCGAAAATAAACCCTAGAAAAACGAGCTACTAAAAAAAAAGTAAATTTAGATATACGCAAATATACAAGCAGAGTGAGGGCAAACAAATTTGCTAAATACAATAGAGCAATCCACGAATTCTGTTTAACCTGTGTGCTGAAAAGAAGAAGAAAAAAGCTATCTAAATATATATCTAAACCCCAAACAGAGAGAATTTTCCAACAAATATTTCACACGCCTTCACAATGTATACAAAAAATCCAAACATTTATTTCGCACGCGTTCGTGCTGGAAATTTGCTAAAGAATTTCTGCTTTCGAATTTCTGTTTATTTTGTTTGCATTTGATTTATTTGAACGTTTATCTAAGTTTTTATTTAGTTTGCGTTTAGGTTTCACATTAATATCGCACTTATTAATAAATGTACCTATATACATGCTTTTGCTACAATATTGCCAATATTCACCTGACGCGCCTTTTGAATTCGACAATTTATTTTCTAGCACGCGGTTAAAATATTTAAAAATCATTTCTCACTGCTTAAGAGCGTATAAGATAGTGTATCTTATTGCTCAGCTGTGATTTTTTTTTTCAACACCCATAATTATCAGGCCAAGTGAATTGTGGACTTTGCGCTCTTCATGTTTACATATGCCATATTAGCTGGTATAGTCCCGCCTTGCCCGCAGCACCAATGAAATGAATTTTCTCAAAGAGTTTTAAACACGATTTTGACGGTAAACAAACAACTTTCATACAACAGTATTCCGCCAATTTACCACTGTTGTGGGTGGAATTCGCCAAACCGCTGAGACAGGTATTCATTAAGTTTTTATGTGGAGCTTAGAAAATATGTTTGAAGCAAATCGGGCAAAACCTTAAACTTGAATTGCATTTTCCATCAAGAAAGCTTTGATTTTGCCAATAATGTGAAACACGTCTCAAATGATTTTGTATGTAGATCCATGGAAATGAATAAGAGGGCGAAACGCTACCCAACAAATTTGTGACCCCCATTTCCACCAACGAGGGATAGATTTTGTAAAAAGTGCGAAGTACCCATCACATGAATTTTGACAAAAATCTTTGAAAATGTTTTTGAAGCCAATTGGATGGTAAAAAAAACTTTCATACAACCGTATTCCGCCAATTTTCCACTGTTGTGGGTGGAATTCGCCAAACCGCTGAGACAGGTATTCATTAAGTTTTTTTGTGGAGCTTAGAAAATATGTTTGAAGCATATCGGACACAACCTAAACTTTGCCGAAAAATTCTTTGAATCGCATTCCTACCGAAGAAATTTGGATTCTGCGAAAAGTGTGAAACACGTCTCAAATGATTTTTCGTATAGATATTTGGAAATGAATTTGTTGGCGAAACGCCACCCACCAAATTTTTGACATTTCTACGAAGGAGGATTTTCCGAAAAGTGTGAAACACCCCACAAATGAATTTGAGCAAAAACCTTTGATACTGAATGGTGAGCATTTGAATACGAATGGTAAACATAAAATTTTCATACAAACGTTTTTTTGCGATTTTTCCATACTTGTGGGTGGAATTTCCTGAAACTCCGTCTTAACGTGCACCTTCTTCACATAAGGTAACTACTACAGTGAAAATTTCAGCTTCTTACGGTTTGGGCTGTGCGTTGATCACCACTCAGTCATCAGTCATCAGTCATCAGTCATCAGTCAGTCAATCAGTCAGTCAGGACACACAGTTTTTTATATAGAGATAGAATTCAATGTCTTCATAAATACATATGCCATATATAGCACACTTGTAATTGAATTAACCTGACAAAAAGTTGAGAATCAATTAATGAATTAATTAAGTGTTTTCATTTTCTTGTTGTAAAAATAATTATACTATATATTAGCAATATACACAACAAAATTGCTGAGCATGTGTGTTGTTTTATAATTGTACTAAAAGATCTATTAGTCATTTTTAACTATTACGTTTTTTCAGATAGTTTATCGTACACTTTATAACTTTTGAGAAGACTTTTCAACGTTTCTTTGTGTTTGTTGTATTCGTAAACATTATAGTTCTACTCTTTGTACAACAGCTTGTTTAATTGATACTCTCTCGCTCTCGCGCTCCGCAAAATCTCACTACTCTTGTCTTCTTTTTCTACGCATCCGTGATCGTTAAATGCTATACTATACTTGTGTTGCTCTATCACGTTTGCGCTTTGTAGAGTTGCATTCGTGGTTCTTATTTGCAACACATTCGTTAAGGTTTTATTAAATTATACGCTGTAGAGTTATCACCTCAAATTCCTTTTTGTGTCGCATTCGTAAGCGTTTTGACATTGGCGCGAACTTTGCAAACATTGTATGCCATTAGATGTAGCCTATCTACTTTTAATAAACTTGCCATGCTCTGCAGCAAGTAGGATTTGAACGTTCTGCCTAGAGCAAAGGTCTTAGAAGCTGCCACAGCAAGCTGCAACAACTTTGCCCATGTCGTTGTTGATTTGACCAAAATAAAAAAGAAGAGAAAAATGTGAAATGAGGGGCTGTGGCACAGCATTAGCCTTCTGCTGTTTGCTTTTAACTGAACGACTGCCGCCGGCTTTGGGGCGTGACTTTAGCTGCTATTGCTGTGCAAGGGGGAAATGGGAAAGTGGAAAATGCGAAGTGGGTGTGCCTCGAGGCGCAGAATTTTTGGCGCGTGTCCAAGTAAATAGAATTGAAGCAGCAGCAAAGAGGAAGCGAATAAAGCAAATGTAAATAAGCAATTGTTACATGTGCGACGAAACCCAAAAATGGCTAATGAAATGCTGGCCAATATCTCCGGATCTGCCTTAATATATATATATATATTCCATATGCAAAGCAGCCGCTGTTCCATTTAGTTTCCATTTATATATTTTGTTTTTTAAACTAAGGCCAATTCATTTGGCCAAGCGGTTTTCTGGCTTTCCTTAGTTTCTGCCTATTTCGCTGGAATGTGCGACACGCACGCGACATTGACAAACAACAACAGCTCAGCGTATTTTCACGTCCTCTTGTCAGCCAGACGGCAAATTACAGGGAAAAAATTTTATTTTTTTCCAATTTACCCACCCCTCAAGTTAACCGCCCATCGCAGGCTCTCAGCATCTCGTCGGCTTTTTCTTTTGAGCTGCCCTCAACGTGCGGTGCATGGCAAAGCGAGGGAAAAGCCGGAAAACTGTCTGACATTGCCATTGTTTGTCTTTGGCAGTTCCCAAAAACGGAACCAGCATGCACACACACACACACACACACATACACACACACTCGCATACATACGTACTCATATGTATTTAGTTAGCTGCAGTCTAGTTTCTCGCTTCTCGCGAGACAATTTCAACTGTCTGTGCGCTGACGCAGCAATTTCTTTTGTCTTACTTCTTCAGTGAAAAACTTTGGGAAAAACGAAAGAAAAAGATAAAGAATATAAGAGAACCGTTCATACAAATTACCGGATATTGCAGATTTTGCGCTTCTTACGGTTCAATTGTGCGCTTTGGCAATTTTTATCAAATTTTTCTTTGAAGTTCATCATACTTTTCATCATGCTAACCGAAAAGTGAAAAGCATGATCAATGACAATGTTGTTTTCGATATTTGGCTACTGAAAAATCGTTTCATGCAGTGTAGTATACACCATATTATATTTTTGTTTTGATCCCAACAGTTGAGCAGTGTTCAGTTTTGTTTGATGGGCTGAATCATACGCTGTTTACTCATTTTAAACAGTATTACATGTTTGCCTGCATGACAGACACGCCCTTTACATGTTGACAAACTGTTCATGAAAATAATTTCGAAAGTGCATTTCACACAACATGCAAAAATATCTTTTATCTACAAACATGTTTGGCAGCTGTCAAGCAGAAAAAAAAAAAACAAAAAAGGAAGAAGAAACAAAATATATGCAAACAATTTAAAAATCAATAAATAAAATAAACTAAACGATGTAAAAAACAGTGTAAAGATTTCACTTGAAATATAGAAAATATATTAAAAATATATTGCATATAAATATGCAAACATGTCTTTTTATTTGTTCGCACAAAGCTCCACAGACACTTGCCCTTCAACTAAACTACCCTCCCCTCCTTAGAGAAGTCAGTACCTTCTCAAAGAAATGCTCAAGCTTCTGCATTTTAACACTTGATTTGATATGCAAATATGGACAATGCAAACTTAAGGGATGGAGGTTGGTGTTTCGTGTGCGGGAGAAGGGCAGATATTTATGTGAAATCGCAAAATTTATGGCATTTGCTGTTGCGTCTTCACCCTGCATGTTTGTGTGTGTGTATGTGTATGTTTTTTGTTTTTATTTTGATGAGCAACTTTGGTAAGCAATGCCAAGAAGTTGTCGTTGTATTTACGATAATACTCTTTCTAATAAGGTATATCAATATTTCTTTATAAATTTATGCGAAATGCAAGCGTCAGAGTTTAAGTAAGAATTAAGAATTATGCTAAACAATGCAGTTTTTACGCTTGTCTGTAATTTAATAGATCTTTAGTTGTATTGTGCACACCACAGATTTGCAAAATATAGCTATATATAGAAAACTATCGATGAAGTTGAGGAGCTATCGATTGTGTCATCGCTAATTATCGTAATGATCGATAAATTGTGTTAAAATCTATATTTCTCGCCCTTTTATAGTTTACACTAACATATTAAAACGATCGATTTCTTGCCAATGTATTTAAGGAGTTATCGACAATGTTATCGAATCGGTGTGTTGTAGACAACCAGAAAATCGGTCGTTCCAATCAATTTCTTCCAAATGTATCTTTTCTTCTACGAATCAGTTGAGAATATGAATGTTAATAAGTAGTTGCTTGTTTAGAGTATCTAAGCTGTCGGTTATGCTGCGCTCAAATGCAGTTCGCTTCTTTCTCTTGCTTTGCACTCACTTTGCTTGTTTGGCAAAGTTATACACTGCTTTATATGCTATGTGTACTTTTTGGCACGTGACAATAAATTGTTGTTGTTTGCACTCTGTTGAGTTGTTCCACTTGTTGTTGCTGTTGTCATTCTTCTTGTCTATCTCTCTCCCTTTCTCTTCTTCTTTAACTTGCTTGCAAGTTCTATGTAATTTTGCAGCCAAGTAAGGAAAGTGTGTCATAAATGTCATAGTTAATATTTGCTGTTTCCTACTTTTTGGCAACTGGCTTAAAATGCCATGTAAGTTCACAGAGCTTCCACAAAAGAACGTGCCTCATACAGACAAATGTATAGATATCTAAGTGTGTGTGTGTGTGTGTGTGTGCGTCATATGGTTTCATAAATAAAAGCATTGCGCGCTCTGTCAACCTTGACCCGTTAGTCAATTCACTTGCTGAACAAAGAGCAAAAAAATTAAAAAGAAAAATATATACATGCATGTATATAAAATTGCATTGCGGTGCATTTATAGCAACAACGTTGAAGTTATCTGTGTGTGTGCGTGAGTGTGTGTGTGTGTGTGTGTTTGTGTGCCAAATCCATAACCAATAAACCACAAAAGCAACACACAACTGAGTGCTCATACCTTAAATTAGATGACGGCCAGTCCACGGCTACAAAAACTAAAACAAAAATCTAAAAAATACACAATTTTTTTTGTAGACTATCTGTGCGAGTTCCCAAATGAAAGTGCTCCGTGACAGAGTGCTCAAACAAAAGATACCCAGCGTCTACAGAACTTTAAAATATACATTTAGCAATATGCTGTATGTGTCACTTATATGCAATCTCTGAGATTGATCCGATCAGATAGACTTTGCAACATCTATCTTGATCTATCTACTTCCTGTTATGCACAATTTCAGTAAGTAAAGGGTATGTAAAAAACTGCGAAATACTGTAACTCGATTGACATCAGAGCAGAAAATAAAAAAAAGGCATAAAACGAAGTACGTAAAGCAAAATGCATAACATTGAAATTGTATCTAGTAGATACGTTTGTAAAGCCGATTTTTTCTATATAGACACACACACACACACAAACTCTCTCTCTCGTGCTGCACTTTACTTGTCCCAAGTAATTAATCATGTGGCCTTCTGGCCAGGCGGATGTTATAGAATTTCTTTTACTTCAATTGCAGCTTCAATGCATTTTAATATGTGGATTTCAATTGAGACGTAAAAGCCGATTGGCAATGATATCGAATGCTTTTCGAGTTCATTTTAAACTTATGTGTTTATTTATGAAAAATATTCTTATTGATTCCAAAATAAATATATGCAGACAGTGGATCTCTCTGCCTTATATCTCTTTGCCTTATAGAACCAATATTTTAGCTTTTATTGCTTGTATAGATACAGGGCCAAAATAAAATAATAGTTCCGAAGGTAGTTGACTTATTGATACATTTAATAAATCATTATTTAATCTATTTAATTGATACTAGTTAACGCATGTTACGTATGCATTAATTGCTGGCATCATTAGTTAGTTGGATTCTTTTGGGGTGGGACTAATTTTAGTTTTAGTGGCTGTTACTTGAACTCTATTGTCAATGGTAACGCATTTTATCAATGAAGAAATGAATTCTCGTGATCTTTGCATTATTTATAAGTATCGATATTGATAGAATTCATTGATAGTTTTCACAGATGAAAAGCATGAATGAATTTAAAATGTTTCTATTTTAACGTATTACGTAACAATTAAAATGTATGACTGTAACATGTTCAAGCGATAACTATGTTTCGATATAACATAAAAGTCAATTATCGCTACTCAATTTCATCTTTTACGTATCGCTAACTTATCTTTGCATTGCTTAAACAACTTGCCACAAATCTGTCCTCATGCTTCAACTGCGCCTCTGCGGAAAGCGACAGCTGGATAATTCACGACTACGAAACAATCTGCAATCGGGATATGGCAATGCGGAACACGAACACGCAGAAAATACTCACATAATATGTATTAAAATCAAGACTTAAATTGTGTGACAAAAAAAAAAGAAGTAGAAACATGTTCGCATTTGTATCTCAAAATGTGGAAAAAGTGCAACTGGCAACAATAAATTGTGCACCTTATGACGTACGAAATATAAAAGCACTCAACGAACATTTTTCATTATGCTTTTTAGCTTGATTTTGCTTCAAGGCCCCCTGTCTGCCCTGCCTCTCCCGTCTCCTACGCTATCATTTTTACAATTTTTGTTTTTAGTTTTCCGAATTGTTGCTGTGTTTTTTTTTGCTGGTTGGTTGACTGCACTTGGCCTAAAGTTGATTGCATGACATCGTTCTTAGTTTTCACTTACATATTGTGTATAGCCCAACAAAACCAAAGCCCTTCTTTCTTCCCCCCCAACCTTTACCCGTCGCTTAGCCTTACCCACCATACAGACACACACACACATACACACCTCAGTTGCTGTTGTGTGTGCGCGCGATTTGTTTACATTGATTTTGTTGCTATACACAATCAGAGGCCCCGCCTAGGTTTTCCCCTCAGACAGAGCAAAGCATTCGCAATATTATTGAAAAAAATACATATATATATATATATATATATATATAAAATCCACTTGATTTTGCAGCTCTTGTTAAACTTTGGTTTCTATTCGGTTTGTGGTGCTACGTTTTGCGGTTTATATATATTTATATAGCCCGCCAGTGGGGTATTATAAAGTTGTATAGAATTTGCCAAAAGGCTCAACTAGGTATTGCTCATGTTAATGTTTAACTATATATATGTATGACTCTCAGTACTAAGGCTACTTTTGTTATGGTATAGATTATTCGATGTTTAGCAGACTCTGACTGGAACCGTTAAATTGATAACAAACTGAATTCTTTATAATAATTTTTGGAAAAGTATTTACTTGGTATCTAGTCCCAAGCTCGCCTATAATTATAATCATAATTGCCCTAATATATCTTATTGCTTTTATAGATAGAATCAATCGAAATTGTTTTTACAACTTTTTAAAATGTGCATGCATTTTTTATGCGCAATTCTGCTACTATATAGCTTTCTTTAGCTTTCATGGACATAAAGGCTCCTCAAGTATATCACAGGTAAAATATGCCATGTGCCTATATTTCTGTGCCTGTATATTTCAGGTGAAATAGGCTCAATTGATATGTTTGTCGGCCAGGGTATTTAATCTTCATCAACACAAACCGAAAAGCTTTCAAATATATTTTATTTAGTTCCTAGATACTTGAGTGCATTTCAATTTATTTAGTTTCATTTTGTTTGGTCTATGCAATGATAAATGTTCAAGTAATAAACTTGAAAAATGCCCATTTTAAGGCATTCTAAGGGAGGGGGGAAGTTGGGCGGTTGCGCGGTTTCCCGCTTCGATTCTCCTGTGTTAAATAAAAACTTCACTGAGTTTTTTCTCCCTACACGTATGTAGGCTAACGATGGGGCAAACGCGCATGTGCGTTGATGACTAAGACAAATTGTTCTCACCGCATGTGTCAGTCGGTTAAAAATAGTTGAAATATGGCACATTCGGAAATATATTTGAAATGTTTTCAGGTTTTGCACTTAAAAACCGAGCCGAAAAAACCCTCCAATCAATGAGTCTATTAAGTGCTAGAAGTAATTACTTTTAATTAGCCTAAAACTGAGTCAAGGCAGCTGTTCTTTTTTTTGTTTCTAAGCTTGCGATTTTGTTAATTATTTCATCTTGAAACGGTTGTCGAAAGCAATTAATTGCATTAATTGATTACTTATCGTTTAAAAAGTACAGAAGCACAAATTCTTCTTCTGGCCTGCTGTGCTCGGTATCTGTAACTTATAGCCAAAATAAGTTGCTGTAAGTATTGCTAATAAGAAGGTGAAACTTTGTTTAAGATTGTTTCCTAGGGTTTCAGACCCTGTTGAATAAGAGTTTAATGAAGAACGAGCTTCTAATTTCAGAAGGCCTCAATATGGCTGGCTTATCTATGCGATCTGGTAATAAACAGCCTTTGGTTTTGTCTCCTACAAAACTTTCCCTTTTTAACTTAAGTCAATATATGGCTATAGTCTATGTCACATGTCTTGTTACAGATGTTGTTGCAGATCGTCCGTTCTAAAATTAATGATCCGTTATGTTCGTAAAGCAATTTATGCATTTATAATAGCAATTTAGTTCAGTCATTGAGAAAGCACCATAAAAAGCCGGCGACATTAATGCGGCATGGCTGCGGCAAACTTTAAGCTTTTCGATAGTAATAAACGATTATGTGCTGCAATGATAAAGTCGAAGTCGCAGTCAAAGTATAAGTGGAAATGCGATAGAGGAGCGCCACAACAGTTGACTTGCATATAATGCAAAAATCATAGAAAACATGAACGCCACAAAAAAATGAAGTTTCGTTTTGTTGTTGCTTTCGCCATCATCAGGAGCGCAAAGAACAAGAAAAATGTGTGTCTGTCTGTATATATATATATATGTATAACACATATATATTGCAGTTTTCATGTCATTGTCACCCGTTCTCTGGCACTTACAGCTGGAACAGAGTTTTCAGCACCCAATGTAGAACTTTTCAAAAACTTATGAAGATGGAGAGCGTGTCAAGCACGACACGAAGTAGAAATTGCAACTTATAGAGCTACATTAAGTTAATTATATGCTTATAAATTTGATCGTTTTTATTGACTAACTACAGTATGCCCTCGCTAAACGCAACTACTTTATAGTGAGCCTATTGCGAAAATTGCGGTTGCCTTAACCGTGAGGCCAAAATTTTCTTTTAGCCAACGAACCTGCTTTCAAAAACAAAAAAACTCTTTAGAATAAGAATAAGTAATAATAAATATCTGGTGTAATCATTTAATTTTTTTATATTATTATCATGGGAAAATTTTGGAAAAGTGTGACAACAGTTTGTTGAGAAGTAGAGTGTCTCGAGGGAGATTTGTATATTTTAAATAGAACGAATAACAATTACGACTTTATTCTAAAATTCAAAGAATATTTCGTGAATATTCTACTTTTTTGCTTGGAATAAATATACACGAATTTTTGCATTTATTCATACTTACTCCTCGTGTTGCTCTCAGGCTTGAGTCACGACACGCGCTCATCTCTAGCAGCCAAGCTGTCCACATTTTCGGTTCAGCCTCTTTGCTGTTACTGCCGTTTGGGATCTGCAAGTTGACGTGTCTTTTGACACTTCGTCGGCTTTTGTGTGCTTGTGGTACTTTGATGCCCTATTGAAAATTCAGATATGTAGCTACTTAATTTGGCCAGCTTGTTGGGGTATACGCAAAATTAAGGAATGCATTAAATTTAGTTCAAAAAGATTCAATTCAGATGTAATATTTTTCCTGAGCAAAAGTCTTATAATTTATCGAAAGATATTCAAAATTAGGCGTATGAAAGATACATTTTGGATTTATTGCTGCACGTTGCACATTTTATATTTTTTTATATTTTTTTTTTATTTTAATTTAAGCAATGAATTCCAAAAAACCATTTAGAAATACTTAGTTTATGAATGCATTTTTTACTAATTAAATTATAACAATGTTATTATGTTTATTTAAAGGTAAACTATTTGCCTGAGATATATTTTGTCAATCTCTAAATAAAGTTAAGCTCTGGAATGAAACTTCGTGTGAGGGCATTCAAACTTCGACCCAACAGAGGTTTCTTAGTACATATTATTGTTGCACTCTTGTGCTGCAGCATTTAATTAAAGTTGATCATGTTGCTTTATAAAGTTGCGTTTTGCGGTAGTTATTGTTGCATGTGCCCGCTGCTGCCTAATTGAAGTGTCATTAATTTGTGTGCATCAACATAATTGCACATAATTATGAATAAGTCATAAGTCATTTTGTTGATGCCGAAAGAGTTTGGGTTAATTTTTCTAGAGTTGCGTAGCCTCCTCTTTATCCGGGAAATGTTTCAACTCGGCTGGCTGCAGTGACCCGCTCTGTTGACCCCACTTACTCACATTCCCATTGTTTTGTTGCTTTTTTATTATTTCGGTATGTTTTACGGGTGCCTCATGTGTTAAAATTTGTTGCCGGTTGCGCGTGAGTGATTTACATACCTTTTTTTTTTAGCAGGGACTGGCTTTTTATGCTCTCTATAAACACAATTTCCACGTGCTTTTTGAAAACATAACACAAAAAAAAATATGTTAAAGCAACCTCCATTACGATATCTTCTCATGTGCATTATTTTCATTAATTTGTTGTTGTTCTTTTATGTTTTGCTCTTTGGTCAGCTCTATGTAAATTCAATTTATTTAAAATTTTTGTAAGCTCGCTTTTTACTGGAGGTTGTTGAACTTCCTGTGGCTTGTCATAGTTAGTTTCATTTTCTTCATTTACTTAGTTTTGGATCTGTGGTGTTGTTTGTCTTTCTTTTTATGTAAACTTTAAGCATTTGTTTGGAAAGAGTTTGCCCGAAATGTTAATACTAAAGTTAAATTCCACTCTCTATTATCCTATCGTTGTCTAAGTCGCAGCATTATATGTTGTATTACATATATTCTTTATGAACGTTTAAAAATTTGTATGTTTTAATTAAGTGGAATTTTATATATAAACAATGTAATCAAACAGACGGTAAACAAACAACTTTTATACAAAAGTTTTCCGCCATTTTACCACTGTTTCGTATGGAATTCCCAAATCGCTGAATCACGTATTGAGCTTAGAAAATAAGTTTGATGCAAATCGGACAAAACTTAAAATTAAAAAAAAAAAAATTTTGAATCGCACTTTCCACCGAGGAATCTTTGACAAAACAATATACATATTTAAATCTTTTACAATTCAATTCAATGAAAATGAAAGAAATGAAAAGCTGTTGATAGGCTTAGTTAACATGTTGTTTTTTGTTATCTTCTAGCATATTTGTGAAAAACTCTGTTTATATTTCTCTCCATCTACCACTGCCACTCATAGTTCCCACACTTTTAATGGCAGTCTAAAGTTTCCTGATTATAAACTGAAATTGGCAACATCCTCACACTTACCAAGCAACATCACCACATAATGGGATGGTCTTGTGTTTACCACAACTCAACCTCTATCCCCTTTGTGAACGAAAAGTCACGTAAAAACTCAAAAATGGCCTTTACGGCGGCAAACCCCGTCAAATTGATTTTTGTGGCAAGTAAATAATCAAATTAGCTTTGCCATTCATCGGCGTCCTTATATAATATGAGAGCGGCGCCGGGAACAAACCCTAAAAACCAACGAAAAATCAATCCCCATCAGAAGGCAAACGCCCCAAAAATTGTAGTCATTAGTTTTGGCACAAAACAGAAAAAAAGAAACACCCAGACAAAAAGCCACAAATTGGAATTTATATATATATATATATATATATATATATAAAGTTCATGATCACGTACCCAACTTCTTAGCCAAGTTAGGAGCCAGCGGATTGGCATTGTTTAAAATGCAATAGCGCCACATTTCTGTGCCCGGTTTTGTCCCCGATTGTGTCTGCCTCTCTCTGATGAGCCGCATCAATCAGCGCTGCCATTGTCTGAACTTGAAATCGACTTTTAAACAGGCCAGGCCAGTCATTCGGGCAGTTAACTTGGCCTGGCCAACATAAAAGCCTAATGATCAGCGCCAGCGATTGAGTTACATGCAGCAAATCTCTGACGATCGCAGAATCGCATTCAACTCCTTCTAGCTCCTTCGCCGCGCGCCTTCCTTTCAACTGTCCACAGTTAATCACGAGCTGGCCAAAAAGAATGCCAGATTAAGCCAAAGGGAACCAGTTTATTTTTTATTTTCTTCGGAGCGCCGGCATTGAGGTACCTTCGTTTGTTTTCATACCCTTAGCAAATGGGTATAGTAGGCATTGTATATAAGGTTAAGATCGGAGTTGGTCTGAAATAAAAATCAACAAGAAGCTCCTTCATGTTTCCCAACTGTTTCTAATAGTAAGCATATAGACCATACTGTAGAGTATATAGAGCTGTGGGAGTGAGTTGAGTTGAAAAGCAGTTAGAGTAGGATAGAGTGAAAAAAGGTGAAAGGCAAAAGACATGAAAGATGGAACAATATAAGAAAGGAGAGAGTGCGGGAGACAGAGATGTGGATATACAAAGATTAAGAGAAACAGAAAGATTGAGAGGGAGAGAGTAATAGATGGAGAGAACAGAGAGCAGAAAGTTATACAGGAAAGATCTTGAGAGACAAAATGAGGGAGGCAGAGCTAATAAAAGAAAGTCATAAAGATATAAAGAGAGACCGAGTGAGGGAGAGAGCGAGAAGACAAATGAAAGTAGGTGGCAAGAAGGATGACTTGAAAAGCTCAAAACAGCGAGACAGTAGGTTAGTCGAAAGATATAGATAGCCGTAATAAGGGAGGCAGAAATATAGAGTTGAGTAAAGCAAGGCAGGAAGAGACAGAATAAGGTGAGATGAGGTGAGGCATGGAAATTAGATATAAGATTGATGATGGAATAATTATAAATAGTTATATACAAATCGTAATTTTTGTTTCTACCAAATAGTTCCTGGAAAAAATTCACTTTTACATTTTACATAAGTTTAAGAACAACACGAAAACTTGTTTACATTCGGAATGCAGCAAATAAGTTTCTTGAGCTCCCTTCGAACAATGTATAAACTTTTAACGGAGATTATTAACCACGACTTTTTGGTATTTGTGGTGAGAGCATTATAACTTCGACTTGCTTGTTGCATAGTTGTCTTTCGCGCGAGCTGACTTGTTTTTGTAAATCAAGTTTGCAGTTTTTGGAGTTGTTGGCGCTCTGCGATGTTTGTTATTCTGCGGGACGTGGCGCAACTCGTTTTTTGGTCTTAAGAGTTGCTCAGAGGTTCGCGCTGCGCTGGCTGCGCTGGCTGCTTGGCATATTTGTTGGCCAACAACAACAGCAACAACAACAACAACAACAATAACACAAACAGTCAACAAGCAAAACGTGCACGCCAAAATATGCAACTGCAACAAGAACCGCAAAAGCAGCAGCAGTAGCAGCAACAGCAGCAACAATTTCAACAATGGGCAGCGCCTTGGGGCGCGTCGTCATTCCGTCTAGCTGCGTTTTGGTTGAATTGTTAGTTGCATTGCTTTTGTTGATATTGTTTTTGTTGTTTTTGTTGTTTTTGGGGTCGGCTTGCTTGCCTTGGCTATCTGCCAATTGTTTGGCAAATTAACAGCGAAAAGGAGTTTGCAGCAACAACACACAACCGAACACCCTCAAGATGCTGCTGTTGCTGCTGCTTCTACTCCTGTTGTTGCGTGTTGTCCTTCTGCCTTGCAAAATGTTGCCAAACATTTAAATATGCCTTTGTTTGGCTTTTCAGTTCAAATGAGCTTGTCGTGGCCAAAAGTTGCCGCCGCCAGTTTGCCCAGCGTCTGCGTTCCACGATAATCTGCCGCATGCCAGTTTCTTGTTGTTGTTATTGTTATTCATATACCACGCAGCACCTTAAAAAAAAAGCTGGGTATGCTCAAACTGCTCTGGCCGCTTTAAATATAACATTTTCATTCAAGAATCAGCTCGAAATGGTTTAGCTTAACACTAACCCAAATTGAAAGCACACACAACTCTATCAGCTCGATTGGCTGCATAGAAAATATTACCATACAAATCTGAATGTTTTAAAAACAGCCTGTTAAAAGCTCTCTTTAAGTTGGCCTAATCTTATTAAGTTAACAACATTTTATTCGTTTTATTCTTCACATGCTGGGTGCTATAAGTATGGAAGGGTTTCAAAGCACGTTTTAAAGCTAAAGTAAAGCTTTTCGGTAGGATATCTTGTTAAGTGCGTGTGTAAATTATACCGAAAACTGTACAAACTGTTTGTAATCCAGACATCTCCCTTTTCTATTGTGTGTTTTTTTTCTGTTGGTATTTCTCTACCCAATATAGGGTATTGCTTCAACTAATACACAGTCTCTTAAGCATTGGTTATTGTTACTGACTGCGTTTGGCAACGTCTTGCATCTTGGCTTAGTGCGTTTATCTTCATTATGCCATTGAATTTATTCATGCATCCATATTTAGCTAAATTACATGTTCGGGATAAGCTGCGCTCAGGCGCATCTACACGGCAGAACTCAATTGCCAGCCGCTCCCCATTCAATCCCAATCTGATCTTACTCCAACTGCAACACTCAGCTCGTCTGTTTAAACTAATTAGTTGAGTGTGTTATTTTTGTACATTTTTTTCTCAATTTATTTTTGTGGATTTCGAAGAAAATCTTCGCGCAGATTTTCTGGCGTACGTAATTAGGCAACCAGTTTTTGCCTGCGCTTCGGGTCCCATTGCATTATTAAATTATACGACCGGCATTAAAATCGTTTTTCTTTCATTTTCCGTTTTCTTTGCAGGTGAGCGAACAGTTTTTCCTTCGGACAGCTACTGCACAACTCCCTTTTTATTGCGGTAGATAACCTGGTAAATATTTGCATTTCTAAGAAGTTTTCAAGGGTTCTTACAGCAAAATTGTTGGGTTGTGGCTCTTTATCGTCCTTTTTGACTTAAGCTTTAATGCTTAAGCATCATTTTGGTTGAAATCGAAATATGCATTAAGAGTTTGCAGCATACTGGATGATAATGATAATGGAACTCAGCTATATTCAGCAAAGTTTTTTCAGCAAAGGGTCTTGAAAGCTAGTTTGGTAAATAAATGCCACAGCATTGTTGTTGGCAATTATTGTATCAGATGCAAACCGTAATTCTTTGGCAAAGTTTCGTTTAGATTAGTTAATGAAAATTTAGAATCAAAAAGCTTGCAAACAAATATGAATCAATTATTAATGAGAACTTATCTTATTGAAAAGAAATTTTTTCATGCTTTATGTAGGCACTTTTAATGAATTTAGTGCATTTATTGTGTACAAGGTTATAGATTTAAAATAACAAATACACTGAAAGAAATTTAGGTAAATTTAGTTTACTTAACACTTTCTGAAAAATATACTAAAATGATTTTAAATCTAAGAATAATTGGAATTGGATTAAATTAAATTCTTAATCTTCGTTTTTTAGTAAAGCAAAGATGCTGTGTTGAGGCTTCATAAAAATCTAGAATTGTTTTACTCTCCTATATAAAAATAGAGAGGCCCGCTTGCTTTATAGTCGTTCAATCTGATGCTGGTTTTTAATCAACTGGTCAAAAATACAATAAAATCGACAGAAAAATTTGCCAATGCATTGGTTTGTTGTTATTTAGCTGCTTCTTAAGCTGAGCCAATATGGGAAAGAGGGGGAAAAAACTAAACCGGCAACTGCATCGTCGTCAACTGGATAAACCAAAATGTCAGCAAGTTTTCAGTCTTTGGGGCTTCTGACGATGCCTCTCTTTTTTTTTACGACTATGGCTAAGCCGTATACGTATCTACAAGATATAGATATGGCCATCTGTGTATGTGTGTGTATCTGTGTGTGTGTAGATAGCTGTAGACATTTTATAGGTTAACTGCTTTGGCTTTGGCTGACTTCACCTTTTTACGCTCGATCGGTTTACAATAAAAAAAAACTAGAGAACTGTAGCGAACTGAGAAGTCGTTCGGGTAGCGAAACAATAAATGTGAAACAAACACAGCTTTTTGTACTCGAATGCTGCCAATAAAACAATAAAATGTTGTCTTATCTTTACACAGCAAATCAATTTCAAGGGGAAGAAAAACTTGACTTAAAGCGGAAACAGGCGGTTGGCCAGTGAATGGAAATTGCTCAAGTATTTGTTGCTGTTGTTGTATTTGCTATTGTCGTCGGTGAAGTTTTGCAATTAAAATGCCATTGAGGTGTTGTTGTTATTGTCCATGTTGTTGTTGTTGTTGTTGCTCTTGCAGCTTATGTTGATTTTCGTTGGCTTTAATGAGGCACTCGTCTCGGCCATGTTTCTAACATGTGCGCCCGCCAAAGCCTAAAAGTTGCCCAACAGCATTTAGGTTTTGGCTTTGCTTCTTCTCTAATATCTATTAAATAGCATTAGAAAGTCTGTATTTTAAACTGCTTTTAATTTTAAGTATTTATTGAAATATAAATATATATATTATATTTAGATTCTTGCAATTAAGGCACATTCCAATTTGCCAGCAACAATTTGTCTTAAACGGATTTAGACTTTTAAGACATCCACATAAAACATAAATTACCCAAGGTTTAGTATTATAACAATTCATTTGCATACTATTTTTTAGTTCCACGTTGAAGGCAAGATTATCTGGTGTCCAGATTTTATAAAAAGGGTTCTTCAGTTTTCGAATCTGTTGTTTAACAAAATAAAAAGCAGCTTACACATTTATTTTTACTAGATTATTTGTGGAAATTGTTTCTGTTAAAAGTAGTAGTTAAACATGCATGCAAGTAAATGGATTTGCAAGCCAACTAATTGATAACACTCTTGAGCTATTCGTATTTTGAGCGCACATTGACGATTGCAAGATAAACGATTGTTTGCGCTCTATCGACAATTGCTTTATAATGAATCACACAAAAATTCGTGACGCTTTCTTGGGTTGCATGTAAGCCAAATTATTTGCAACACACGCTAAACAAATTGAACTATTGCAACTAAATGTGCAACTGCACCGCGCCCTGCAGCAAATGTGAATGCAACAACAACATGCAAATGGAAGAAAAAATGTACATCAATATAAACTTTATGGCATTTGCTAACTAAAGCGGCACTTGCTCCATTTTCTATTTTACATTTTCCCCATTTTCCCATTGCCATTTCACATGTTTGTCGTCGCCTGCACGGCGGCTGCTGCTCCAGCTGCAGAGTGTGTGAAAAATGTAACAATAATTGAAATTTAATAGCCGCGACGACAGCGGCCGCAGTTGCCACAAGTTGCAACGTCAGAAAAAGCCTTGTGAGCGCAGGACGAAGAGAAACTCATTCACGCTTACTATTATATTCATAGGCACAAAAAATATCAAAGCGAGACTCTCTTTGCGAGGTTTCTTGACTGGTGGATACCCTGTAAGAGAGTTTTGCATCTACGCAACTTACAAAACTTGTTGTCTAAAGGTCTTATAATCGTTGATATCGGGAACCATACGAGCTAGATAAGTGACGTGTCTGAGACAGGCAATCTACTCCTCTTTTGCCCATTTATATTGGGTACAGGGTATAACACGGTACATGTCGCGAAATCGCCGCTGGCTGTGGCTCATGAAAAGCTTGTAACTCAAAATAAAAGTGGGTCAAAAGCTGTAAATGATATTTGTTCTACTTGGTTTAAGATGTTGTGTGGCGGACACACGCACAAAACCCTCTGGAACTTCCTTTATGCCTTTATATGTGATTTGTTTGCCTGAAAGCTTCAAAAGAAACTGCAACAGAAAGAAACTGCATAATCATCATATACTTAATCAACAGCATCAGCATCCACAACTCACGGAGTCATTAACATGTTGAAATGTGTTTGTATAAAAAAGAAAATATATCAAAAGACGTTCATATATAAACACTCATACACGCTCGAATACGTGTCAAATTTAACAACAGCTTGATTTTTTATTTCTTGTGCCCTGTCAAGACACCAAATGGTCTCGTAAATAAGGGAAAAGCCATTGAACTTTTGGGTTCGTATATAATGCAATCCGTAGACGTCAACATTAACCGGCAGCTCACTTCGGAGATCGGGAAGTAGTAATTAGCAGATGAATGCTAAGTAACCGCAGCCCAGATCGTATATAGCCTTTATATTATGTAGACACAGCATGCTGAAAAACAATTTAATGCGGCCCAAAAATACCAGTTTTCAAACCATGTAATTTTGTAATTATACTTGCTTAGTGGCTGTCATAATTTGTGCTCTGAGGCTAATCATTTGTCAAGGAGAAGGTCAACACTGATAAATTCGGCAGATAAAGAAGGTTAGCAAGAAACTTGAGCTAACGACAACATTTTAAAGCACTGGATAAAATTACTTGATATCAATCGAATAAATAGAAAAAATAATGATGGACATTTTTAAAAGATTTAAAAATTGTGTTATCCTAGTAAAACATATCATTTGTACCCACGGAAAGAATATCATATAAATAACATTGGATCTCACTCATGTACATTTATATGTGCATCTTAGAATCGTTGTAATTGTTTAATACACATTTGAAAAAAGAAATTCCAGCATGCTTATAATTCTTGGTTTAAGCGAAAAGTAAATTGTACCTGTTGCCAAGCAAAATAGTGAACCACAACTCAAAGCGAACCATATGTAAATATTTTGATAAATGATTCGAAATACATAAAGCATTTGAAGGTTAATGGGTTTGGGTTATCTTATACAAATATATTTTAAAACGCTAACATACTATGATTCAATAAAATTTCGGAGCGCGTAATTGTTTTCCTACAGGAAGGTGTAGAAAATATTAGAAAATTAGATATAAGGAAGTTAGAACGTTGCACTCAAGTGCAACATGTTCTTAAGAAGAGCACATCAGTTATTATTATAGTTATTATTTGGACTTGCCACGCCCCCAGCGCTTGTAGCCATATACTCCTCAGAAAGTATTTGACGTGAATACCCGAGTTTATATTCCGAATACAGCATTAGGGACATTGCAGAGCAGCAATATAATCATCTGACTTTGTGAACCGGTATTAAAAAGTGTTTCCAATCCGTAAAACAAGTTTCATTCAAGCCTTGCACTTTCCCCGAACAAGTGGCACTTGAAATGACGGTGCCATAAAATAAAATTAACCTGTCCGCCGCTTTGCTAAAACCCAATTTTGATTGGCCCACAAATCTGAACGGGACTGTAACTAACAACTATTGAGAATCTCCACAAATAATTTGTAATGCAAATTTGACTGTTGCTGTGCTGCTCATTAAAATCAATTGTATGGAAAATATTGCACTTGACATTTGCAATTAACAAGCACATCAAAGCAGCGGCTGAAAATGATGTGAAATTAGCGAATGGAATAAACATTGAATGAAATGTATGTTGGCAACTCTGGCTAACGATTTGTGGATAGTATGAAGGCCAGATAGCTGGGGGAATAAAAACAAATAGACAAAAGTTTATAAAGTGAATGCGTTTCCTGTTTTCGCCTTTTGACTCGAGCATCATTATCAACAACATGATTAGTCAGATAATTATAATCAGCATTGTGCTAGCGGGTATCTGGCTGTCTGGCACATTTCCTTGGCACATTATTAATATGCACAAGTCCAAATAAAGTTGGGCACAACAATTTTAATGAAATCTTTATTAGGTTTTATGAAAACATCAACAGCCGACGGCAGAGATAGCAACCCAGCAATCCAGCAGCCCAGCAGCCCCCACATCCAATTCCCAGAGCTGAGTTTCAGTTCTTGGGCTGGGGTTGGGGTTGGGTCAGCCAGACTTGTCAGGCTGGGTCACGCCTCTAGATCACATCAAAGGGGTCGCTCTTGGGTTCGCTTAGTGGGTTCATTGCGGGTCGTTGCTTAATTTATGTGGCTTTCGGTATAGTTTTTTGTTTGTTTTTATTTTATTTTTATTTTCGCTCGGCTTGTTTGTTTGCTGCAAAAGTTTTGCTTTTGCTTTAAACTAATTAATAAACTGCCAATTTCAACTCTAACACTAGTTTTTTATACCCTTGCAGAGGGTATTATAATTCATGGAAGGAGACATCTCCGAACCCATAAAGAGTATATGTTCATGATCAGTATCAACAGCCGAGTCGATATAGGCATGTCCCTCTGTCTGTTTTTCTATGCAAAATAGTCTCTCAGTTTCAAAGCGATCGACATGTAACAAATCAGAAGTCCCCCTTGCATGCATTACATATGTTGAAACCGGCTGGATCGGACCACTATATCATATAGCTGCTTCTTTTATGAACATTAACTATTTTCCCTGTTCTTCTTAGATACAGACCAAACATTATGAAACGATTCGGTCTGCTAGGGTATTAAATCTTCGGCGTGTCGATATCTACGAGCTATCGCTCTTCTTTCTCGTTTTTAATTCTATTTTTTTTTTATATTCTAGTTCTTTGTAGTTATGCTGCTATGTTTTTGCAAAAAATTTATATAAACATGGATGCGTTTCAGCATTTGTTTCGATTTGCATATTTAATTATAAATGCCGCTCTAATTATAGGTATTTGTTTTTTATTTATTTACTGAACAGATTTCTGCATAGAAGTGTGTATTTAGTTCATAATTTGTTAATTTGGTTGCATTTGTGTGGCGAACAATGTGGATTTATTCGAGGAACAATTAATAATCAATGTCTATTTAACGCATTTCGCATTATTGTATAAAATTATTGTGCTAATTAATTTTTGAGCACTTTTATTTAAAAGCACTTTTATAAAAGAAGCCCACAACAAACAAAATATATACAACTAAAAATTAATTTATGCAGCAAATTAATCGCATTACTTAAATGAACTTAGAATCAAAATTAAACGAGAGTTGAAATGATGGTCGAATAATTATTAGTTCAGGTTGCCTTAGGAATGAGAAATTTTGAAATACATTTCTTTCGGGAAACACATGAAGTTATTTATTTCAAGTTTCTAATCGATTTTGAAGCCAGTTTAGTTTGTTTAAAGCTATGGAAGTTTGAACATTAGAAAGAATATTCGCTTACATATATCCTAAGGCCTTATATATTAGGCTCTCTGACGTTTACATCAATAATCGAAAGAGGCCCAACCCAAAAAATACATCAAAACTTCATTAAGATATCAAAAAATTCAATTAACTATTGATTTTGATAAGAATGGAATAAAATGAGTGAAAATAACCAAAAGCCGTCGGACATGCGTATTATCAGCTGTAAGTCGAACCCTTGGAAATTAATTTCCTTCTATTCGGGTGCACTCTAATTAAGCAATTAAATAGGAAGTCAGTTGGGAGCAGTACAATCTATATATAGCGAACTGTGGGTAGTTGATAACTGCAGGTCGAGTGCAGCAGCCTCATAACTAGTTTTTCCAATATCTCATTTCCCAAACTGCCCTCGAACTACAAAACGCTGACCAGCAATGAGTAGAAGGTGACACATATGCGCAGAGGCTGATGTGCAGCGGGGTGAGTCAGTGCGGGGGTGGATTTGATTCTACTCTATTCGGAGACGAAAGCAACCACTCAAAGTCCGGAAAATACGTGCGAAAAATGCGACAGAAGAAAACTGTGGAAAACTGTGGACAGCTGGTGACAAGCAATTGTTGTTCTTTCAGAGGAATGGGCCGGCATGGAAGAGGGTAGATCTGTCTAGCTGGCAGGCAGGCAACGTGACTGGATGCCAACTGGCGGTTCACTTATTCACGTGTTGTTCACTGCGGTTTCCCACCGGGCTGTTCCTAGCGGCTACGCGCCGGATACACGCGCCAACTCCAACCGGATGTAATTAAGGATTTTGCGTGCCAAAAAGAAGAGGGCGACGCACAATTTGCCACTACTGGGACTCTACCAGACAGTTAACAGGGTGTGCGTGTGCGAATTTTGAACTGAAGTATACTTTATCTAATCGTTTGTCTCTTTGATTAGTCCATCATCGGCTATCGGCTATCGGGGGTTGGGTGAAGATTTCATAAGTAAGGGCCTCACACCGGTGCAGGAAGCGTGTGATTTGCTTGTCGTGCTAATTACATGCACATCTGAAGCTCAAGCCAATTGTGGCTAATTATGCCTGCATGTGTTGCGGAATTTTCTGGACTAATTAAAATAAACTAACAATAAAATCAAGTATTCCTTGATGATTTGTTCTGTGACTTGGAGAAATAACTGCCATGTGTTTAAAAAAGTCTTAAAGCACGTTTGTAGCTAGTTGCCAGGCTTAGATACTTGTGTATCAGTGCCAGATTTTAACTTTGTATTATGTAATATAACAGACATGCGAATTATTTATGTATTCTACACAAAGAAATCTCAAAGATAAAAAATGTGCCATGTCAACGTGCTTTGCTTGCGTATTCGCAGCTTATTATCAATTCTAAGGAGGCCATAGCTAAACAAAAATCTCAAAATCACAAAATCACTCTTGAAATTAATTTGCAAAACCCATAAAACAAATAAAATACGCCAAACAACTACGAAATCATTTAAAGGACGGCGAAAGAACTGTTTTATATGCAGCCGGAAAAACAAGTTTGATTTTTGTTCTTTTTTGCGCGTTTTTCTCTCTAAGATCTTTTACTAATTTGGTCAAATCAAATAAACAAGTTTAACCGAATAATGTAATTTATGGGCAAAAGTCAAATAAATTTATTCACAGCAGACAAAACGACGGCATCTCTAGGCAGACTAATAAACCCCTCCGCCAATTCCCCTGTTCCACAGCTTTAACCACTTAAACCCAAGGGGCCCAAAAAGCTGTCACGAGTGTTTCGTATAATAAAATAAAAAGCAACAAACACTCACATCATAAAATAACTATATCGACTTCAGATTAACGGGGAACCAAAGACGACGACGCGACTTGAATTTCTACGCAATTTAACTTTCGCATATGCGAATAAATAACAAAAACAACATAGTCTGAAATGGCATAATAAATGCGATAACAGGGCTAACGAAAAAACAAGTAAGAGTGCGTTAGTATCAAGTGGCTCACTAGAAGATATCCTGTACTTCACATATGCTAACATAGCCGAGGAGTGTTATCCAAAAGGTAATTTATATTTAAATGTAAACCGACATATCAACTTTGATAGATCTATGATAGAAAGAATATATATTCAAAATTTCAGCTTTGTTACCCACAGTTTTCGAGGGCCTATTGCCTGTTATATTTAATTGTATAACATCCCTATACCATTTATTTTGAGCAGATAACAGGGTATAAAAAGCTAGCCTAAAAAACACAGCATTGCTTATAAATATATCGATATACATATGTTTGTCTTTAAAATACGAGAAGCTGCTACCCAAAAAAAAAATTCAATATTAAACCAATAATGTCATAGATTTTGGTGATTTTGAACCATTCCCAGCACCGTCTCTTCATGGGGTCGTTTAATTTTCTTAATTCTTACAGTGCAGCCAAGAAACTCATTTCGAAATAAGCAAGGGCAAAAGCCAAAAGTACGGTGAAAAGCACAACTGTTGCCAGGCATTCTTCTAAGTTATTTTTAATATCCAAATATATATATATATATTAATTAAAGTTTGCAATAGATTTTCATTTCTGTTTTATTGACGAAATCAGTTTTTTATTATTAATTATTGCTATGTGCTATTCGTATATTCCCTTCATAAGTAATAATAATATTCCCTTAATAAGTAGTTGATTATTCAGTTATCAAAAAACCCCAAAAATATTGCAATTTATTACGACAAACTACATTGCCGAGCTTATTTTTTGGTGAAGTGGGGGTTAGATACTCCGAAATATGTTATTTATGATTTTAGGTACCTAAAGCTGATATGAAATTTGACAATTTGACACACCATTTTCTACCTTCCCTTTCAATTTATTACTTACAACTTTTATTGACCACTAAATAAATTGTTAATTGAATAATTTAAATTAAAACTCTGGTCTGTAGTAAGAAAAGGTAACGATCGACTACTAACTTTATTAATGACGGCTAATAGGACACTTTTTCGTTTATAATTCCTAAAAGGTTTAAACATGAAATGCCTAATATGATGTGCTTAAAGCAAAGTTCATGGCGAGAATGCCTGCAGACGACAGCTTTATATCTGTCGGTTTTAATATTAACATATAAATAAGTTTCGCCATCCTTATTCAATCTATACACATATATATTTTTTAAAAGTAAGAAAACTCGACGATAGTTTTATTTAACAGCTCCAATTTGTTAGTGTATAACAGTCTCGGCCTTGTATGTTAAGTTTATGTATATCGTAAATTTTCATTGTTATTTTGGCGACATTTTGCACATCATCTGACACACGCTTCCGCTTCCCTCAAATTTTGTTGAACCGCAGGGACATATGAGCTGCCCGTATTGCCATTGCCATCCAAGTATGTAATATAATCGTGATTTTAAGCAGCTTTAATATTCTACCAACTTCTAGCCTTCCTCTCCCGTTAGGCGCCCAGATCCTTTAAACAACGATATCGGGATTGGGCCATGTTCTCGTCTACGGCTTGTAGGCATGCAACTTTTATTATTATGACGAAAGTTTTTGCCTCCCCAGTGACGACAACAACGCGGACAGCTCGTGTATTTGTTTTGTTATGTGTTATGTGATAAAGATGAACTGGTCAGAAAAAGTAGTGCCCAAAACTAAGTAGAAGATGTCTTCATACGCAAGTATAATAAAAAGGATAGGCACAGCCATTTGATGTAATGTGCTGGATTTATACTTTGAAATTGCGTGTCCCACAACGCGCTTTGGTTTCGCTCTCATTTTCCTTATTTATTTTTTATTTTTCGACTTTTCCTTTTATGTTCGTCAAGATGTGACAACAAATTGGATTCTGACGTGCGTAATGAGCGGCATTTGCTTATCCCATTTATTTTTCTTGGCTGACTGAAATTTATATGGCTATGGATCTGCTCATGAAACATTAGCATAAGGCATAGGGAAGTGCTTTACAATCATTTGATTGGCCTATAAGGAAAATAACGTTTAAATCTCTTTGATTTTACTGAGAAAAGAAAAGTTGTTCTGTGGTAATTGTCAATTTAAAGAACCTATATGTGGTCAAAGTTGCAGGCAATTTGTTATGTGGCGCCCAACATGGGTTCACAAATGTATCAACATTTATAAATTGACTGTAATTTAAGTAAAATGTTTGGGATTTAATTCTATTGAGTTACTAAAGTATTTTATGGTAACTGATAAATGTTATATGATAAGGGTTAAACCGCTTTTGACTGGACGAATGAGCAGAAAGCAGCATCAGCAGGTGCAATTGGAGTTGAGTCATAAAGTTTCCATTTACATATATTTTGTGTTTTTCTTTTCAGGTACTTTGCTCATTTATGATTTATCAGAACAAATATTTGTAAAACCATTTTTCGACGGCCAGTTATGTAAGAGATGGAAATTTCGAAAAATAAGATAAATAGGGTTGCTTATCTCATATTGAATTAATTACGTGCGACGTGCGATAACTAATAGCCTTTGCTTATCAGTGTAAACACAAAACTGTGCGCTTAGAAAATTGGATCACAATTAATTTTGGCTTGAGCTCAATGCAAAAACTTGCATTTTCCAATTCGCTCTCCTTTTTTTCTCTCAGAGAAACCTTGACATTATTCGCGCCATAATAGGTGAATACGCGTATCTCTCAAGCTGATTTCCTTACATTCATTTATAACTGTATTTGTTTTTTTTGTTAACAAATGTTTGTTTGTGCTTTAACGCTCGGGCCCATTTTTATGGGCGCCACTTGTTTGTATTTCTTTGGTGTCTTCAAATGTGGAAAGTTTGTATAAGCCTATGCGATAAGATGGCTTACCTTGACTATAGCAATGCGTTTTATGGAAAGTAGATTTTGTTATTAATTTTTATTTTTGGGATTAAAAATGCATTGAAAGTGTTATTTGGGCAAATGTTTTTCTGCGTAATTTAAATTTAAGCCCATCTCTGGCCACACTGGCTTTCATTCAATGTGTTGGGACAGTAATGGATTAACAATATGTCCACTTTAATTACTTATGAACATTTGTATATTTATGGTAAATGTTTTTCTAATTATAGAATGAACTGATCAATAAATATTACAAATAAAAATGTGTTAAATAACTTTTTAGCCTGTGACAATATTTGATAGATCGTTTAAAAAATGTCAGAAAACAAATAAAAACACCATCAAAATAGGTCTTAAAAATTTATTTCAATTAATACTTAATCAAAAAGAGTGCATATTAGACAGGTAGACTAAACAGTGAAGCCAGTCGATCGAAATGGTACGTTATATGTGGGTCCTAATGCTTTGATGGATTTTTGGTCTATTTTGTAAAAGAGAACTTTGTGAGCAGCAGAAAGCTTGAAATTTTGAAGGGCTTTAATCTTAATCTTCTTTTTTATACCCTCAACCCATTAAAAATGGTTAAAAAGGGAGTATTGTATTTGTGCAAAATGTAAATGTATGCAACAGTTAGAAAGAAGTCGATCTAGCCATGTCCGTCTGTGTGTCCGTCCGTCTGTCCGTGTGTATGAACGCAAGGATCTCAGAACCTATAAGAGCTACAGAAATTGTAGATGTAGGTCCTCCTAGTGCCTGCGCAGATCGAGTTTGTTTCCGATAATCGATAACTTACTCAGTTTCCAAGCAATCGATAAAAATCGATATCGTTATCCTGTTTTTTGAGCGATTTTGGTTAGTATTAAGAGCTAGAGTCACCAAACTTGATATGTAGCTTCTAGAATTGTATATATATTTGCATTTGGTGTTGGAAGAAGAGGGTTCAGAGTATCCCCTAGTCGGGAGCTCCCGACTAGAACCTCTTACTTGTTCTCATTGAGATTTAGTTGTCATTTTCATAAAAAACACTCTTTTAACATATTTCAAAAGTAAATCCAGCACATGTGTGTGACTTTTTCTAATACCCATGACTTGATCAAAAATTCTGCAAATTCCATTACAAATTTCCCGGCAACCGGCTAACAACAACGAAACGAAATTTAACAACAATAGCGAAATTAATCACACCTGGGAACTAAAATGTCATGACTGACATCCATGTCAACAATGCGGTTTATACAGACGCTTAATATTAGATTTTTCCCATACAGAGAGTGAGAGAGACAGGAAGAGAGAAAGGGAGAAACAGAGTGGGAGAGTGGGTCCGACCAGTGCGTGTCCTGCGAATGTTTTCTATCTTCTCTGGCGGCGGCGACGGCTGCGCCGACAGCTCCTTGTGCGTTGACAAAGTGCGTTGTCGTCGTCACGCGGCAATCGCAATGTTTATTGTCAACAGACAAAGGTGGGGCGCCTCAAGTGCTTGTCGAGAGGGGCGAACCACTTTACGCTGGCTAGGTGTGCCTAGGCGCCAGGCCCGGGGCCCAAGTCGGGCGAGGTCTTAAACGGCGCCTTCGGTGAGGCGCACTTCATTTTTTTTTTTGAAGCCAGCGAGGGTCCTGGCTTGGTCTCCTGGTCGGGGTTGTCGTGTGCCTCGCTTATACTTTACACTTGTCTGGACATTTGATTAATGATGCTTACGTGTCTGGCCATGTTTGCAACCGTTGTTATTGTTGTTGTTGTTGTTTCTTGGCATTTCCATTATATTCAGTGTCATTCAGGGGTTTTATACAACTGATTTTTTATGAGCTACACTTGCAGCCACTGTGCCAGCATTTGCTTAATTAAGTTTAAGTCTTCACAGGGTTGATTTGCCATTTCTACCACAGCCCCGCCCACCTGTCTCGAGTGGCTTTCAAATGGTTCCTGTCGGCGTCTCTCCTAACACGCCATCTGAGTTATGTGTCTGCCCTGAGTCAGCCAGTTACTTGTGGCTGTTTTTCGCTTTTCAATTGATTGCACATGTTGTATTCAATTGTCTATAGATAAGATAAACCTCAAATACCTGTCCATCCCATTCTCGTTTCATTGATAAGCATGTAGCTTGTTTGTTTGTTCACACCCTGTAGCTGTTCAGAATGTGTAGGCAAAGGGTATATCAAGTTTAACAAATCTTTTTAGCATGTAGAAGGTGGCATCAATAAAATTTATTCATTCTCAGATGAGCACAATGAGCTAAGTCGACATGCTCTGTCCAAAGGCAATATAAATAATAAGACAAGTAACGCCAATAAACAAAATGCTACTATGAAGCTTGATTTTCATAAAATTGAGAACGAAAACGAAATCAAAATCGTGGTTTTAATGTCAACGAAATTCATTTGATTAGTTTTCTTGCGCTGACCATGATCTATCCAAATGCAAATCATGCCAATCAGCAAACGTCAAAGCGTGGATTTTAAGTACGAAGCTATTTCGCTGAATGTACTTCGAAAACAAAAAGAAGTAGAATAGTAGAATCATCGACCAGCTTTGCTGTTGGCAGGCATCAACAAGCCGCGTCTTTTTCACTTGGTCGTTTGGCTTTTGGATAGCGAAAAGCCACTCGGTTTGCAAAGCGAAAAGCCACACTAGAAATATTGCGTCGCATTAAAATGTTTGGGCATTATTCATCTTAGTGCTTGCATTTGGCCTGTCTAGTGTGGTTGAATAAGTTGAATTTCGATAAAGTCAGTGCAATTGTTTATGGTTTCGTTTAGCCTCAATCAAGGTATCGATTTTGTCTATAAAAGAAAAGAATATATATATAAATATAAATGGTAGATTTTAAATACTTTTTGCTTTGAAAAGTTAAAAATATATATGGTAGATTAAGAATACTTTATCCAGATCCATTTGGCTAAAATTTTGTTCCTTCCGTATTTTATGACAACCGATTAATTTCGATACTCGGTTCGAAAGCTTGTTAGTTTTTTGATAGCTTTTCGTTCTTTCCAAAATCGATAAATACTAAGCATATACGTTTTCTAAGTAACTACTGCTACAAATTACTACAGAGTATCTTTCAGTCGTACACATTCGATTAGTCCCTCACTTGCTATCACCTATAGAATATCAGTGTTTATTATAACATTATTAATAATTAAACACCAATTCATAATTGTCAGCTAATTGGATTGCTGTGTCCCATTTGCCAAAGTTTTATTAATTTTACCATTAGCGCAATGTAATGTCAAATACTATTTTTACCATTTTTTTTCTCTTCTCATATTTTGCCCACAATGTTTACAGTTATTTCATGTGTGGTTTTAATTAATTTAACTTGCAAGCCAAATACAATTACAAAAGTTTTTATTGCGCTACAATCATGAATGGCAGACACATACGTATAAATATTTATATATATATAAACATATATATATATATATCTACATACATGTATGTGTTGTACCTGATGGCACCCTCTTGTAAATGTCGCATGCATTATAGTTAAATCTAATTGGATTGTTACTGCAACCTGTGTGTCCCACATGCTACAGTCCCTTTGCTACACATTAGTTGATGGAGCTGTAAATATGTCGGCAATTTTAGAACAGAGTTGTTGTTGATTTATAAACTAGAAGCCAAGCGGGTAGGGTAAGTTTGCAGCAAAAAATAAACAGGTCCTTAAAGTTATAATAAAACCGAGGAAATGGAAAGCATACACTGCTATATTTACTTATGTTTTGCGGGGAAAATCGTTAAAGCAGGCATATATTTTCAGATTAAAAACAGTTTTTATAAATGTAATTTAAGTGACCCTCCTTAGCCAAGATATACATATTTGTAATTTTATGCTTTTCATTTTTGCTTCCCTTCTCCGCTTTCTCTCTGTCCACTATGAATGTCGTCATCGTCGCCATCGTCGTCATTTTTGCTGTTGACCTGCACTTGAATTGCACATTTGCTTCTCTGCTTGTCAAGTGCATTTTCGTTGTCGTTGTTGTTGTTGTGTTTGTCGCAGTCGCGGTTACTTTGTGCAAAATTGAAAATAATTAAACCAGAAATTAGTAGAGCGTAGCAGTGGGCCGGCTTCTTTGTTAGATTTTGCCGTGCCCTGTCCCCATTTACATGGCGGTTGGTGTTGTTGTATTTTTTTAGTTAACGCCCGCAGCAAGGTTGTTTTTAAAGTGTTGACTTAATTAGAGAACTGGTGTGTGCCTTGTGTGTGTGTGTGTGGTGTGTTGGCTGCCAATCCTCACTCGTTCTGGGTACTTTTATTAAAGCACATGTAAGGTCCCCGCATTTAAATTATTGTCGGTGTTTTATCTTATTTCACCCAAGATATTCTTTTCACTTCCTAGAGAAGGTAATTAAGTGATTTTTTATAGCTTGCTAACAGAATAAGCTCTTAAATCAACAAAATTATAAGCTTTTATTGTTTTCTAATAATGAACACATGTTAAAATATTTTATTTTATTTCAAAATTATTCAACCACCCCTCAGTGTAGTTGACTGCAGTTCGTGCTGGCAACAGCAGACCTTAATTGTGAATTCTTTAATGTGATTGGAATACTTTGGTGTTGCTGGCTGCCTGCTGCTTGCCTTTTATGCATCGCATCGCTGCAACATGTGGCACTAATAACTGTTGCCACTGTTGCGCGCAAAATGTTGCTGCAACTTTTTATGATGCTGTTGCCAGTGCTATGACCGTTAAGTATGCTGTGTCTTCTTTGTAGTTGAACCTGATGTCTGGTCAGTTGGCTGCAGTTGAATGCACGTGTTGCCTGCCACAAAAATTAAGCGGCAGCAGCAGCAGCCACAGCGTGCAACATGCTATGGCCAGACATTTAAGCTATTTCGCCAATGCTCGCATAATGTGCGTCGCTCTGGTGTTGCATTTGACATGCGCTGCACTTTTCCTAGCCCCGGTTGCATGTACCTTCATACCCTCTGCATTGGGTTCATGCTGCAGCCGCTTGTTGTTTCAGTAAGCTTATTGCCTCACGTTTGTCGGCTGCCAATTGAATGGCACTTGTCCTCCCCTCCACGTCTCACTACCTTTTTTGCACACATTTTAATTGATTTTACCGTTTGCTCAGGTGCGCGCAGCACCGCTGCAACACCTATTCAATTGCCCCACAATAGTGCAACGGCAATTCCTGTGGATTCCACAAGCTGCCTAGTTGCTGATTATTTTCCACGCTTCCGCTTTCAATGCTGTCAAATTTTCTGCCAATTGTGCCAAATGCCTAATTGGTTTTCAAGTCACAATTTACCAGCCTTCATCAATGATACAATGTGGCTAAAATCTGTTGGTTAATTGAGTGTAAGCAACTAAATGTTTACCGACACATTTTAACTATAAAATAATATAATTAGTAATGAGGAAAGTGCTCCCCGAGTAGATCAAAGATAACTCAATTATCAACTTCAGCTATTTTGAAGGTCAGTTTAAACGTTTATCTTTCGCTTATTCATATACGTTAAGAATGGCCTTTACCAATTTATAGCGTTTATGTGTACCATGGCGGCTCGCTTTTCGTTATCTCCTATGAAACTTCGGTTCGTTAACCTAACCTTCAAATCCATATCTGTTATGAGTTTTTGTTGAAATCTTATATCTACTAATATCTAATAGTATGTCAAAAATTTCTATATATTAGCTTGTCTGCCCTGACTGACTGATTGTTAATCAAGCACAATACGCTAAGAGTTATGAAGCTGAAATTTTCACAGTAGCTACCTTATGTGCTGTAGGTCCACGTTAAGACGGGATTTCGGGAAATTTCCAAAGTGTATGACACTTTTTTTCTTACATTCCGATCGCCCTTAAGCTCACTTTCAAAGATAATTCCTCCTTATTTTTAAAGCTCTACATAAGAACTTAATGAAAACCTGTTTCAGTGGGTAATTGCCGGAAAAGGTTTGTATGAGAGTTGTTTACCATCCGATTATTTTTAAAGCTTTTCGAGAACATTTATTTAATGCCTCCCACGGGCAAGGCTGGGTTAAAACCGCTAGTGACATATAAAAGCTAAGCTACTGATATTTTATTCTTGTACGCGTCTAGGAAAAGTAAGCAATTTAAATATTGTATTTGTGATCAGTATAAACATAAATCAAACAACTTTGTTATATTTATCAACAAATATTTGTAGATCAATTAACATTTATTTATCTTGTATTCCAATTGTATTTACAGGTACGTACGCTCTGTTGATTCGTTTCCATTCACACGCCCTAAACAACAAATATTCATCCATTCACAATTTGTCAGTGCGTAAGTCTAAACACATATGTTATTTTTGGTTTTTGGGCGTTACCATCTGATCAAACAATATGGGAATTTATTTTCGTCACAAGTGCCAAAAAGACAAACGAATTCTACAAATACTACACATTCTGTTTTTTGTTGCTGTGAGTAGAATAAATAAATAATTTGATTCTGATTTGAAAAATGTGTGTTCACACTTTGTTTGAATTTGAACACCGCCCAAACAAATTGCAAAATGAACTTGACACAGTTTTCAAAAATGTCTTTCAAATGTGCATATTTTGTGTCATTAACATAAGAAGCGCGAATCGAATTTCAATTAAAAAAAAGTGTGAACAAAACCCAAACGAAATGCGGTGAATCAGCTAAGTTCGCAATGCGACAGCTGTAAAGATATTAAGACATATACATATCTATATATATATATATTATGCACATACATATTTTATGCAAATATTTGGTCGTAAGAAGCGCTTTGAGGAAAGCATTCGAAAGGTTTTGAAATAATTGCTAAGGTATCCAAAGTTAAGACTGATCAGAGGTAATATTAGATATTTGTTTATAAGATCTGATCAGAAATCGTATACATTAACACATAAAAGACTTGCAGTAACAGGTAAAGCTACTTGAAGAATGCGAGATGTAAGTGGTATTGCTCAAAACTGTTTTAAGAAAGTTTGAGAAACATATAAATTAGCAAATATATGCAAAACGAGCTGGACAAATATACGCTTTGTAATATTATCTTGATGAAAATATATGCATTGCGGAAGCTGTGATAAAATGCTGAAGATATTTCTTAAACAGAACTAACTTAGCTTGCTATGAAATAACTAATCTTTTTTTCTTCTTAAAGCTATCAGAGTGTTTCCCTTGAGCTTTCTCGGTATTTTCTGAACTATTTTGCTAAACTGGTCAGAAATGAAGGAATGTTTGCTAACCAGACAATTAAAAAGTATTGGTTTTTTTGCCCAATGCAACTGGTTAAGAATGAATTTAATTAATTTAATGAATTACTTTAATACTCCAGCTCTTTTAATTATATAATGTTCTTTTTTGATTTTCTCATATTTTCAAAGCAGTTCTTTGTGATTCTCAATAGTGTTGTTTAACACTGTTATTTCCTGCACATTGACAGCGACTACTACACTGATAACTTTTAAGCACCGTTTAAGCTGTAGATACGACAACAATACAATTGTTAATTCAAAATCGTGAACAATATCAGAGCTATGCATTTCGAGAGGCTTCCTTCACAGCTTTCTTGTTTTATTTACATATTAAACTCGGACAAGGTTCTTGTTTCTGAAGGTGGCAAATTTAGTTGATATGAGGCGCTCTTTGCATATCTACACAATAATTCGTGGTTGACAAAATTGAAAACAAATTTAAATGTTAATGCGTATTCCCAATTTAATATATGCCACACAATAAGGCGACACTTAAGAGATTATGAAAACCCAACCGAAAGTCCCAAGTGTGCCTTAGAGAGAGAGAGAGAGAGAGAGAGCGAGAGCGAGAGCGAGAGAAAGAGAGATAGCTTTGTCAACACTGGCTCTGTGTCTGTTCCAGTGTGTGTTAACATTGTCAGCTTGCGGTTGGGCACTCAGCAGCACAACTGGGACATGTGATTGTTGCATGCTATTTGCATATTATTATATATAATATTAATAGAAGTAGCTTGATGGATGGCTTACAGTGCCTGATAAAATTGTTGCCCCAAAGATAAGAGAATGATAAAGTTAATTGAAAAACGCATAGTACATAGAAAATTCAATATTAATTGCTAAAATGAAAAATAGAAATGGCACAGCACAAAATAACAAAAACTATATCTACATATAAAACTGTTTGTCCTCGCCTAGACTGACTGAATCACTGCCGTACGGGCAAGAATACTGAAATGTTCACTGTAGTTACCATATGTAATAAAGGCGTATGGTAAGAAAAATTGGAATTTCGGAAAATCAAACCCGCCTGAGAAAAACGTTTGTATGAAACTTTTTTTTTTTTTTTGCCATCCGATCGGCCTTAAACTCATTTCAGAGATCTTTGTCTTAATTCATCTGACGGGTGGTTAAAATATGAATATAATAATTACGTTTATAAAACACGCCATACAGATATGGAGCTTGGGTGCTCCTTCTAACTGTAAAAGAGTCCCATCTCTTCAAAGCAATACTTTCCGCTGGTTGGCACGAGCTCCATGTTACGTGCGCAACAGCGTGCTCCACAGAGATCTGAAGATCCGCTGCACCCTATATAACAACCGGCTAGCCACACACGCCAATAGGCTCCCCTCTCAAAACCAATACTCCCCTCTCAACTCCGCCCACCCATCCCCAGGGCGACGAGGCCACTTCCCCTCAGACCGGCTTCCTGATAGTTTCATCATAGAAATTTTGTAACCACACAACATAACACAACAAATCCAATTAAGTTTTTACATTGTTAAAAATTTGGCGACTCACAACTAAAGACCTACAAATAGGCATAAGGCAACAGCAGCCTTAAAAGCTGATTAATAAATAGAATATATTTTTATAAAATAAAATATTTATTCACAGACTACCAACAATCCATTCAATTGTATGCCAACTAAAGTAAAGAGACCACATATACACCCTCATAATGTCTTCTCGTATAAACTACAATCTTGAACTCATGATCATCTCACTGGCTGGTGCCATCACTTTAATGGGCCGGCAGTGTTGAAATTTGACGTTTGTTTCGATTAGCCGAATTCCAAATTTTGATATATGTATCTATGTGTGCGCGTTAATGTAAGCAATGAAACAGTTGCATCTTGCACCTTGCGTGTGGCTTCGGGTCACACAACAAAAACAATTTTGTTATGAGCGGGGAAGAGAGCAAGAGTGTGAGAAAACCTGGGTCAGTTGAACTGTGTGGCGAGGCGCCAGCATTGATGTGGAATTAATAAAGCGTTGCCGATGTGCACGCTCCAGCTTAGAGCAAAGAAGCGACAGCAACAAATGCACATATATGTAGAGTGAAGAGTGGGAAATTGGAAGTGGAAGTTAGTGGAAATGTGGCCAGTTCAGCGCAGTCGAGATGATGCTATAAAAGCGATTTATTAATGTCAGTCAGACAAGTGGCGGTTGGCATCAGCAGCGGCTGTGTAAGTGTGTGTGTGTGTATGAGTGTATGTGTGTGTGTGTGTGTGTGTGTGTATGAGTGTATGAGTGTATGTGTGTGTGTGTGTGTGTGTGTGTATGAGTGTATGTGTGTGTGTGTGTGTGTGTGTGTGTGTTAGTGTGTGTGTGATGGCAGCTATCGGATGCACAGCTTCAGTTTCAGGCTCTGCCTCAGATGCTGCAATGCCAAGCGCATGTTTGTAATCATGTTGCTAGTGATGGGCGTCAGCTCATGTTGCTTCTTTTGCTGATGTTGTTATGGCTGCGGCTGCTGCAGCTGTTTACTCAACTAGTTGTACATATTGAGCAGGCACCCTGGTGAACGCGGTCTGTGCAATTCGTCTGGTGTGAAAACCTTACGGTAGTCTTTATGAGGGAAGGTACGAAAGAGAGTGACAGGGCAGAGATCAAATTGCTGTTAACTCGCTAAGTTTCAGAAAGAGGAAACTCAGAGAGCAAAAGCTAATGGAATGTTTCGATAATAAAAGCATTTTAATATGATTTCAATATAAAAATAAGGAAGGTATCTAAATGGGAAATAGAAATGGAATGAGGGGCACTTGGAAGTAAGTGAAAAAGATAAGAATTTTAATGGTAGGAAGACAAAGAAATACCAAATTAAACAGTACAACAATCATGAAAAATATAAACAAAAGCTAGGAGAGGAGCGTTAAAATAAATAATTGGTGGGAGCATAAAATAAAAAACTTATAAATTAATCGTAGCATCATCATTCCAGCATCACGATTAAGAATGTCACTCAAAAAATATTGTAAAACAAAGTCAACATAAGTTATGTAAAACTTTCCTAAGTGACACCGTATTCGACAGTACAACTTTCAATACTTCTGCACAGGCCTGCTATCCCACTGGGATGTTTGTCTCATTTATTCCGCCTGGCAACTGCGACTGCAACTGTAGTTGTTTGCCATGCAACGGCTTTCCCGGGCAACGTAAATGTTGCTCATATGCGAGCACTGTGTACATAGACTTGTCATTTGCACCAGCCCCAACTAACACCCACACGCACACACACACATCTTCACTTATTTATTAAATTGTTGCACTGATTGTAAGATTTTAAATGTTGCCTGTCGTCCGTAAATGGAAGGCGGTAATTTTGCTTTTATGCATTTATTTACTTAACTATTTTGTTGTTATTACTGGTATTTTTCTTGACATTTTTCATTGAGGCAGGGCGACACGTCTCTCTCAATCCCTCTCTTTCTGGGTGTGTTTTTTCTGTAAGAGTTTTTATATTTGTTTATTCTTATGATTTTGGAGGCTTGCTTTTGTTTGTATGTCCTCTTTCTATTTATCTCCCTGCCTGGGAAATTCTTTTGAATCATTAGTTTGTGAGATGTCTGGCAGCTCAAATCAATTATCGACTACATATTTGTAGCTTATGCGTAATAAACACTTCGACAAGCTCTTGAAATAAGGCTCTTATGGGCAGACTGTGTTGATATGCTAGATATGAAAATGTTTCGTTTTAAAAAAATGTGTATTACCGCTTAAGGGACTTTTGTAAAGCTTTTAAAAGGTTTTTTTAAATAATGTTTTATTCTTTTTGAGCTCTTTTGATGCCTAACAGTTGGTTTTTTACTTAAAGCTTTCTTTTCTTTAGTAGTTCAAACTTACATAAAACAATGCTCAATCTTCCTACTTATCTGTTGCTTACTGTCGGTTTTTCTTACTTGTGTATTTCAAGCATGCTTAAAATCACACTGGCTATTATGAACCCCAATGATCTTGCTTGATCAGCTTACGCTTTTTCTTCGTATGAAACATGACGAGCTCTCATTACCTTTATGTTACTTGTACCGAATCAATCGATCACTCATCTCCTTCTGCTTTATTAAAAGCATTCCCCATTTTCTTCCTGAAAGCTTTTCAAGTGATGTAGTCATCTAAATTCCTTACTTTGATTTCTTATGTAAATCAGTGGGAACAACAACCAGCAACAGTAAAAAAATGCAGACGAAAAGTTTTAACCAGTCCAATAGGAAGTTTTCAGTATTGCTATTGATATATGCACTATATATCCATCAGTGCAGCTTCTCTGGTATCTTCTCTGGTATTAATTAACTAACGACGAGAGTGGGGTGGGAGTGTTGTCGAGTTGAACGAGTTGAAAAATCCTTTGCACCAGGTGTGCTTTGCAGCGCAAAAAACTTTTGCTTAAAGTTTGACATAAAATAAGTACACTCGCGACCCGATGGGGGCGCAGATAAGCCGCAAGGAAAAGAAAAATGTCAGATCCATTTACAGGCAAAAAGGAAAAGAATGCAGAAATCAAATTACATTTAAATAGGAATTTATTTTATAGTTTATGCTCGAAGAAATTAGCAGCCCCAAACGCTTTTATGCAAATTGCATGGCCCAAAATAAAAATGTATACGGAACCCAAAGATTGTAAATCGTTTGCTGAGTTGTGATTGTGTTAAGCGAAAAATAATAAGAATTCCGCATAGAAAATGGTTAAGTTTACAGCTCAGACACATAAATCCCACTGGACTAAAAAGTAAAATAATATTGTAATCAGTAGAGCAAAAAAAAAATGTTTTTGATAAGGGTTAAGAATAACAAGCAAGCGTTCGCTCCCCCCACACCACCCCTCAGCAACAAAAACCACAATATACATATTTCACACAACAAAAATTGACCCTAATTTTATTGTTTAGTAGAGGCAAACAAAAAAAAAATACGAAAATTATGTGCGAAATGTGAAATATGTGCAATTTTATGTTTACTTTTTGTGTTTGTTTGGATGTGTGTGTGTATGTGTTGAGGGTATTTCTGTAACTGTAGCCTGTTGTAGACACGGATCTGGACTAGGCTTAAGCCTCAGCCTTCATCTTGGGTTTCTGTTCTATATTTCGCCAGCTGGTCACCCTTTTTATACCCTGAACTCATTGAAAATGGGTAAAAAGAGTATAATGTATTTGTGCAAACGTATGTAACAGGCGGAAGAAATCATCTTCGACCCCATAAAGTATATATATTTTGTCATTTTAAGAATACACTTATATTTTATAATCAGTACAATAAGATGTACTGCTAAAAATTTCATCAAGATCTGTTAAGAAAAACAAAAGAAAATGTCTTTCGGCAGCTAGCGCAAATTCCAAGAATTTCTGAATACATATACACAGTATTGCAATTGTGATTGAATTTTTTTCTGTGCTGCTATTTTAATTTGTTTTTTTCTTATCGAGGATAAATAATTGGTGTGGCTGTTGGGTAAAGGCGGCAGCAAGTAATGCGGTCAGCTGCTAGTTCAAACCCTGCCGAGGGAATTTTTTTTTAAATTTTATTTTCGTAACTACTAAAGGTTCAGGGTATTCTCTAGTCGGGAGCTTCTGACTAGAACATCTTACTTGTTTTTTGTGGGTGAGTGTAAAATTTTTTGGTCATACAGTTGAGTGAATTTGACAAATTGTAAGGATGGCACAAGCCAAAAGCAGCCGGACAACAATAAAGCGAACAAGAGTGATCTGTTAAGAGAACCCTGCTAGGAAATACCCTGTAGCCTGAACTACGGTAATGCAAATAATCGAACTTTCTTTTTTTTATTAACATATACATACGAGGATACACATTTAACAAATAAGTAAACCTTGTTAGTCGAATCTATGAAAATTTTTAGAGGAACTTTTTACATGATACATGAACATATGTGAATTTTTGTAAATGTCGAGTCTTTTATTTTTGTAGCTCTCATCATCCTGATCAAGAATATATATTCTTTATAGCGTCGAAGATAATTCCTTCAATCTGTTACATTAATTGTCACTAGCTCATTTTACCCGTTCTTACTCACTTTGAATGGGTGAGGAGCAGTTAGAAATACAACCATGTGATATGTATGGAATAATGATTATTAATGCTTATGGGGATTTATGAAAAGTTTGCCTTTTGCGCCAGTGAGTTGTGTATTTTAATACCCGTTCGAAAAATGGAAAAGGAGTACATTGGTTTTGCGCAAAGTTATTTTTTTGTGGTTGTATAGTATGGGTTTAACAGTCTAAACATTAATGGCTAATGCTCACACGTTGTTTTGAAAGTTAATTTTTGGGTTATATCTAGCCAATTTTGTGTAGCGCCAAACGAGGAGAAGTAGGGAAAGCTGCCTGTTCGCCCTTAAGGAGCCATTCACTGTTTCCGCGTAGACTGTCCAATAATTTTTAATAAATTAGGTGTTTACGCTTTTGTACTCTTTATTTTAACCGTGAGAGAGTATTTCGTAGCCAGTTATACCTGAAATAAGATTCTTACTTGCATTTTTCTGGTGGGTTTAGTTAAATTGTCTGAGAGATGTGCCATTTGCCGTGCTGTGAAAGTGCCATGCAATTGAAAAGAAAGTGAAAATAGAGTAGAATGTATGAAATGGCAAAGAATTGTGAAAGGGTATAGCGTTAGGGTTAGATTAAAAGATTCATAACAAGCTGTTGTAAAAGAAAATCAAATATACAACCAATACGACAATATCAAGAAAAGTATTTCCCGAATTATTATGAAAATTGCATCTTTAAACTGGGTTCAAATGTTTCACCCTTATGCTAGATAACCTTCAATTAATTTAATTTATCTAGAAAAATCTAATGAAATTTCTAATTAAAAATTCCATCTAATAAATGCTGGAAATTTATGTTTATTGGCCAATAGAACAATTAATTTTACAATTAAATTAGCGCACTGTAAAATATTTATTACCACATAATGAAAATTGAAATAATTTGCTAACAATAAAAAGCATATATTATTAAATGCTAATTAAATTACAATCAGTAACCGATATTTTCTATATACATAGTGGTTATTTATATATGCACAATCATGTGTGTGTCAATGTGTGCGATATGGTATCGCATGCCAGGGTAAATAACAATGGCGAATCGTGCATAAATAATTGCGACGTATTTTATATTCGAATAACGCATCTAATTGCTGCTAATGAAATGCAATAAAAGCCCAGTAATACAAATTGTGATTGTGATAAAGAATGCAAAACTAAGCGGAAAAGCATCGGGGTTATCAATAGTTTGCAGCACTTGATGCAAAAACCACATTTAAAACATGGGATTGTGTGCTATAAACAGAGCTGCAAACTATTCATTTCCGCGAAGATTGTGAAACCAATTCTTTAGTTTAGGCGTATGCCCGATTAAGATTGAAATCAATGCAATTTTATTATTATTGCTTTTTAAATTTGTTAAATATTATTAATATTATATAATATTTATACTATATTGAAGCCCTGAATCAATAAACGACTGAATGGTGTTCAATTTGAAATTTGTAGCGACAATTCAAACAAGTGGTTCACTTCTATCTGCGATTCTAAATTTTTATTTTATGTGTTTTTTTTTTTGTTTGTTATCATAATGGAAAGAAATACAATATGTAAAGATTCATACATAATAATTTACAGTTTACTTTACTTTGTTCTCTGTCAACTAAAGCTGTCATGTGTATGCTTTGACGGGCTCAAATCTGTCGATAAGGTAGCATTGACTAACATCGGCATTAGTAAGATTTAGATATACGCAAAATCTTATCAACATCGGGATACTATATTAAAAAGCTGACATGGGAAAAATCGGTTGATAAGTAGGATCTTGTATCGAAATGTCTACAAGGGAAATGTCTACGAGGAAATGTCTGCAAGGGTATCGGGCGCCGTAGATATCATTTATGTGAATAAGAACATATACGCTCTCAATAAATTAGAGCAGAAGTTTTTCTTTTGTGCAATTGAGGTGAGTCAATTGATATGAAGGAAAATTCAAATGAGCAACGAAACCAGTAATGGGTTTCCTATCCAGCGTTTGCTTAGTTCGTTGATTGGACCGCAGCAGAGGCAATGTGCTAGATATGTTATCCTATTGGACATGACAGTTTTAATGTTTACAATTGCATTTGAAATGGATTGGTAATTAACATTAATGATGGTAGTCTGCTGAATGCGGTTGGTTTGCATATATTTGAAGTTGGCGCGAATTGCACAAACAATTTCGGTATTACTTGCATTTTAAACATTATTTATTCAACCTCATCGACAACAAGCAATTGCATCTATGTATGTAGAGTATATAAAGGTGTACAAAAATTACATTATTACTGTGTTAATGGAAAACTAATGATATAGAAAAGAGGGGTGGGTAGGATCTGCGCGATTGAATAGATGCGTGGCAAACATTTTAATGGCCTAATCAAAAAGCATAAGGACAAAGTTGGGTCGGTAAATGCCATTTGAAATGTGAAAAAGTAAATTTTTACAAATAATATATATTTAGAAAGATCGTAGTTTCTTTTATATAAATAACCATTTATACCAATTATTAAATTGGCCATAAAACCCTAAAAAGTTGAGCGAAAGCGCATTAGCCAAAACCCATTTCAAAGTGCAGCTAAAGCTAAAGATTAATTAAGAGTGCTTCATTAAAATTGTTGAAAACGGATAGGAAAATGTGAGAAAAGCTTTAAACTGGAGAGCTATGTGACCAGCGGGCACTCAATTTTGTACAGTTTTTAAAAATAAACAATTTTTTGTTAGAAGCGATGGACAAGCTGTATACCCTATTATTATCAGGAATAGGTTTTCAAAATAAAGACAAAAAAGAAGTCAAGAATGTGAACAAACCGAATCTGTATGCATTACAACTGGAATCTATAGTAGTTCCTAGCCTTAATATATAAGCATATCAGATATGCCACAACAACTTTTACGAATGTGACACACAAAGGAATTGCTAATAAAAATGCTCTCTAGCGATTAACAGCGGATAATCGGCAATAAAAACTCAACAGGAGTATCTGCTCGTCATGCCAACCCCGACTTAAATGTGCTTATTTATTTATTTATATTCTTTGCTCCTCTTGAGTGTTCCATTCTGCCCATCCCTTTTATCCAGTGCCAAAAATGGCAAAAACTTTCTCGTCTGCACTTGACGCTAATGATTGTTTGATGTGCCCAGCTTCCCCGCTCCAAAAAAAAGAGAATATTTTAAGTAAGTTTATTTCAAAAAAATAAGCGCTAAGAAGCATCGAAGCTTAAATAAACGCATCGACAAAGGGACGATAAAACTTGTGCTGACTATTTTGCTCATTCTGCCTGTAGACCTTCCGCTGTGTGTATGCTTTTGCACAGTTCTTTCGTGCTGCGAATATGCAACTCTCCCGACAAAAGTTTCGTAATTAAAGCGCCAATCCTAAAGGCTGGGACGACAGCGTTAGCCAACGGGCTGCAACACTTTGTGGCAATGTGTGCTCAAAATTGTTAGTCGTTGTCGCGGCTGCTGCGGCGACGGCTGCAGTGAAATTCATAGTCTAGTTTATGGTCAGGGTCGTGCGCCACAAGATTTTCTTTTTTCAATACTTTTTGTTTTGTTTTATACACGGAAGTTTTTAGCATAGCATTTTGATAGGTAGGTATGTAGGATATTTTTTCGGTTAGTTTTTGTGGCTTAGTTAAATGCACTTTAAGATTTATGGCCCCGTCAAATGTTTAGCATATTTATGGTTCTTGCTTACGAGCTTAAAACATTTTTCGCATATTTTGATAATGTTTATTGTTTAATGGTGCCTCTTTTCTAAAATACCTTGCAAATTTTCTTTATATGTATATATATATTTTCTTTTTATTTTATTTTTGACCATTTTCCGTTTCTATTTTACAATTCTTTATTGTGGCATAGTCCTAAAAGTTTCACAGACACCATTTGAGAGCCCAAATTTTTTTTCACTTTTATTTATTTCTTTTTTTTTTTAATATTATTACATATTAATATATAAGAATGGGCTCTTACGCTCTCGTTAGCAATTAAATTTTCTATTTATTTTTGTATAACTCGTGAATATTTCACTGGCAGCACACCTCATGAGTGGGGTATTGTTGCAAACATTTTAAATTTGTCTTTGAATTGACTTGCGAAAATCGCAATCTAATTAGTAAAGAACTGAAACTAAATACGATAAAATACTATCCCTCCTCCAGCTTGTCGCCTTATGACAATTTACTAGCCACTCACATAGATTGTAGTCAATTGCTTGAGTTCATTGTGAACCGAGCTCTTGTAGTTTGTAAAACTTTTCCTCGCCACCTTTGGTGACACACTGAAAACTTTTAAGCACACACTTGACCCACCAGACACTTGTTTTGGGCATAAAACTATCAGTTTAAATGATATAATGACCACAGAACAGCAACATAAATAACGATTACGCAAATTAGCAAAACGAAGAGCTAAACCTGGCCAGGAGTGAGACACAGCGCCGAGGGACTGACTCCAGCAAGAGTTTCTAATTAAAAGTTACAACTCCTTACATGGGGCTGAAAAAAACAGACACACACTTACACACATGCACACCCCCTCTTAAACCTTTCTATTCCTGTTCTTGTGTTGTCTTTCGGTTTCAGTTTCGGTGTATGCAAAAATATTGTTGACAACGTGAAATTAATTTAACCCTTGGGAATTTTTATGTTTTTGTTTTGCGGGGGCTGCAACAGTATGAGAATTCCCACATGCGTTAGAATACATAACTGGTTATCGCTGAGGGCTCTCTACGAGGGTGGAGTCAAAATACAATTTCTGTTGTCTGGGGGCCTGTCTGGGGCAGCGAAACATGTTGGCACAGTTTTGGGCGAGTCAGCAGACCACAAGCAATTACAGTGTGGCCAGTGATAAGCCAGCGATAGCGACAATAACAATAACGAGAGGCACTCACTACACTCTACTTTTCACCTTCGGTATGCAAAGTGGCAAAGGGGTATATTTATTTTTGCCAATGCTTTTATTAGTATTGGATATAGTAAAAAAATATCTGCTTAACTGCCTGAACGATTAATCTTCATAAGTTAATTCAATTTTAAATGATAAAAATCTAACTATTTTTTCTGTTCTGAATTATGAATTTATAAGCTAGAGTTAAAGAATTTGCTCTATGGGCCGATTTTGAAATCGCAAATTATACCATTAAAGCATTTACAGGGTATTGGGCGGCTGTGATGTCATGCGCAGTCTATTTTTGCCTTTATTGCTACTGAGTTGCATACACACTTCCATTTATTTTGCAGATTCTTAACTCGTTTCAAATAAATTTTCAAATGTCGGCTTTGCCGGCTTAACATGGCCGCAAATTAGAACTGTGTAATAAACCCTTTAACAGATTTCAATGGGATCAACTTCCATGTATGTCTGCTTTTTGTTTAGAGGGCCTTTTTGGCGAAACCACAATAAAATTACATATTTTATACGAATTTTGTTGAAAACCTTATTAGTCTAAAAAGTTTTTCGCCCCACCTTCTACCTTGTAAGCCCTTTCCGCCTGCGGTTGAATTTGCCAAAATATGTTTCGGCTTATGATTTTAATGGTGTGCGAATGCGAAATGTTCTGGTTTCTATGGATAGCAAAATGTGTAATGTTCTTATTTAATTTATTTTCAAAACCTTGCGCACATTGAGAGCTGATTATAAAACGTGCAGCTGCAATATTTAGCTTTATTTTTCGAATGATCAAAACAGGAATAACAAGTTGCGGAGTGCATTCAAATGGGGGAGTGGGAATTTTGTAAATCAATTGGTAGCAAATCTGTTGTACACTGGACATAGGAATAACCACAAAAATGAATAATATATTTCTGGAAAAACAAGTTTTTGTTTTGAATAATTCCAATTTGTAGAGGAACCCGATTATATTATATTAATATAGAACATTGACACAAATAAAAAATAATAATATCAGTTCATAATTAAATAAAGATAAATGTAAAATATTTGATTGGTATTGCTGATCCACAAAAATTTTAAAAAAAGTTGTATTGCATCGGCCGGGAATCGAACCCGGGCCGCCCGCGTGGCAGGCGAGCATTCTACCACTGAACCACCGATGCTCTGTTAATGAATTCTACGTTTACCATAAACATAAGGCGTTTAACTTTCTTTGGCCTATTTTCAAGATATTTTAGTAGATTAAACTAGACTATAAATAAGTATTATCTGCTGATTTTACTTATGAAGATTGTATAGAGCGCGAACTGCTTGGCTTGTACATATTCATCCGCACGATAAGACAACCAAATGTCAGCTGTAGAAATTTTCATGCTCTAGCTCATAAAAAGTAATTATATAAACAAATATATATATTTGTTGTTAAAATAAACCTTGAATCTATCAGTTAATTGATAAGGTATTATTGGCCTTTGTGTGGGTTATAAGCGTGTGAAGTGAAATTTAATAGTAAATATTGTTTATTTTCTTTATATATATTATTTATTAATTGTAACTGTAAGTATTTCCACATTTCCCAATAATTTTATGATTCATTCTTATTTACATCGAACAATTACTTATTATATTTTTTTATTGTCAATTTGTTAAATAATACGGCAGGAATACGCGAAACAACTCAATTGTTTAGTACATTTCTACTTAATTAAAAGCACAAAATACAGAACTGAATGTTAAAATAATACTTATATATATAATTTTTTGTATTTTATTATTTTATAGATTAATTGAGTAAAACTTAGTATATTACACAATTGTAGGTCGTGAGCTATCTATCAATGATACAGAACATTATAAAATGTATTATTATTTATATTCTTTTCAAAAAATTTGCGTACACTGTGATATTTAATTATTATTTTTTATTATTACACAACAGCAACAAAAATGATGATTAGAGCAATTTTTAAAATATCATCCACAAAATTTTGCACACAAATAGTAAACGTAGTGCAGGATAAAAAAAAAATAAATAATATGCAAAAAAAAAAAATAGAAACAAAATAAATTAAGCAAAGGAATTTAATTTAAATGTAAATGAGTACAAAGTGTAAAAGAGAGCGGAAAGTGGGCGGGTCCACAACCCGCTGCTCTCCAAAAGCCAGCTGTTAGCGGCTTTTTTGCTACATTGAATGCTTGTTTTTCTTCCTTTTATATTAGGGCCCTTTAAAGGCCAACAGGCTTGTTGCACATTGACGACACAAAAAAATCTACTTGAATTGCGGCTCAAATATGCATAATTATTTCTGCCAAAGATATCGTTGAACCCTGTTGGCCAAATAGGCCAAAACGTTAATGGTAAGTAGCACAACAACAAACTGAAAGTTGTTGTTGCTGTTTCTATGATGAGCTTCAATGTTAAGTCAATTGCGTAATTAACATTCGTTGGAAGACTCAACAGAATATATATATATATATATATATATATATATATATATATATATATATATATATATATATACATAAACCATATATATAACCCCGACTAGCACCCGTCTTGACTCAACCTAATTGAAATTAGTCTAAAGCCATCAACAAGATTTCCAAACGCATCAGCCACCAAAAATGAAACGAAGCTGAAATCAAATCTCTACACAGACAGAAAAATGCTGGCATGAATTCAGACCGCGCTGTTCTCCAGCAAGCTTCTTCATCCTAATCCTTTGTTATTCTTATGTATTGAAAAATAAGTAAGTGTACATAGAATATTAAGAATATAAAATACGATTGACCGCCATTATCCAGAAATAAGACAAAATGCTTGGATTGCTTCTTGAATAGATTAATTATATTTAAGAATACATTTAAGAATTTCACCAACTAAGGGATTTAGAATAATGTTTTTTAGATTTTATGATTCTAAGCGTTATGACAGCGAATATCTACGAATATATGGGTTCAGAGTTCTTGATAATTTCTCTGAGTGTGTCTGTAACATCTCTATGTGTGCCGCAATATGAATGTAATTCATATTTATACCCGTACCAAATGTTTCTGCAACGGGTATATTTGGTTTTGTCATAAAGTTGATTTCTAAAAGGGATTAGGTTTAGTGGCAGGATGATTATCAAATAAAAGAGGAATAGAGCATGTAAGGAAGAGAACAAGTAGAGAATATATTCTTGAAAAGAGTTTATTATCTTTAATCTAAAGATTCATGTTTGTTTATTTGATTTATTACCAAAGCCACAGCTTGTTGGTCCATATACAAAATCTATATATTCTTGATCAGCATCAATAGCCGAGTCGATCTAGCCATGTCCGTCTGTCTGTCCGTCCGTCCGTTCATCCGTCCGTATGTATGAACGCATGGATCTCAGAACCTATAAGAGGTAGAGAAATTGAAATTTGAGATGTAGGTGCTCCTAGGGCCTGCGCAAATCGAGTTTGTTTCCGATAATCGATAACTTACTCCGTGTTCAAGCAATCGATAAAAATCCATATCGATATCCTGTTTTTTGGGCAATTTTGGTAAATAATAAGAGCTAGAGTCACCAAACTTGACGTATAGCTTCTAAAATAGAATATATATATGCATTTGATGTTGGAAGAAGAGGGTTCTTACTTGTTTTTAAGTGTAGGTATATTAAAGTCGAGTTATGTAAACATTTATTCTAATTTCTACTTAAGCTTAACTATATGCCACGAGATTCACTTGCGACTGCCGTCTGTCATTTACGTTTGTAGTTTCGACTCTGTTTAATTCAATGAATGTACAAACGTTGTCTGCCTGGTGGTGCAAGGCACACCACTCGACTTCTCTGCACCACTTGACAGTAAATAGTTGAGCGTACGCATGTCATTAAGAGAACCTACTAAGTATCTCTGGAACAAGCCACATTTATTATACAAGCTTTTCAGTTTAATTTTGTTTATTGAATATTATATTTTAGCTGGAACTCAATAAATGTAAACTTATGAATTTTGATCATTATTTAAACACAGTAAATTCCATTCTTTGCAAACATAATATGTATGTATTTTAATTGTTAAGATAACTCATATGTATGTCAATCACTTTTTATTGACATATGCATTTTTTACGTTTTAATGGTATTTTTAGATTAATTAATCATGATTTTTTACAATAATTAATTTCAACATGTTTTTTTTTGCAGGTATGTTTTATTGAATGACCAAAGACTGGGAATTGGAAATTTAAAAGGTATGATAAATCATGTTGAGAGGTGTAATGAGAAAATATGAAAGCAAAACAGGAAATGTCAAAGTTGAAGTAAAACACTTACAACGGAAAGTAGACGAAACAAAAAAAAAAGAGAATTATGAGCTTATAGTCAAGTGTAAAGGAATAAGAAATAGGAGGACTTTTTGGTTTAATGAATTTAACAAAATGATTCGAAAATAGAAAATTATTTTATAGACGAAAAAGAATATCTGCTTCTATATGATATGTACATGTCATCTGTTAAGTAATAAAAAAATAAAAGTGTATTTAATTACAGAATTATGAAAAAAGACTATTTTTAAAAATATTTTTAAATTGATTGTACAATATAATATTATATTGAAATTGATTACCCACGCGCTGCGAAGTTTTTAAAATTATGTTAATCTGTAATCTGTATCTGCTCTATAATCTCTAATATATTTTATTTTTGACTGTATAAACATTATCGTACATGTGTATAGGCAAAAATAGCAGCTTATGAAATGCGGTCAGCTCGCATGAACATGCAAAATAGTTGTGAACCGACTTATACAAGAGCACGAGCAGTTGGAAATAACATAGGAAATGGGTTTATTGACTTACTCATTGTTATTGAAACTGAATCACAGTCAAGTCGTCTTCTGTTCGACGATAAAAACGTTGTAACTGTAATTTGTATAGACTATATAATATATTTAGCTATATCTATGTGAGTGAATGAGACTGTGAGTACCAGGCTGCAGTCACGCTCAAAACTACTTAGCTACATTGTGATAATTTCCCCGCGGTAATTTCATACAAAAGTCTCATGTCCCCCCACATATTTTAACAGGTGAAACGAAGGGGTAAATTATTGTTGGAGTATCGAAGATCAAATACCCTTATAGTCATATAATTGATGTGAGGTATTTCCTGCTAAGTATTACCTTCCATCCTTTTCAATAAGATTTGAATATAGTACTCTAGTTCTGTTAAAAATATACTCGTTTGCTGGGAGCATACAAAACTTTGTTTGCTTATCAATTGTTTAAGATTTGTTGAAAAACACAACATTTTCATTGAATAACTCTGTTTTATCTCTAAAAAAATTGACGCCAATAGACCTTTGTATTTATACACTATGGACAGATCTGGGCTAAGTTTTATTAAGACAGCTTCGACGCAGTCACATTTTAATCTAAAATAACTATATTTTGTTCTTTTTCCGATGTATTCTTCGCTGCTTGACACATTTTGTGAGAAAATTTAAAGAACTTTTGTAAGGGCATGCAAAATAGATGAGAATTACAGTTTCGATTAGCACTCAATCGAGTGCACATAACTGTAATTGAGCGCTGTCGCACCTGTTAATTATTTTGCTCCAGTTTTTATGAATGCCCTCCCAGCGGCCCCGCTGCCAACTCCCTATCATATCCCCAGGCTGCTTCCAGCTCTTTATTAGTATGCTCTAAATTTGTCACGCTGTTTTGGGAATTATGCCATAAATCTGGCTCTTAATATGGCTCATTAGCATGCCACTTGTGCGTAAATTGAAAAATTGTTTCGTAAGCTGATTGGATCTTTCAGTGTGTATCTGTGAGATACTTTTTGCGCCTGGCACTTAGTCTGTGTATCTGCTAGCCACATCAACGTCTTGCCAATTTGTGCTTTTCATTAGCTACAAGCTAATGTGTTTGGTCAACGGCGCTTTGTATGAATTTTCATATATTTTTCATCTTTCACCTCAGCTCGTAGATTTGTTAATTGTACTGATTACAGCGTTCATTTGAGGCCGCAAAGTTCAGCCACCTTAGGAGTGTGGAAATAATGATGTTAGTCTTGAAATTCTTGAAATTGGGTGTTGGTCGCACAAGAAAATGCTTCATGATTCTCAAACGTCTGGATCTGGTACATTGGAATACTGAGCATTTTAAAATTGTATTTTTATCGTAAAGCTTGTAAAATATATTAATTTCTGAAAATGTTTATAAATTTTTGAATTTTGATTTTTAAAGATATAATTCCGGTATTGGAGAGGATAGGTAAGCAGAGTATTTAATTGAATTTGATGTGATATTGAGGATATTTATTTATCATTCTTTTTTTTCACCGTGGTCAAAGCTTACATTTTAAAATTAAAGAGTATCTAGAGCTTGGGACGTTTCAGTATTTTAAGTCGTAAATAAATTTAAATTTACAGAAGATCATTTAATTGACGATGAAGAACAGCCACTCTCTATTAAAATGTCTCGCTTAGTTTATCAGGTAACTGAGCGAAGCTTTTTAATGGAATTTTTTTTAACTACTAGACGATAACATGCTTTAATAAACATGGGGAAACGAAATGATAAAATGCATATATATTATATTCGAACTTAGTAAAAGCGTTAACCTATTGCAACAGCTGCTGCATATAATTTGTAGGGCTTGCAAATTGCAAACTGCAATTAGCTTGACATGTGACTGTAATTATATATAGTATTTGATTATGGGCTTTGCACGGTTACATGACCTCAAAGCACAGTGGGTTGGCTTCTATCGTTTCCATTGACACTCTCATTAAATGCAATTGATTATCAAGATTTTTAGAATTTTATTAATTTTATTTATATTTCTCAGTGGCCATTAGAGAGTTGCTGAGCTACTCAGTTGCCAACGGACGCTAGACTCAGTCGGTTTAGCTATAAGGTCAGAGATCAGCTTTTTTGCACGCTCTCGGGCAAGTTGTTGTTGTTTTTATATAAGAAAAGGTTCAAGGTAAAGAAAACAGAAAATATATTATAAAAAAAAAATAAGTATAAATATAAAAAAATGCTGATTAAGGAAACAAGTGCAATTAGTGCTTCCAACTTAATTTTACAATGAAAGTCGTGAGGGTACACAGTCAAACTTAATAAATAAAGAGGTTAAAGCTCAGCAAAAAATGCATAAAGAAAGCTGTTATAATATGGAATAATATGGAAAAACTGTTATTGAGTTAAGTTATAAAGAAAAAAGGTATTTTAAGGTTTTTGTTTTTTTTTGCTAGACAGGCCTATACATCCGCTTCATTGACCCAATTAAGTAATTTAAAATTCCGTTTTCATATGAGGCCGGATTAAAAACTTTGCAATAAATGTAATGTCAATGCGATTAAAATGTTGAAATAATAAATTTACGCTTTCTACTTTTCGACCGATCGGTTCAATGGCAGCTTTATGACCGAGTGGTCCAATGTTGATAAGATTTCGCATATGTGTGGGGAGCATAGTTAATCTTAAAAATGCCGAGTTTGTTCAATATATATTGAAAAACAAATAAATTCTTCGTACAAGTACTTTATTATCGACTGATTGTTATATGTACTATATGTACTACCTGTAACAGAAATACAGGAAGCACCTATGTTTCAAGACGATATCTTTAAAATTGAGAGACTAGTTCACAAAGAAATATACAGACAGACAGATGGACATAACTATATCAACTCGGCTTTTGATGGTTATCTAGAATTTATACCTTATGGGGTCGAAGACGTCTCCGTCTCATGACAAAATTATAATACCCTCTACAAGGGTATAAATATATATATATATATATATATATATATATATATGTTTATTTATTTGAGGCAACATTTGTAACCAAATAATATTCGTTTAACAAACTTCGTTTATTTATAGCTTCACTTCTATTTAATTCCGCCTCATAATAACTAATCATAATACGCTACATTTATTTTTGGGCAAGTTTAAAGCAATTGAGATGCCGACAGGTTGATAGACATGTAGACAAAATAAATATAAGAGTGAGGTGTTTTAAGAGAAAACTTCCGCTTGTGGCATCGTGTCAACTTGATATTCAATTTAATAAATAATACCACGCAAAAGTGTTTAAACAATTCAAGGTTAACGATTCAATGTTGACCAATTGTTGGCATTCGAATTGCTGAAATAGTTTGCCTGTTGTTATTTCTATATATTTTTAGCTATGAAGTTTTTATTTCTTTCAATTTCAACTTAATTTGATGCGCTTGAAGCGCAGACAAACAATTCAATGACTGAAGAAGTGAACGGACCGTGAAACGCATTTCAATGTCAATGAACATGCAAATGAAACCGTAGATAGCTCAAGACTCCGAGACTCTGAAACTCTAAAGTGCCTTGTGCAGAGACGTAGACATACATATACATGTGTGCAGTAACTATTTGTATATATATATGACCATGCTGAAAGGTCAGCTCTGTCTGTCTCAATTGAATTGTGTAACTTGAAAGAAAATAAATTTTGGAAATACATATATCTGAGGCAGCCTCGTGGCAACTATTAAAGATGCATCAGCTACTCGAGTAGCTTTGCGGTCTTTTGAAGTTGCGGCACATTATAAATATATATCCATATAGATATATATATGCAGCATACATATATTTGATGTCGGTATCTCTTTGAGTTGTGCTCATTGAGTGTCTGAAGTAGCAATATATCTATAGCCATAGCTTTGATCTAGTGAGTTGGCATTTGCGTTTACATTTTGACTTATAACAGAACATTTGGTTTGTAAGTTTTGAGTGCAATTACATTTGCCAGATCTTATTGCATAAATTATTTAAATTTTGTAAATAACACTTATTATTGGAATATAGTTTCTTTTTTTTTGGAAGATACGCATTGGACCCAGAAACTATGAATAATATGTCTTCACATTAGGGCTACACATTCGGCGTTTGAGTCTCGGGTATTATTGTCTTACGCTCTGATAGTGTAAATCAAAATCTAAATGCACTTGCTTGGAAAACATTAATGAGCTGTTTAAAAATCTTTTAAATGTTAGAATCAGTCATATGCGATCCCACAATAGCTTAATAGCATTTGCATTTGCATTTGGTGCAAATGCAGAAAAATCAAACTTTTTATAATTAGAATTAGAAGAATATGCTGAAAAACAATAAACTGGCGGATAGCATCAAAATGGATTCGAAAAGATGAAACCATGCTAAAGAAATAGGAAATAGTAGATGCGAGCGAATGAGAGAAATTTCCATATGACCTGCTTTACTTTGGTCACATTCACCAGGGCAGTTCGATTCAGTGCGGCATATGCATAACAGTTGGGCTTTGCGAGGAACCCCTCCCCAGGCAAATGTAGTAGGGTGTAGGGTGTTTGAGACACGACATGTGGTAAATGGGGCCAAGAGGCGCTCCAGGTTTTTGCAATGTGTCTGATTTTAATTTCATTTTTGCCTTTGATGCCTTCAATTCAATTGGATTTATGCACTTTGCACAATACTTCATCCAGCCTCCTCTTTTCCATCAGTCAGCTCCATTGCTCTCTATTTCTTTTGACCTATGCCATGATGATGAATCAAATGCAACCGCAAGTTGAAGTGGTCCGGTGTTTAATTATCTTTTTCTCTAGTATATTTGACCGAATTTTGCCATTTTACTTTCTGTCCTCTGTCAAATAGTGCTGAGTATCTTTTTCAAATTTAATTACTTCAATTAACTTGACTTGACTAGCCAATAAATCGACAGCTCGTATGAGTTTATTGTTGGCACCAATTAAAGCTAAAGTTTTGCAAATAAGTATATGTTGGATATCAATTGTCACAAAACGTGACATTTTAATTTAAATGTGCATGTTAAAATATTAAATGATTCAAAACTGTGTAGACTATACTGCAGTGAAGGTTTTTGCTGCCTTACCTACTTATAAAGGATATAGTTAAAAAGTTGCCGATAAATATTTGACATCCATGTCAATACACTTTTCTATTAATAATCACAGCCCAATAAGTATAAATTCTATAGTTTATCATTAATTACTTATCCCTTATGTGCACATCGATTAAGTTTGAACCAATTTATGTTTGCCAGTTGCCAAGAAATATGCAAAATTATTAAATGCTATCTATGGCTTACATAATATTATACAGAAGCATTCCGAATTTTCCGAAAAATGTAAGCATGTAAGATTTCTATCGAAAAACCGACGACTATTTACAACCAATCTCATACAATTTCAATTACTGCTTTATTAAGACTGTGTAAATAGGATAAGCACCAAAATGTGAAACTTCATCTCTCTGTTTAGGCGATTATGTTTGGTCAAAATGGAGTTACAGCACGCTGTGGATGTGGTTACAGCTATAATACAGACTTCCCTCTGGCAAACAAAACACAATAATTGTTGTGTTTGTGTGTGTGTGTCACACACAATAAACTGGCGAAACTGAATGCCAAAAAAAGCAATTTCGCATAAAAGCCACAACAGACAAGACCAGAGGAAAGCATTCCGCCCACCCTGCACTGAAATGGCGCACACAACAGCCGCAGATTCATTCCCAATGACAGACGCACATATGAAAATAATGCGTGGTGAACATTTTCAACGCAGTTACACAATGCACAGGACATAAGCTCCCAAATAACTACGCACCCAACCTTTTTACGAACACGAAAAGATTGTCCATTGTCAAACTGGAGGACAATACCAAAAATCTCATACTGGTTGGCAAATTAGCATAGATGTAGAAATGTGTGAAGCAATTACCAAAGCACAACACAAACTCTGCTTCTCCTAGCCACAAAACCCTTCAAATAAACACTGAGCTACCCCTTTGGGTAATTACAGTTTAAATTGCATTCGAATGCATGTGGATCGCTCGGCATTAAGTGGCGCCCAACAGTGGTTGTGCTCGGTTTAAAAGTGTCTCGGCCTGGTCTAAAGCCTAATTCAATTGTTTGTCAATCATATGTATAATTAAGAGCCACAGCCAATTTACTTCTTCGTCAACCCTCAAGATGAATATTTTTGCCCCTCGTGATTGTTTTTTGCGGTTGCAACCAAAAATAAAAAATAACAAATTTTCATGCTGAAAGCTGCTGCCCTTATCTGCAAGTCTGTGTGGGAATTCGGTAAGTGCCTGGGTCTTTTTTGGGGTGGCTTGCATTTTACAACCCTTAACCCTAAATCCTTAACCCTTGCCGTGATGCCCCCAACTGCAGTGCTCCCCCATGCATTTTAATGCCAACATGTTTTGCGGTTAATGCCACAATTAAGTGACTTGTCAATTGGTTTGTCAATTGCGAAGTGGGTCTGAGATTTTGATTGAAGGCGGTTGCTCCGCATAAACCGGGATTCCTGGAATAATTTAATTGATTGTCAACAAGCTCAAGCTGGGCTTACAGTCTATAATATAATAAAACTAAGCAAAAGTACAAATACGAATTTACTATCAATAGATGTTCAACTAAATAAAAGGGGCAGTCAAATATTGATTAAAATAATGTTATCCTCCATAGAATAACAAGGAGCAAGAGCTGCTTTTAATTTTAATTTTAAATTATGTGTTAACCATTTACGAGTATAGCAGAACAGCTCTGCAAATTGTTTAATTCAAGTGACCATGGAGATCAAGAATTCCGGAATGTGTATGAATATGACAAAATCACATAAACTAAGTTTTAAATATTTGGTTTGCCAGCTAAAAAGGTTTTTGGTTGGTCTAAATATAATCTATACAACAATATTTAAACCGAATAAATTTTATTTGCAAAGAACTTTATAAATATTTTCAAACAATTATTGAATTTGGCACATTAATATTACGGATCACTGAAAGTCAACCGCACAATTTCGACATTTCGTAAAATTTTGTGGTACCATTTGTTGCATAATCCATTATGGGGGAAATAGCTACGCTTATTTGTTTAGACAACATGCAGAGGCGAGCGTAGATAAGCTCGGTCCATGGCCCAAAATAACAATGCCTGTCATATTTGCACAGTGATTTTCTATGGACAGGAAGCTGGGGTTCGCCTGTGCCCAAGCCGCCCCGCGCCCACCTCTGTTAAGGCTTTGCAGTTTTGGGGCAAGTCCTTTGTCAAAATGCGGCTTAAAATATTTTGCGCAAATATTTTTACGACAGGTGCATGAAACGTTGACAGCGTGTCCTAGGCGTGCGAGAGTGTGTGTGTGTATTAGTGTCAACTTGTCATATGTGGATTTTACGTACATGTCTGCACTATGCATATGCATGAATATCTATTTATATGTGCATACATTGTTGTTGTGCCTAAAACCCGTTAATGAAAGGCGCTCAACTTAATGGAGATTTATTGTTTTCCACGTGTTCTGTCATAAAATGTTGTTTTTGCTGTCGTTGTCGTTGTTGTTTCTGTCATTTGTATTACTTTTCACTCTTTATCACTCTGGCCAAATCTTTATTTCATCGTGTGTCATCCGTTCTGGTTGGTGTCTACTCCATGTATTTTATACAGTTATTTCCATCGTTAATTTGCGCTTAGCCGAAAAGAAATGATTTATTGACCAGGGCCAGTTGCGTTCTGATAAGGTTTATGGCGTGCTCTATGTGAATTCCGGAATTAGTTGTATTGCGGAGGTGTTAAGCAGTAAACAGTCTCCTGATTATCACAAGTGTATCGATTGATCAAAATGTGACGTTACAAAAGTGCGCTTGAAACGACTCTCATAAAAAATTCAACGTATATTAAAGTTGTATTTCACAAGCCAATAAACATATTTTTCTAACTAACCCCAATTTTTTTTTTACAATATATAAATTTAGCAAAGCATATCCTCTTTTTAAAGCTTCATCCATTCATCATCTATCGTCTTTATGAAGTTCGTGTTTGCAAATTTTGTATGTGGGTTTCAATGTTACATTTTGCTCTAGTTAATTTCACACCTTACATATTCTCATAAACCCCACTTAGCTCTACTTTGAATTTCATATATAGGCCAGTTGCAGTAACATTTTCTCTTGACATATAGAGGTACACGCATATTTAAGCATATTATGTAACTAGGCATCCTCTATGTTTCCAGTTAATTGCAACTAAAAGCTAGCAAAGAGAAATTGTGTGCAATAGACAGCTTTGTCTTAAATATGTCAATCAGTGGAACTGGGCCAAAAGCAATGCTCATTAGCTATTCAATTCACACCCAATTTCATTTGCATTTGCTCAACAATAACAAAAGCAGGATAAATAAAAGGAAGAGCTCGTAATGGTAGCGATAATAGAATGAAGGAGTTGGTACTAATTAGTATGGGGTAGCAATTAGCAGTAATTAAATCATATTCAAAACATGACCGCCTGCTGTTACTGCTGCTGTGAGTGTGTTTATTCAAAAGCAGCTCCAAGGACTTAACCACGCACCGGCGTAAACTTTAGCGATTTGCTTTTGACCTGCCACAAGACGAGTCAAATGAATGACACGGCAGACAGAAAGACAGGCGGGACAGACACAGGAGCAGCTCGAGCCAAGTTGGAACAGAATGTCCTGGCTGGATGCAACCAAGCGGCGTCCACTTGACACACATAACCGCGAGCAAGCAGCTCCTAGCGCCCATCCAACCCTCTCTCAAGAAGGCGAGTCAACAATGCGCCAGGCTTGAGCTGGTTGGAAGGGTGGCTTGCGCTGGGGTTGGGTTTTATGTGGCATGGACTGTGGCTCTGTCTGTGGTGCTCTTGGCGTTCGTCTATCGCGTTCCGGTTGCGGGCAACACCTTTTTAGCCAAGTAAAGGATTTTCCACGCTGCAGATAAAATCGTTCACCGCAAAACTTGTGCAGTTTTCGGTTTGCCGTGATTTCGACGTGGTTGCTTGAATCTTTTTTTTTTTTTTTTTTTTTTTTTTTTGTATACCCTTTACCCAAAACTTACTTTTGCGCAGGATTTATCTTAGAAAATCACCTTTCATTAAAAATATATTTATGAAAATTAAATAAGTAAAAATAAGGTTGTTGAATTAAATGTTTTCAGTCTTATAATAATATTAAATATTTCATAAGAGTCGTATGATAAAAAATGTCATACTTTCAGGTCACTGTATTCTTTAGGGTGCAGTAGTAAATTGAGACATGGCATACTATGTATAGGGTATTTTGTGTTTGAGCATTTTCCAGCTTATTGTTCTTTAGGTTTGTCATTTAAATTCTAAGCTTTTGAACCGAACCTTATAGCTTTATGCCATGTTTAGGTATAACTCGTTCGCTTTTATGCGCTCTGTCACGTCTTGCATTTCTTTGAAAACTGTAACTATTTATTTTATTTGTTTTTTTTTTTGTTTTTGTAAAGGTGTAAGTAACAGCAAAAGAATTTTTGATGTGCCGCCCACAAAATCCACACAGAAATTAAGTGCTTAAATGGCTTCTGACAGCGCCCATGGATGTTTAGTAAAAGCCAAAAATAAACAAAAAATTGAATGAATCCCATGAAATGTGAGCGTTAATTTCGCTTGAACTATCTTGAATATCAAAATATCTCAAATGAAAATAAACATTAACTTTTTGGGACATGGCGGACGACACTCAATTGCCAGTTTGGCGCCTTTGGGCGCAACTAACACTGCAAATAAAACTAATTGAGTACCTTGCTTTGCTCTCTGTGTATCTTTTACTTGTTTAGTGTACATATATTTCCCTTTACTCTCTATAAACTCACTTATTTACCATGTTTCTTATCTTTACAGTCAAGGCAGTTGGGCGTCTGGCAGCTGGTTTCTCAAGTCTGCGAAGTTTTCTGTTTCTTTTTCTGTATTGCGCTCACATCAAATGTAAGTGTTAATTTATGCTGTAGCATACTTTTTGGCGTTAGCCAACCCATAAACAGCAAATAAATATATATTGAAGTGTGTTTGGATGTAGCCAGATCTGGGCATTAAATGAACCTTTAGAGGTTCAATTGACAAATTATTTGGAAACATGTTCGTTTGAGACCTTTTCGGTAGTTGATGCCTTTGAGCTGTTAGCAAGCAGCTTATAAAGAAGATAAATTGTTGGTATCTGAATCATTTGACTTTAATCCTTATTGCAAACTGATATAACTGGAGGAATTAAATCAAAGGGCTTCTCGGAGTACCCCAAAACAGACGAAGCTTTGTCAATTCAAAATAGAACTTTTATTGTGTTTAGTAATTTTTAAGACTTTGTTACCTGTATATTTATTCTGCATCTAAAACGAATTTCATTTATGAATGCAAATATTTTTTTTTTAAATTTTGAAACTTTTCACTTGAATTTTTATTACCACTAAAAAAAAATTACAAAAGTTTCGCTGGAAAAATGAAAATCCATTGTTGCATAGAAGGGTAATTGCGGTCGTGGTTCGACCAGTAAATTGATATAACATTTAAATTAATTTATTTTATATAAACTAAATTTGTTAATTGTATTAACGGGGCTTTAAATATTATTTTTCAATTTATTTTAAATTTCAAAGTAGGTATTAAACCCACTACCTATAACAGTAATATCAATCGTGATACCCGTAACCTTTTATTATTAGGCATCTTTTTGCTTTTTGAATAAATTTTGACATATTTTTTTGTGGGTTGATTTGCATTTATTCCGTCAGGCTCTTATATTATCTGTCAACCGTAGTCAAATCAAGCCCAAAATATATATATTGTTGTGAATGAAAAATGAGATGAAATGAGCAGAAATGAGAAATGTAAAGTGTCTTTATCGCTTCAGCCCTTAGAAAACCATTTCATTATGCATAATATGGACATTTTTTGCGCCAAGGACTTTTTTATTGGAGTGGACAGGGTCGGGGGCTCGGATTCCATAAACTTATTTGTGCTGGATGTCTGAATAAAAATGCAAATACTGTGCCACTATATTTTTTGTTGGTGTTTTGTTAGCCAGCCTAGATATCCATTTGGCTTATTGTCAGCTTTTGACAGTTGATAAACACATCATCAAAATAGTTGATGTATATAAGGCTTTTGCAAAGTCCAACTTTTGACCCCGACTGGCTGCTGTTTGCTGCCTCTGCCTAGTAGCTTCAATATCAAATCAAATTTCTTTTTCCAGCAATTTATTTGTCTTATATATGTATATATACTTTATTTTACTGCACAAATATTTGACTTCCACAACAACAATAGCAACGATGGCGTTGACAAGAAGGCCAAGAAACCAACAGCGACATCCAGCGACAACATTTGACATTTTGTTTTTATTATTTTTGTTGGCCTGCCCTGTCTGTCTGTATATACGTCCTCCCGCCACTGATACTCCACCCCTTCTCCCTCAAATTCCCCCATCACACTCTCTCGTTGGTTTGGCAAAAAACATGAAAATGCGATTTTTAGTTTTTGCCGTCCTGCCAGTGTTGGCAGCGGCATTGTTTTTCCGTGTGTGCTTATACCCTGTAATAAATATATATCAGAAAGATTCTATTTTGACTTTAACATAAATATATGTACTTCCCGGTCGATATAACCCTAAGTTTGAAGCATTCATAAATATAAATATAAAAATTACTCAAGACACTGGTAAAAATATAATATTTTATATCTTATTTGTGAAGGATATCATATTACATCCTGACTTTGCTTTAACGTGTTTTAATTTAAAGAACACATCGCATTACAGGGTATAGCATAGTCACTAACTCTCTGCTGGTTCTGTCGTTGTTAGCAACGGATCTCCATCATGATGGTACGCTAATAGTATTTGCCGCTTAGGGATTTTCCTTTTTAGCGCCACGCACGAGCCAGATTTTGTATATATATTTTTGTTTCCAAAGCCTAACGCTGTCTGCCAGATATACCGAAATCCCATCTGACACATTATAAATGTATTGCTTTAGGGTTTCACATATCAGAATACCAATAAATTGGGAAATATTCAATTATGCCAACTGATCCGCGAAGTATATATATGAGGTATATATATATTTGTGCTTTGTGTAGATTTCAAAGCTTAAATAACTTTTGAAATAAAGAGGAAATGAGCAAGAAATTGAAATCTGTTTTCGTTAAGCTCGTCAATCCTTTTAAAGTTTGTATTTTATATTCTGTGATTTGTGATTATTATGTTTTTACATTAAAATAAAATTAAGTGCCCCAGTAAGAGATACTTTTTACCCAGAGCCGAGCTGCCTTTGTAAACATTCTTTCGTTTTTACATATATATATATAAGTACATATACACACATGCAAACACACAAGTTCACACGTTTCTTCTTCCCTTTACCCCACTATATGCTCTTTCTTCAAAAATTAAACAAATTTTTTTTTTTCATTTTGGAAAGTGAAAAGTAATAATAATATTTTATTAATTCTATAGGATCTGGAGTTTCTAGCTATTATAGCATCTGAGTTAAGCTTAAGAAAACTTCTTCTAAAATTAATACATAACATTATTAAAAAAATAAAATTATTAAATTTATTCCAATTAATATATATTTTGAATTACATATATACGTATGGTCAGACGGACGGACGTGGCCAGGTCGACTCAGGTTTTCGTCATGATTGCGAACATGTTTACTTTATGGGGTCGGAAAGTTTACTCTTTTTACCCATTTTCAATGTGTTAAGTGTTTATTAAATACTTAGAACCAAACTTAATTTAAGCCAAATATGCTTCAATCTTAAGGACATCTAAATGGCGCATACAATTTATCTATATTCTCCTCATAACAAAATTGAATAGTATAAAGAGCCCTGCCTGTTAAATATAAAGTATATTAAATATTTACTGATTCCGCAAATGATCAGTTGCAAGTGGAATAATGGATAGATACTTTTCTTCCTTTTTTTATAATATAATTTTATATAATTTTTCCGGGATTTATACGGCACGTGCTGCTCTATGGAGTAAGTTTTAAATAATTTACATTGCTACGGTTAAATGTGCTTTAAATATATCGAATAACCAAACCTGACGCCGAGTAACCGTATCGCAACTGACTAATGGCAAATGATTAAACAGAACCACAATACGACTAGACCCAAAACAGAGCCCACAGGCATTTCTAGTCATAAATTAGCCCCGAAAAATGCATGAAGAGGAAAGTGGAAAGCGGCACCAAAAACAAACTGCACGTAAAAACGTCTGTTTTTCCTATAATTGGCCACATATTTTGCTGGTTTGGCCCCAACCACGTTACCCAGATAGGTAAAATAACCGAAAATGTAAGCTTTGGCAGCAGGCAACTAGAATATGTTGGCTGGGCTGTGCCCCTGTATCTGGGCGGTGATTGGTCGGTTAGTTTGGCTTGCATTCGGCCAACTGGGGCACAACGGGCTTATCAATATATATATTTTCGACAAGATGGGCTCCTGAAAATGGGTAACGTGTGCTCAATACTGTCCCAGGTTGATGTTTGTAATGGAAATCCTTTACAGAGCAGTCCAGTCATTTTCCCAAATATACAGCTTTGAAGCGCAGTGGCAGGGTTGACATTTATGGAAATGAGCCTTTAAAATATTTGAGGATCTAGAAAAAGGGCAGTCAAAAATAAAAAGTATGTGAACTACCAACACATATTAAATGAAGCTGGACAGATAAATTTTCTAAATATATTTTCTAGCAAAAAAAAAAAAAATGTATTAAAAAATAATAATGGGTTAAAATATGTTGAATACTCTTGCATATATATAATAGTCTTGGAATATTTGAAAATATAAGATTCTATACTGTTAAATTAAATTAAAAATGGATCTTCAAAGTAGATTAAGATATCAGAAATAAATGAAAAGGTTTCGATATAAATAATAAAATATAATAACTACATGGCCTAAAAGTTCTATTGAAAATTAAGTTAAATTTAGAAAAAGAGTAAAGCGATAAGGCGGAATCGTAAGGCGAGTAATAGGTTTTTATGGTTTGCAGTCATGATTAATATATATTTGTATATATTTTCAGGAAAGGATATGCACTTTCTTTGTAGTGAATGCTTTTTAATTTCATCGAAGTGTTTTTTTTAACAATAAAATGAAAGAAATGTTTACGAGTTTGAGGAAGAAGAGAATTCGTCGATAAATTAAATTGTGAAGAGTTGAAGTACTTTTTAAGAAAATAATTTTTGTTTGTTTTATTCATTCAATATTCGCAAGTCACAGGCCGTAAAAATTGATAATAAAGTAAATAATATTGTTTGCTTAATTTGCTTAAGTCCAAAAAAGTATACAGTGTATATTGATTAATTTTGTTATTGGTATTTTTAGTGAGGGAGATTTTAGCTACTTTTATGTTATTTATTGCACATCAATTAAGTATTTAACTGTGGAGTATTTCTTGTTTGCCAAAAAGCAATTTAAAATTTTAAAGCCAAACAAATTTAAATGTAATTTATTGAAGCAATGAAATGTCATTATGGTTTATTGAGTTAAATAAAATAAAGTGAGTGTGTTCATGTTGCAGTTAAGAGTGAAAGGGAAACACAAATTGGCAGATAGACGACGACTAAGAAGACGAGTCAGAGGTAAACTAGAAACCGAAGCAGCTGGCAAATAAAAAGCTGCCAATTCAACAGACGACACACAAGCTGTAGGGCCAAACGCAAAGGCGAAGACAACACTGAAACATATTGGCAAAAGTCGTTTTTTTGCAGTCGTTATAAAACAAACACGGGCAGACAGACGAACAGGCAGACATAAAGACAGACAGGCAGACAGACGAACAGACAGACATACCGACAGACAGACGGACATGCACAATGCAATTCTTATAATATGAAAGTTTACATAAATGTTTTCTTTGCAAATATAAACGAAAAGATGGCAGCAAGGAGTTTGACAGGCGGACTGAGCTGGAAATCGTCTTGCAGTTTGTCAGCTAGTCAGCACATCAGCTCGTCAGCTCCTTAGCTATATTTTATTTTTGTGAGAGACACACATGTCGTATGATTGATTTCTGTTCGGTTATTGTTGTACCCTGCACTGTAAAATGCCTGGGGTAGCTAAATGTAAAACTTTGTATATAAACACATTCACTTTAAATATAACTAGATCTTAAATTAGCTCCGATTGTCAGATATTGCCTGATATATTCCGAAGATTTTTTAGCATTTGCACTTAATCGTGCCTTTTATTCGGGATTTTAAACTGATGCCCGAGCCAGCCGGAAGTTCAGGTTAGAGGCTCGGATCTGCTGTGCCTTCATGGTTCGCACACATCTCTATTGTTTTACAGTACCACGGTATTTTCCAGTTGAGCATTACATTAAACCAAAAAGGTTTAGTTTTAAATGCATCTGAGGTCTTACATGAAATGTATGCACTTACAACAGTTCTTGTGGTTTTCAAATTTTGTAAATTATTGTTTGCTCGATTGATTAAGATAATGGATGACGAAAAACTAAATAACAAGCAGTGTGACAGTAAATGCTCTATATATAGTCCACAATACAGCAACAGATTTCAGCATTTGTTGGTCTGATATGAGTAAAGGTGAGGTTGGGCTTTACCTGCTCTAATTAAACAGCACAAATCCTGCACGGCCATTTCGTGTTCTGTGATACTATAATAAATATGGCTGCCACCTGACAACTAACTGCTGCGATCCTTAGTTTCAGTTGGTAGGTACGACCTCGTTGCGATTGCCATGTGGGTCAGTCATACATATAGATATATATGTACAAGTATTGACCACGAAGTGGCATACATACTCGTGGTTATTTCATAGTTCAAACGTGCTGGCATATAAATAAAAATTTGTTTTGTACTGCTGTAAGGTAGAGTTCAGGTTCTATCAATGATAAAAATAAAATAAAATACAAAATGGCAATTGGCCAAGTCAAGGCAATGAAGTGCGGCCTTTATACGACTGGACTGACACTGCGAGAGGTATCCTCACTAACAGCTGCAGCTTGTGAGAACCAGTAACCTCTATAATATAGATTCATTGTGAATCAAGATGTTATTTTGTTTGTTTATAATTTAAATTCGATATACAATGAAAAGACCTACTAAAAAAAAAGTAAAGTGAGCAACTAGCTAGATTGTATTTAAATTTAATTAGACAAACTTTAGTTAAAGCTATTTGTTTATTTAAGTACATAAAGCTAGACTTTCATTTCTCAATTAAACAAAAATGTATTGGATATATTAAACTTCAAATCTTAGAATATTATTTTAGACATTATGTGCATCAGTAATAAATCTTTCAGTAATAAATCTTTCATAAAACTTTTTGATTAGTATGAAAATATGATAACTTAGGCTATATGAGTAGTACACTGATAGAAGCTAATAATTTATGGCTAGAAGCATAAAAAAAAACCTTTAGCTGAATATGTGTACTCAGCTGACTTAAACCTATAAGCCTGTGTCTCAATCAACTTTGTATTTGTGAAGTGTATTTCCCGTGCCGCTGCGTTTATGGCAATATTTCTGTTACCGAATGATTTAAGGGCAGGGCTCCTGATGAGAACGTGGTGAACTGCAACGAGAACACAACAAAAACAATTTATGCACCACAACTATAACAATAACAATGAACATTTTCTCGCAACTACAAAATAATATTTAATAAAGGAAAAAAGGTTTGTGGCCATGGTACAGCGGAAACCATTTTGCACAACCTACGGAATAAGTTTTTCCTTTTTTACGTATATCTGGGATTTTTATATTTTATATACAATCTGTATGCATACATGTGTGTATATATGTGTGCGCTTATATGTACAACTTGTCTGTATTTGTCGTAAATGTTATTGAATGTTATTGACAAAATAACACAAAGAATTCCAACAATTTGTTTTCCCCTTTTTATTAATATATTTTTTATGCCTGAAGCGAATTTCCTAGCTGGCAACAATTTATGTATATAATGACTGACCGACTGATTGACAGTCAGAACTGCGGTCACTTGCCAGTTGTTGTTGTTGTCAATATTGTTACTTGTCCTTTGAGGCAAGTAGCGTTATGAAAGAATTGGCACATACCAAAAGAAATGAATGTTTGTTTACTGGGGAAATATGTGTACCAAACCGCCAAGTGCTTAACATTGTGAATTGTTGAGCTGTGCATGAACGCTTGAGTGCCTAATGCATGGCGAAGTAAACTACGGTCAGGTTCTAAGACATATGTCACTTTGATCCCATATTATTTCAATTATATTTTGAAATATGACCTAATAAATTTTATATATTTAAATAATTCCAAAGCTCATTTATTTTATTGTTGAGTTTTAGTTGTTATTAAAATCGAATGACATATCAAGAATCATGCAATTTTAAACATAATATCAACATACATATATATTATTTATTTTTCGTAAAAACTTCTCAAAATATTTGGTTATTCTGATTCACAACTTCATTTAACGCCGATGTTATTATTATTCTTTCGCAAAAAGCTTTGACAATTCAATTTGGATAGAATTTCAAAGTTAGCCTTTAAAAATATAATAAAAAAATATAAGAATATATATAATTGCAGCTGTTTGAAGAGTTATTTAATTAAAAAACTTGTTTACTTAAATTGGCCAATTAAAAACAAACATCCATTAAAAGTTCGTAACTGCCAGATACCCTATACTAAGGTTTCACAATAAATATTTAATACGCTTTGATATTTCGAATTTAATATAAGTATCAGTCATCATTAATTTAAACCTATCAAAAATATTTTAATCCCTTTGGGTGAAAAAATTATATTACAGCATATTTACCTTTAGTTTTTATTATGCACTGTCAATGTGTACGGGGAATCTGAATTAAAATTAAGTAAGTATAAATGCTCGTTTGCGATATATTTAATTATTTATTTGATGCTCTGTTGCGTTTTATTTATTTACCTGTGAGAGTGTGTGTGTTCCCGTTTGTGTGTCTGTGAGAGTGGCTAGCATATTTATATTTATTTAGTTTTTCAATTCAATTGAATTTCCATTAACAAATTGCGTTTCAGACCTCGGAATTCAGCCACTTGTCTTCGTAAAGTTAGTAAAATGTTTTTGTTGCAATGTATGTAACCGGCTTACCCCATAAGGTACATATAATCTTGATCAGGTCGACGAGCTGATTCGTTCTAGCCATATCTGCCCGTTTGTTTTAACGCGTCGATCTCAAAAAACACAATAGCATAGGAAAGCGGTGGTATAAAATTATGGTGTGGAATACATTTCTCATCGCAGAGAATGCGTGGCGCAGGTTTTAGGGTATTTCCTGGTCGGTCACTTTCGAGTAGAGCACCCTTACTTGTTTATTTGTGTGTTTATATTGCGGCTTATTTTTCTGGCTGTACGGGATTATATTTTAAAGCCCGTGCTTTGCTTCAGGTTGGGCAAAAAATTAACACAATTTGCACAGGTTTTTAGAAATTGTTTTTTATTGCGTGCCAAATGTTTTTAGTCATTTTCGGATGGGCTTGCAGAACGAAATTGTTTTTCTACTAGAGCAATGTGCTAAATAAATAAAAATTGATGGATTGCGATTTTGCTCGGACTCGTAGATGTTGCAGAACATTTTAAATGTCTGCTTTGCGTTTTTAGGGAATTTAAAAATAAAAAAAAAAAAAACGTTTCAAAATTAGGTAATCTTAAATTTTTTTACTGAGTACAGTATTAACAAAGTCTTTCAATTAACTGAGATCACGCTTTAATATATTGTGGACACTAGTGAATCGGAACATAAAGGAATTTATATTCAACAAAATATATCTATTTTTTTATACCGTACTATCACTGAAAATGGTAAGAGGAAAATATATTTACTTGGAGTTGGTATATCCGACACAAGAGCATATCTTAAAATCTACTCACGGCCTGCCCATCCTTGAGAAGAAAACTTTTCTCATTCTGAAAGTCAAAGGAAATAAGTACTTGCATTCCAAGGATCTATATGATCAATCATTTGAGATGTGTTACACATTTTTGCAAAATCAAAGTATTCTGCGATCTTAAGATTTTTTTTTGGTGAAGTCTTAACTTTTGTCCGATTAGCTTCAAACTGATTTTCAAAGCTCTACAAAAAACGTAATGAATACCTGTTTCAGAGATTTAGAGAATTCCCGCAACTGTGGAAATTTTGAGAAAAAACTTATTCGGCCTCAAGATTCTTACCACAAGACTAACAAGGGGCACACCTCTGATTCCAACATTTGGCTATTCTATACTTTAAACATATTTTTAAAAAGAAGTGGAGAAGTCAAGATCGTTTGGGTAGATTTCAATACTCCACGTGCGTGTACTTAGTGAAAAGGAAATATCTAAAATTGTTAGGAGAAAACGTTTCTCGGGCAGGGCCGGGCAATACCCGCTAGTAGTGTATGTGTATATATATTATAAAATTTAACTCATTAATCTTTAATTAAGAGTATTTTTTTCAGCCATTGTTAATTAACTAAAATGTTATCGAGCGTAATTCAGTAAAATCAAAACATAGTTTTGGTCTGGTATCTTGTGTCCGCTCAAGAGGGCGATGGCCTGAATGGGATAATGTAGATCCGAAAAAGCTCTCTTAAAGGAAAACTTTACCTATTTTGAAGTGTTTTCTGTTTCATCTTGAGAAGCCTATTTCATGATTGTTTTCCCTGTTCATACTGAACTTATCTAAGAATTCCAAATACCACAATCTAGCGCAAAATTCATAAACATTTGCTTTTTGAAAACATGTCACACAGCTAAACCAAACCCTCTTTTTTTTGCAGTCGTTATAAAACAAACACGGGCAGACAGACGAACAGGCAGACATAAAGACAGACAGGCAGACAGACGAACAGACAGACATACCGACAGACAGACGGACATGCACAATGCAATTCTTATAATATGAAAGTTTACATAAATGTTTTCTTTGCAAATATAAACGAAAAGATGGCAGCAAGGAGTTTGACAGGCGGACTGAGCTGGAAATCGTCTTGCAGTTTGTCAGCTAGTCAGCACATCAGCTCGTCAGCTCCTTAGCTATATTTTATTTTTGTGAGAGACACACATGTCGTATGATTGATTTCTGTTCGGTTATTGTTGTACCCTGCACTGTAAAATGCCTGGGGTAGCTAAATGTAAAACTTTGTATATAAACACATTCACTTTAAATATAACTAGATCTTAAATTAGCTCCGATTGTCAGATATTGCCTGATATATTCCGAAGATTTTTTAGCATTTGCACTTAATCGTGCCTTTTATTCGGGATTTTAAACTGATGCCCGAGCCAGCCGGAAGTTCAGGTTAGAGGCTCGGATCTGCTGTGCCTTCATGGTTCGCACACATCTCTATTGTTTTACAGTACCACGGTATTTTCCAGTTGAGCATTACATTAAACCAAAAAGGTTTAGTTTTAAATGCATCTGAGGTCTTACATGAAATGTATGCACTTACAACAGTTCTTGTGGTTTTCAAATTTTGTAAATTATTGTTTGCTCGATTGATTAAGATAATGGATGACGAAAAACTAAATAACAAGCAGTGTGACAGTAAATGCTCTATATATAGTCCACAATACAGCAACAGATTTCAGCATTTGTTGGTCTGATATGAGTAAAGGTGAGGTTGGGCTTTACCTGCTCTAATTAAACAGCACAAATCCTGCACGGCCATTTCGTGTTCTGTGATACTATAATAAATATGGCTGCCACCTGACAACTAACTGCTGCGATCCTTAGTTTCAGTTGGTAGGTACGACCTCGTTGCGATTGCCATGTGGGTCAGTCATACATATAGATATATATGTACAAGTATTGACCACGAAGTGGCATACATACTCGTGGTTATTTCATAGTTCAAACGTGCTGGCATATAAATAAAAATTTGTTTTGTACTGCTGTAAGGTAGAGTTCAGGTTCTATCAATGATAAAAATAAAATAAAATACAAAATGGCAATTGGCCAAGTCAAGGCAATGAAGTGCGGCCTTTATACGACTGGACTGACACTGCGAGAGGTATCCTCACTAACAGCTGCAGCTTGTGAGAACCAGTAACCTCTATAATATAGATTCATTGTGAATCAAGATGTTATTTTGTTTGTTTATAATTTAAATTCGATATACAATGAAAAGACCTACTAAAAAAAAAGTAAAGTGAGCAACTAGCTAGATTGTATTTAAATTTAATTAGACAAACTTTAGTTAAAGCTATTTGTTTATTTAAGTACATAAAGCTAGACTTTCATTTCTCAATTAAACAAAAATGTATTGGATATATTAAACTTCAAATCTTAGAATATTATTTTAGACATTATGTGCATCAGTAATAAATCTTTCAGTAATAAATCTTTCATAAAACTTTTTGATTAGTATGAAAATATGATAACTTAGGCTATATGAGTAGTACACTGATAGAAGCTAATAATTTATGGCTAGAAGCATAAAAAAAAACCTTTAGCTGAATATGTGTACTCAGCTGACTTAAACCTATAAGCCTGTGTCTCAATCAACTTTGTATTTGTGAAGTGTATTTCCCGTGCCGCTGCGTTTATGGCAATATTTCTGTTACCGAATGATTTAAGGGCAGGGCTCCTGATGAGAACGTGGTGAACTGCAACGAGAACACAACAAAAACAATTTATGCACCACAACTATAACAATAACAATGAACATTTTCTCGCAACTACAAAATAATATTTAATAAAGGAAAAAAGGTTTGTGGCCATGGTACAGCGGAAACCATTTTGCACAACCTACGGAATAAGTTTTTCCTTTTTTACGTATATCTGGGATTTTTATATTTTATATACAATCTGTATGCATACATGTGTGTATATATGTGTGCGCTTATATGTACAACTTGTCTGTATTTGTCGTAAATGTTATTGAATGTTATTGACAAAATAACACAAAGAATTCCAACAATTTGTTTTCCCCTTTTTATTAATATATTTTTTATGCCTGAAGCGAATTTCCTAGCTGGCAACAATTTATGTATATAATGACTGACCGACTGATTGACAGTCAGAACTGCGGTCACTTGCCAGTTGTTGTTGTTGTCAATATTGTTACTTGTCCTTTGAGGCAAGTAGCGTTATGAAAGAATTGGCACATACCAAAAGAAATGAATGTTTGTTTACTGGGGAAATATGTGTACCAAACCGCCAAGTGCTTAACATTGTGAATTGTTGAGCTGTGCATGAACGCTTGAGTGCCTAATGCATGGCGAAGTAAACTACGGTCAGGTTCTAAGACATATGTCACTTTGATCCCATATTATTTCAATTATATTTTGAAATATGACCTAATAAATTTTATATATTTAAATAATTCCAAAGCTCATTTATTTTATTGTTGAGTTTTAGTTGTTATTAAAATCGAATGACATATCAAGAATCATGCAATTTTAAACATAATATCAACATACATATATATTATTTATTTTTCGTAAAAACTTCTCAAAATATTTGGTTATTCTGATTCACAACTTCATTTAACGCCGATGTTATTATTATTCTTTCGCAAAAAGCTTTGACAATTCAATTTGGATAGAATTTCAAAGTTAGCCTTTAAAAATATAATAAAAAAATATAAGAATATATATAATTGCAGCTGTTTGAAGAGTTATTTAATTAAAAAACTTGTTTACTTAAATTGGCCAATTAAAAACAAACATCCATTAAAAGTTCGTAACTGCCAGATACCCTATACTAAGGTTTCACAATAAATATTTAATACGCTTTGATATTTCGAATTTAATATAAGTATCAGTCATCATTAATTTAAACCTATCAAAAATATTTTAATCCCTTTGGGTGAAAAAATTATATTACAGCATATTTACCTTTAGTTTTTATTATGCACTGTCAATGTGTACGGGGAATCTGAATTAAAATTAAGTAAGTATAAATGCTCGTTTGCGATATATTTAATTATTTATTTGATGCTCTGTTGCGTTTTATTTATTTACCTGTGAGAGTGTGTGTGTTCCCGTTTGTGTGTCTGTGAGAGTGGCTAGCATATTTATATTTATTTAGTTTTTCAATTCAATTGAATTTCCATTAACAAATTGCGTTTCAGACCTCGGAATTCAGCCACTTGTCTTCGTAAAGTTAGTAAAATGTTTTTGTTGCAATGTATGTAACCGGCTTACCCCATAAGGTACATATAATCTTGATCAGGTCGACGAGCTGATTCGTTCTAGCCATATCTGCCCGTTTGTTTTAACGCGTCGATCTCAAAAAACACAATAGCATAGGAAAGCGGTGGTATAAAATTATGGTGTGGAATACATTTCTCATCGCAGAGAATGCGTGGCGCAGGTTTTAGGGTATTTCCTGGTCGGTCACTTTCGAGTAGAGCACCCTTACTTGTTTATTTGTGTGTTTATATTGCGGCTTATTTTTCTGGCTGTACGGGATTATATTTTAAAGCCCGTGCTTTGCTTCAGGTTGGGCAAAAAATTAACACAATTTGCACAGGTTTTTAGAAATTGTTTTTTATTGCGTGCCAAATGTTTTTAGTCATTTTCGGATGGGCTTGCAGAACGAAATTGTTTTTCTACTAGAGCAATGTGCTAAATAAATAAAAATTGATGGATTGCGATTTTGCTCGGACTCGTAGATGTTGCAGAACATTTTAAATGTCTGCTTTGCGTTTTTAGGGAATTTAAAAATAAAAAAAAAAAAAACGTTTCAAAATTAGGTAATCTTAAATTTTTTTACTGAGTACAGTATTAACAAAGTCTTTCAATTAACTGAGATCACGCTTTAATATATTGTGGACACTAGTGAATCGGAACATAAAGGAATTTATATTCAACAAAATATATCTATTTTTTTATACCGTACTATCACTGAAAATGGTAAGAGGAAAATATATTTACTTGGAGTTGGTATATCCGACACAAGAGCATATCTTAAAATCTACTCACGGCCTGCCCATCCTTGAGAAGAAAACTTTTCTCATTCTGAAAGTCAAAGGAAATAAGTACTTGCATTCCAAGGATCTATATGATCAATCATTTGAGATGTGTTACACATTTTTGCAAAATCAAAGTATTCTGCGATCTTAAGATTTTTTTTTGGTGAAGTCTTAACTTTTGTCCGATTAGCTTCAAACTGATTTTCAAAGCTCTACAAAAAACGTAATGAATACCTGTTTCAGAGATTTAGAGAATTCCCGCAACTGTGGAAATTTTGAGAAAAAACTTATTCGGCCTCAAGATTCTTACCACAAGACTAACAAGGGGCACACCTCTGATTCCAACATTTGGCTATTCTATACTTTAAACATATTTTTAAAAAGAAGTGGAGAAGTCAAGATCGTTTGGGTAGATTTCAATACTCCACGTGCGTGTACTTAGTGAAAAGGAAATATCTAAAATTGTTAGGAGAAAACGTTTCTCGGGCAGGGCCGGGCAATACCCGCTAGTAGTGTATGTGTATATATATTATAAAATTTAACTCATTAATCTTTAATTAAGAGTATTTTTTTCAGCCATTGTTAATTAACTAAAATGTTATCGAGCGTAATTCAGTAAAATCAAAACATAGTTTTGGTCTGGTATCTTGTGTCCGCTCAAGAGGGCGATGGCCTGAATGGGATAATGTAGATCCGAAAAAGCTCTCTTAAAGGAAAACTTTACCTATTTTGAAGTGTTTTCTGTTTCATCTTGAGAAGCCTATTTCATGATTGTTTTCCCTGTTCATACTGAACTTATCTAAGAATTCCAAATACCACAATCTAGCGCAAAATTCATAAACATTTGCTTTTTGAAAACATGTCACACAGCTAAACCAAACCCTCTTCAACACTTTGCGGTTTTGCCAAGCACTTTACTCTACACTTGACAGCTGCCAACCACTCAAATAGCTTCCCACCCCCAGCTGGCACTTCTAACAAAGGCCTCACCCGAAACCTAAACGAGCTTAAGTCAGCTGCTAAATTATGAACAGCCTTTATTGCCGAACGGAACCTTGACCGCATGACAAGCTGAAAATGTTAAGTAAATCTCTTTTGGCGAATAGCATTAGAAACCGCAAGATGCCAAACACTTTTTTTGGCATAAAAGTAACCGAAACCTTCCTCCTTGATGATGGGCAGCAATAAATTCATCAACTTTCAAATCAATTAGGCTCACAAATTTTGCACTTAATTAGTTAGCTTGCGACATTTAATCAAGATACTTATTTTCTTAAACTTTTAAGGAGGGTAATTAAAGAGGGTAGTTGATATAGTATTAATAAGATATATAATGTACCTTGCTTAACACTGGACTAAAGCATAAACGGATATACCCATAAAGTAAATATGAATATTCTTAATAAGTATCAACATCCAATACGATCTTGGTGTTTTTTTTTTTTGGTTTATTCTAGTATATTTGTATATTTTAAACTGAGAAAAAATTTACTAAGGATGATGTTTTACTAATTTGTAGAGATCAATTTGAAGCTCTTTGCATCAACTGGTAATATTATTGGTATCAGGAAAGAGTTCTTTCCTAGACAAAGTAGATTACATGAGAGGCGTTACCTTATAATAATGTCTTGACGGGTAATTTCGTCTTCAGTTAACTCAGTTGTGTTTAATTCTGTATATTTTGTTCTTACATCCCAGTTGAATGAATGAATTTAATGCTTGCCCGCCGCATTTCGCGCCTTTGCTCTTCTCCATAGGAATTTTTCTTGCCGCACATAATTTCCAATTAGGCTTCACTATGTGGCATTAAAATGAGTAAGTTAAGCATTTTACGCCGTGCGGAATCATAAATAATTGAATAACTTACTCATTTCTGCGTTGAATTCCACTCACATTTGCCCCAGGCGACAACAATTCCTTGCAATAGCCCATTTCTCTTGTAGCTGCCATTTTGCTTGCCAGAGACACTCTTATCTAACGCTGACATGCACATTATGCTCTCTGTTTAGCACACTCTCTGTCCCTGTCACTCTCTCTCTCTCTCTCTCTCTCTCTCTCTCTCTCTCTCTCTTTCTCTCTCTCTCTCTTGCCCTCACTCTTGTGCTATGCTTAAATTTGTCACAATTTTGTTGAAACGGAAGTTGCTGCAAGTTTCTCTCGTCTCCTGTCGATTTGCTTGTGTCCTGTCGACCGCCTTTCTCTGCTGCCTCTTTATCAATCATAATTTCCTACGCTGAGTAGTCTCATTAACGTTAGCTCTTATCACCTTGTTTGGCTTTCTCTTTCTAGCCATTCTTATTCTTTTACCTGGCCAACTGGCTGCCTTCTTATTGCTCCATTCGAGTAATTGCTTTATGCACTGATTTATGCTTATCTTTTAGTCATATTTTTACATTTACCTTTATCGCGCCCAGCGCCTTACCATCGGAACAGTTTGACCTTATTCTTTAAAACTGAATTTTGCCGGTCTCTCTCGGGGTGAGTGTGTGTGTATCTGTGTGTGTGCATATGCATAAAAAAGAACTTTTCATTAAGCATAATGGGTGTTCGCTTCTGAGCAATAAGGTCTATCCATAAACTAACAAAGCAACGATTATAATCGATCATTTTTGTTTTGGCAACAGTGCAGCACTGTTCATGTTGCACCTTCATTTGTAAGCGACCTTTATTCTGGAAAAATAATTTTAATTATTTAATGTATAATGTCCCAAAATCCTTTTATATCAACAAATGAAAGAAAAAATATGAATGTTAAGTAGAAGATAAAATGAAATATACAAATATAAACATTTTTTACTGCCAAGATCTTAAACATTAGCAAAAATTTTCATTTACCGATAAATTTTACATTTATTATACAAATCAGCCAATTTGTTTTTTTTTTTTTTTTTTTCAATCGTGACACCCTGTTCCAAGGTGGACAATCATCATAAAAGTGGCATTAGGGTTTAGTGTGCCCGCAAATAGCTTCACTTGCTGACATCGCGCCACACTTACACCCTCAGCCACATACCCACGGTCATCATTTCAAATTTTTACGCTGAGCTGCGCGATGTTTATTAGTTTAATGACTATGCTCTAGCTTAGCCAAGTACGTATATCGGTATTTATGTCTGATAGTGTATATGCGGCTGTATTTTCAGCCATTATAATTATGGGCACATATAGCCTCTTGGTGCGACATTAAATGCCGTGCACGTACTGTGCAAATCGCACAACAATTAACGATTTCGTTCTCATCCGTTAGCCATGTTTCTTTCACAGTCTCTCTGTGGAACATTTTTACGCTTTATCCTGACAGACGCGCGCTTTTTACATAAAGCACGGACAAATATGCAAGATAAGCCAAACAGATAATGAAAAACATCTAATAAAAAGTACTTGACTTTGATATGCCCTATTTTGCCATAATTGTATAGATACTGTGGATGGCATATTATTACCTAAATATATATCTCACGATTCCTGTTAGGGCCAGGAAGTCTTCTTAGCTCCAAATGTGATATGTAGGTAGTTCAAGGAAATTAAAGAGACGCTCAAAATGGTTCATTAGACGCATATAAGCACATTCTGGATGATCATTGCATTTGACTAATGAAATATAGGTTGTTGAGTGGGGCATAGAACTTAGAACTTGTATTTAAAGGATAACTGAACATTTAAAAGTGGCTTAAAAAAATAATAAATATGTGTTCTGAAGAACCTGCCTGACTTTTCTGTAGGGTATGCACAGATGAGCAGCGAGATAGCGCGCAGACTTAGTAGCCTGCCATGTTTCGCCTGCTTTCAAATTAAATAAAAATACAATCAAGCGTCGAGCTCTGCAGTGCCCGACCCGGAGCTCTTTCTTCTCACCGATGCCTGCGTGACTCAGCATTAATCTGCTGGACTCCAGTTGCATGCACTTGCTTGCCTGCGTTCGCTTGCCCTCCCTTCTGCCTTTTTGCTTTCATTTAAACTTAAATAGTGTGCGAGTGTTTGTTGTAGGCGGCGTTGCTGCATGCGTACGTGCCTGCCACACCTAAGTGTATGCAACAATAGTTTTGCAAAGGCTGCGCCCAGAGAGATTCGTTGAACGTCCGCGCAACGTAAAGGAATGAATGCCGCTCAAATTGAAATTCTTTATACATGCGGTGTAGTGTTTTGTTTGTCTAAACGGTCTGGAACCGCACCTCAACGTCTGTCCAGGCTGCTGCTCTTGGCTCGGCTGTCTGTCGAGCTGTCTGTTCCTCTGCACGTCTGTCTAGTAAAAGTTTAGTCCGCCTTAATGTATGCAAGGGTTTTGTGAGCTTTGTTATTTGTTCACTCTGCTTCTACTACAAAGGCACTTGAGCTAAGGGAATTCCTGGCATGTCAGTTTCTGTTGGTTCATTTTGACAAACTTGAAATAATATTTTCATATATGAAAATATTTGATGTAGACATCTCGGACCCTATAATATTTACATTCTAGTTCAGTATCAATATCCGAGTCGATACATATATAATTACGGATTATTGTATAATAAATTCACGCAAAATGCTAAGCTATACTACAGTTCAATTCAATTTTTGATAGAAAATATGAAAGTAATACAGGAGATATTTTACTAAAAAAACGAATTTCAGTTTGCAGAACAGATACATATTTTTTATATATATGTATAATAGTTACAGGGTATTTGATACTGGTTATCTTGCAGGACTATTTTAAAGCAACTGAAAGAGTACTATGCTGCAACTGTCAATCAATTAGAGCAGTAGGGGCATTCCATAACACAGTCTAATTAAATTCCGTGCCCTATTGTTGTGCATTTTTTGTGTGTATAATATGTAAAGGATGTACATATATATGCAAATGTGATATGTAAAATATATTTGTAATTGGTATTTTCCTTGCCATTGAAATGTGTCATTTTGTTATCGTTTGCATTTAAATGACCGATACAATAACAATAAAAACATACGAGGTCCTCACATATCCGTCTGACAGCTGCCTAGAAACATAAAATATTCTTGGTGTTTGCAAATCGTTAAAAGTGCATTTGTATGCTCTTTCCTTGTCAATTTTTCATTTTCCATTTACTCTATTCTATTTTCTCTGTTTATCTAGAACTTCATTATGATACGCTGTATTTTGCTTGCATCTCGACACAAATAAAAAGGAAATTATAAAAAATTTTAATTAAAAAGTGTTTCGCATTTTTCAGGACGTTGCCCACCTGACATATACGAAAATAAACACACACAGGTGCACTCATTAGTCTACTTATTTCGACACTGCCTGCAATTCAATTAGAGTGCAGCATAAACACATACACACACAATCCCTCACACTCGCACACACTTGAATTTTAATTAAATAAATTTAGTATATTTCCTGATATCATAAACATGGCGGCAATAGCAGCCGCCGCAGCAGTAGAACCCATAAGGGCATGAAAATGAAAATATTTAATCGTTGGTTATATTCCAGCCGCCCAAGAGGTTTAAGGATTAAGTACAGGTGGCGTGGAGGTAGTTGTAGTTGTGGTGCGGCGTTTAGTAGGTTTGTTTGCACAAAATTCAAAGAAAATTGCCTCAGCAGCAGCTGCTGCCTGTCTAACTGGTTGCCTGCCACCAACTATGTTGCATCATTTTGAGCTCGTCGTCAACAGATTTTCTGCCTCGCATTTAGTTCTATATAAGCACATGTGTATGTTGGTATGTTGGTGTGTGAGTGCGTGACGGTGTGTGCATGTGCACACATAATCAAATTTAAGTTGACTGTCTCTACGAGTCGTTATGCCGCATCGTGTGGCACAACTTGTTTTTGGAATTTCAGGCTGCATTTAATTGAACTTTCTGCCTGCTTTCTGGCCATGTTGGGTAGGATTTTATTTTTTGGCCTACGTTATCCTAATGAACGTGTTCAATTCACCAAATGATTGAGGTAGTGTGCCCCACACGTCCTGCATTTTGTCAATCTAAAATGCTGATTGACTGTACATTCGTTCAAAATAGTCGGTTCTGGTTTCAAATCGTTTTTGGGATTCATAATACTGTTCTTGGCGTTTGTTCATTTGGATTAGGAAAATATTAATTAAGCTGTGGCCTCTAAAACAAAAATAGATTTGCGGCATAGAGTTAGATTTCTTACCGTTTCAATAACGATTGATGTGCGGTTGTAAAAGGCTTTAATACTGAGATAAAACGGTTTTGTTCAGGGTCGACCCCATTTCAGTCAAAACCGCTTCAATTAATAGTTGTCACTGTCGAAGAGCTTGTTTTCAAGGTCTGCCCGGGTCCTTCAAGTAACGGTTTTAGAACAGATATATGCCCATTTTCAATTAAACAGCTGACCCCAGGCTTAAAACAACTTCTAGAATATACTTATAATCTTAATACTGGGCTTGGAATTGTTTTGTATTTGAGTTAGCAATGCAACTTCAATCTACCCATCTACCCACAACTTATGCAGTGGCTAATTAAGCAATCTTTTCATGGCCCACCGGGATCTCGCCTTGTGCGAGCCACTCACAGACAACAACGAATGCCTTGGATGGCATGGCTTTGTGGCATTGTATCCCATAGTTAATTATTGTTATTATTATTTTTGGGCTGCGTTGGCTACAGCTGCAGTTTCTGGCGCTCTGGTCAGTGTGGTCATCCAGTGTCGAAACTAAATACTAAGCAGGTTTATTAAAGCCTCCAAGCTTTTGAGTTGGCAAATCAAGTTGTAGTCAAATGGGTTTGCGGCTTTTCAACGCTTGCTCTCAAAATTACGGAAACAGCAAATAATTATTTATACGATTGAATGTTCAACCATAAAGCCTCTAGCTTCTCGCCTGGCCTGAGCATAATTGCCTGTGGCTTTGCTCTGTAAATTTTGTCATTGGTTTCTGTGGGCCCAAAACTGTCTGCACTTTATACTGTACACACTGTACGCGCCTCTGACAGACGCTTCTGGCATCTCTAGAATTTAAACACAAATATTTACTTAAATATTTGTGAGAAATTGTCAGCTGGAAATATTAAGAGAGATACATCACTTTAAACTTTGGATACATCACTTTCATCGTTTAAACATGGCCTTTTAATGTTGCATTCAATTTATAGTAAATTACATCAATTAATTTGCTGCTTTACTTTTGATTTAATAATCGATAATTACTTTTCAATGAGTTCCGACCAATCGATACCCTGAATCTAAAAAAGGCCAGCAAATGTATAAAACACTTAAACATACCCGATCTATGAAGTTAAAAAAATATTTATCAGAACACCGAGCTGAGTTTTTCAAGTCATGTTCGTATGTGAACGTATCTACGCGGGAATCTGGAAAGCTTCAAAAATTAGAGACATCAAAATTGAAAAAATTATTATCATATATTACCATAAGCAGAACGATATTTTTTTTAATATTTCCTCCCCTCGTAAGCTTAGTGAACAGATTCTTACATAGCATACGATTTCGAAGATTTCTCTCTTTTTAGATAAATCCCGTCGGACCCTACAAAATCATTTCTAAAAGTAGAACCTTGATCCAACTGGATAAATATGGATTAAATATTGTATGCATACTTATCTAATCGTATCATGTGCCGATTACAAACTGTTTCATTCAGAACGTTACATATTAAGCGACCGAATTCCAATACCGTCCATTGGGGTACAGTCATAAGCATACAAAGTCTGTGTGGCTCATAAAAATCAAGCTACAACTTCGGCTCATTCCTACAAAGTTTTTTGTTTTATATTAGATTTAACTGAACTTGTACTCGCTGTTATTGCCTGCACCACTTTTAAGGCTCCGTCTCCCCCCACAGGCAACAACAAAACGGACAATATAATTCTAATGCTTGAGCAAAAGTTTAAGCAAATAAAAAATGAATACAGTGTATGTACAAGGTTAAAGTCACAGGTAAGCAACTTTTTGTGGAGAGTGCGAGCGTTGAGGAGCGCCTTTCAATTTAATGCTTCGTTACCTTTTTTCGAGCAAATTTTCAAGAGGCGAAAAGCTTTGGAGGAACAAGTTTTAAGTGTACTAACAAAAAGGCATACGAAAAGAAATTGAGCTACCCGAAAAATATGTGAGCCTTTTATTGTCAAGGACTTGCGAGAACAATCCAGAAAACAATAACTAGAAGATTTATTGCATGACTACCTTTATTTTTACTTTTTTGCTTGGCACTTTCGTGTTGGGCATTATATTTTAAACATTTTTAATAATATGAACTCAGAACACAAAGTTAAGTGGATAAATTCCTAATATAATGACAAATATAAATATACTAGCGGGAATTTCCCGGCCTTGCCCATCTGTTGCCGGGGAAATTTTCCAAATCGCTGAGATGCATATTATTTAAGTTCTTATGTAGAGCTTTGAAAATAGCTATGATACAAATCGGACAAAACCTAAAACTCAGCCCAAACAATCTTTGCATCGCACTGTCCACCGTGGAAGCTTGTGTTCTAAGAAAAGTGTGAAATACGACTCAAATGAGTATTTCATTCGCTTGTAAGAGATCAGAAGGCACTGATCGATTTCAACGCAAAATAAAATAAAATAAAATAAAATACAAAAAAAGAAGTTTTTTATAAATTTATAAGTTTCTGACCCGTTTTATATAAACTAGTTCATCAGATATTATTCCATAACTATAACCATTGGCTTGATGACGCCTGGAAGCAAATATTATTTAAGCAATGGCGCTTAAACGAATTTGCATGCATAAATAGACTCTTCGCCAGCCTTTTTGCTCCCACTAAGCTTTAAACTGACATCTTGTACTGTACCCATACTCTACTCTCTTGGTTGAGTGGCCTGTCACCATCACCCCGGGGCTCTGATGCATGTGTGACATAAACGCAAACAGCCGACCAAGTAGCTTATTACAGTGGGTGGGCCACGCCCACCGCTTAAAATGAAATTAAGGCAATTGGAGAACAGATAACACTTGAAGTAAGAAATTCCGTTGAACAACATTTGTTTCATTGGAGCTTAGAGTTGAAGTAAAGGTTGTAGGAAAATTAAAGACTATACTACGCGATGGAACTTAATGCAAAGGAATTTGTTTATAAGTTTTTACATTTCATATATTTGTGTTTTAACAATTGCTTCTTTTACATTATGCACACATTTCCTTTTTTACTTTATGAGGTGAAAATGATTCAGTTTATTATTTTACTACGAATAAGTTTTTTTGGATTATATTTTACACATAAAGAAAAAGTGAATATGGATTTTCATGGATTTGATTATTTTAAGTGATCCTAATTTTTATTTTTATAATAATTCTAATAATTACATCATTGTAAGAATTAGATTCTAAAAGCATAATTAGAATACACAATTTTCAAATAGCTTCACCGACCAATGGATGTAATTTATTAAGGTAGTAAGAAATTAACAAACAAATAAAAAACATGCGTAGTGTTTGCTTATAAATATATTCTTTAAGTTTATACTTCATATAAAATGAGTTCATTAAAGAATTTTGTTTTCCATTTTTTAAGCTGCTTCCAGTTTTTGCACAATGTTCTTTTTGTGAACAGCTTTCATTTCCTTAAACGCTATTTTTTCCTATCTGTTTATTTTTGTTTCATGAAACTTGCCTCAGAATTGTGTAACCATTAAAACTGCTGCAGACGCTTTTGTTCTCCATTTGATGCACGGCTTTTTGAATTTATATTTATGATTCGTCCTATGCCGTTAGCCAACTTTGAATTGGGCTCATTTTGGCCAGCGGCCAATTAAGTTTTTCCCTTGTATCGAAGGGATGTTTGTCCGTTAACCGATTAGCTATCTCCTTGTTTCTTGCAATAATTCAGAGCGGCCAGCCGCAATCATGAAAACTTAAATAAGCGCTTTTGGGAGCGGATTCCACTAACAGCTACTACATTTTGTGCTTGCATAATCCAGGCCAAATGCAGTTATTGGTAGCTTCACTACTGTAAATTTTGCTTCGCTCTTGTTGAAAGAAAACTGTTAAGGTTCTCATCTCGCTGCTTGATTACCTAATGAACTTAGCTAAGGAAAGTTAAGCCTGTTTAGCTCCGACGTGGCTTCACTGTTTCGCCTTGCTTAACACTTGGTTGCGTCGAAGCAAGTCAAGCGTCCTACATCACTTGGCCAAGTTAACCTGAAACAAAGCACGCACTGCTTGCCTTTTCATAAGTAATTGGGTTAAATGGGGTTTCAGTTAATTAATATGAATTATAAATTGTTAGCTCAATTATTTTGAGGAATGTTATGTTTTCTACATTGAGCATAGTTTCAAATTTCTATATTTATATATATGAACACATTCTCCGAGCATTTAATGAAGACATTTTGGTTTTCAAACTGAAACAATTTTATTTGGGTTTTATTTGTTGGTTTTATTACAACAAATATGCTATCTTATGCCTAGCAAATGAACTATTTTATGTCCAAATGCAATGGTTGAAAGTAGGCTTGGCAAATTTAATTTGATGGGTTTCAGAATAATCGTTTCAGTTTCGCCGATGTAGTGAAAAAAATCCAAAAAAGAACACATTTATAAAAAAATGTTAATTTTCGTACCATTTTAATGCATGTTTCACAACTTTTTAAATTTTTTACACCGTTTTCAAGTTAAGCTGCATAAAAATGGTCTCTTAATGAAAAAAAAGTAGAAAAGTTTACCTCGCATAAAAAGCTTTAGCCCCTCGGTTATAAATAGCATTGATTGCGGCAGCTGCCAAATTTCCTCCCGTTTTTGAGCATTAATGGATAAGGTGTCAATAAAGAAAAAGTAGCTTCAGTTTTTGTGCCCTGCCGCGAACATCAGCATTCACTCATCAGACCGAGGGGAGGAGAGTAGAGAAGGGACACTGTGGTAGATCAACATTAACATCCTTCGCGTTGTCATTGATGAATTTAACTTTTAGCTGTCAGCGCTTTTTTGCTGTTCCAGCTTTATACCTTAGCAGAGGGTATTATTATTTTCCTGAAATGTTAAAGCACTGAAAAGAACAAATCCGATCCTTTTGGATATATAGAATATAGACAACTTAGGCGATGCTATAAATTTCAAATAAATAATTGATGAATAAAAATGATCTTTCGTAGTTTTTGCCCTGACTTCAGTCTATGCCTATGTAAAAGTTCTGATACAGGAATGATTCATTTAAAAATTGAGTCTCCTCCTTCTAGTGAGTTAGTTAGGTTAAGCTTAAGTTTCAATTAATCCCCATAAATCTTGATTTTTATTTAATAAAATCAAAAGTTATGTAGTAAACGTTTGGGTGTTAACCATTAAACATAAAGTTTTTCGTAATTTGCTTGCATAGATTTTTATTTGACAGATTTTCTATAAGATTTTATCTAGGTATGTTTTTAAGGATATTCATAATTCGTCCTGTGGATGCTTAAATTTCTCTTCCGTTTTTGTTCGCTTTTTTCCTTTAGCTTTGTCTTGTTGTCATTTTTAATATGCATGCCATTTGCCATAGATATGCGGGTATTGAGATACTTTTTGTAACTTTTTCGGGCTATATTTCAACGTAGGGACAACTCGGGACAACTGCCCGTTTTACGGTTCCATTCGGTTGCCATTAGCCATTAAATGGCAGACATTTTGGATGGGTGGGGTGTGGGCCATTTGCCTTTTGTCCGTCTCCTATTGCTGGCTGTCCCTACAAAGCATTTTCGTAATTATGCTTTTAAAAGTTGCATAAAAAACTGTCCTTAAAAATGTTAAGTTGTTTTCGCATTGGGTAGAAATTGCAAAAGTCGGAACTTAAATATGGGTTTTTTGTGTGGTAAAATTTTCTTATGCATTCATAATAAGATGCGTACATTTTTAATGAATTCTTCCCTTTCTCTTTTTACAGCGCCAATTAATTGAAATTGTGTTTTTAAGGTAAGTGCAGCAATTATTTTAATTGGCATTATTTGTTTAAAGGATTTTGTAAAATATGAAAATTGACAAAAAAAAAAAATAATAGTTGAACAAAAAGGTTTTGTTTCAATTTTAGAAATTTAATTTTTTTTATTTATTTTTTCTAATTTCTGAATGTTTTTCAGGAGTTTAGTTTAAGTAGCTCGCTAAATTCGCTATAAAATGGTCATGCAAATTATAAAATTTTAGTTTTTCATTCATTAATGTGCCGCCAGCTCATTAGCATTGCCCTTACCGTGCCCTCCCCTGCCCTTCCTCTGACCACAAAAAAACACAAGCTCGGCAAATTTTCTTGGCCGAAACCAAAATTTTAATTGCACACGGAAAATTTAACGCCACAGAATATGCAACGCTTTCCGCCTAATTGCAACCGCCAGGCACTGAATTGGTCCCTGGTCCAATGAAGCATGCCACATGCCCTGCCCTGCTACCAGGCAAGCCAGTCCATAACCATACCTCCTTCTGCGCATCAAGTGCAGCCGTTGGTGGAGAAGAAATTGCAGCGTCAAACGCAAAACCGAAATGTAATTTAAATTTTTTGTGCGACGTTGGCACGACATTTACCTCAATTTCGATTTGAATAGACTTACCAGGAAAGGGTATTTTGTTGAAAAAGGTATCATTGAAGAAGAATAGTATCTACAATTTATTATAGGCTTATATTTATATCTCAAATTACCCTAGTCCACCGCATTTACGAGTCATTTAAATTTTCTTTTTGCTTTCAACATGTTTTTGTTTGCAATCGAATCGTTTCATTTTAAGATGTATAACTTTGTGACTACGATAACATTATAAGTCACTAACTGAAACCGTTCCATCGAGATGGCAAAGCTTAATAGAAAGTGATGATAAACTAGCGAATTGAAAAGTAAAGTTGTAAAATGAATAATAAGAAGCTATTAGTCGCGTCATTAAATGTCGCTCTTACAGTGTTGGGGACCGAGGAAAGATTTGAAAAAGTACTCACTGGAAAATAAATAAAATTTCTTTAATATGTAGTGTAGTCAAGGTTCGGCATCAGCACAAATAACTTTAACATTTTTATGCCCGATATCCTCTATCGTTTTGCCTTCAGGCTGCTCGTTGATTAAGCGCCGCAAATTATGCTAACAAAACCGTGAGCGAAGTTTTGATGCAGTTTGATTGGATTTTTGGCATTGACGTGCCAAATGCGAAATCTGCGAGTTGGCCGAAAGGGGAATTGTTTAGCGTTCGTGTGCGAGTATGTGCGGGCTTGTGTGTGTGCGTGTGTTTATAAATATATGCCTTTTGGACTTTAACGAAAGAAAGCTAACTTTTTGCTAAGGCTTAATTAACAGTTCAAATAGCTGGTCATAGCTCAATTAAGCAAGCACAGAAAGAAGAAGTGAGGGAAGGGAGTAAGCTAGGCGGGTAGAAAGGTGCTAAAGTAATTAAGAGGGGGTCTCCACACAGTTGAATCGCCTTACGCACGTATTGCGTTGCCCACTTTTGTGGGAAGCCGTATATTTCCTTTTCGCCCCAACCTTTGCTTACGTCTATAATGCACTGGTGCGTTGCACAACAGAAAGGCAAAGCAGTGATGTGGGCATGGTTGTGGGAGGGTAGGAGGGTGTTACACTTGTTGCCATCAAGTTGCAAGTGGCAACTTTGACAGCGTTAATTTACATGCCTGGCCTTCAGTTTTCCGACCAAAAGAGTTCCTGTTAAGCCCTCTCCAAGCACCTCTGCACAAACACACACTCACACACACATACGCGCTCGCGCACACGTAATTAATGCGTTTGTGCGCTCGATAACATTGATCTGCATGTGTGTGCGTCTGTGTAAGTGTGTGGTTGTATTTGCCTGCATTGAAAATTCCGAAGGGCTGCACGTATTCCGTGGTATTTGCTGATTCGATTAGAAGTTGAAGATGAAAAAATTTACCGATGCAAATTTTTGCTTGTGTGTTTGTGTGCGTAGCGTACCAGGTTAAACTTAAAGTGCTTTGAAAGGCTAATCAACTTCGCATTTGAATTGAGATGGAATTTGAAACTCAACTGGCTAGTCTTTTGAAATATTTAGAAACTTTTAAGAACTCTTTCTTGAAGACTCCAAATTGGTTTGGGACATAGTTTGGAGCTGGTAGATTTGCATTTAACAATAGACTCGATATATTTTTATTTCAGAGTTGGGATATAATTGTGATTGAAGTTATTTAGTGAGAGTAAGACTTTAATACGAGTGTGCCTGTCTGTTGTGCCCTACCAGATGATACTTGGCATCCCTGAACTATTTTTTATAAACATTTGTACTTATTTATAAAAGAGCTGCAGACTTAACAATTAAGAGTTCTCTAGTTGGGAGTGGCCCGATACCCTGGAGCCGGGACCAAGCTACATTTACAAGCATTCTAGCTTCCTCCTATAAATATGTACATATAATCACATTCTCACACGCATAGTAGATCTTCTTGTGCCATGGAATATGCGTATTTTCTCAAAGAGGCAACGCTCCTACAATTGTGGCCTTCGTTTCACTTGCAATTTTTACTCATTTGATTTTGAACGAAGGTAATTTGATTTATGTTCAATGTGTGAAGAGCTATATGCCAAATTGGTTACTTTTAACCTGTTCCCATTCCATAATCAATGAGAGGGGAAAGTGAAAGAGGAAAGAAGACATCCATACGTCTCGTATTTAATATGTTAAATTTATCCATCTCTCAAATATGTTATTCAGCTCTCAAACAGCAGAGTTTAAGTGCATGTTAACTTTTTGATCTCGCCCACAGTTTTATAGCTGTTCTCAGCGGTTGTACAAATTGTTCTGCTTATTTAATTGATTTAAACTATGGTTACATAATGCTCCAAAACCTAGCAAAAACAGCATATCTACACATACCTACACACACCCCAACACACACCAAGCGGCGTATGGCCTGGCACCACACGTACTACGAGCTCTAGACCACCCCACATATCCCCTCTCAAAAGAACGCCCACAATTTTGACGCGACCCCGCATAAATTGATGTGCGCTCTTGCTGTGCCATTGATAGCCTATTGGGAGGTTGTACTGTTTCTGGGGGTGGGGCATGGTGTTAGAGGGCTTATAGCGGGTGGCATGCCGCTTTGAATGGTGCCGTATGAATAGATATCCATTTAAGCGCTGGTCATGTTGCTGGTCACAGCTGTGCGAGCTTAAATTGAGCCAACAACCACCGCAGACAACAAACAATTGCCAATTTAATTGTTGCTGTCCGAGAGAGGCTTCTCCAACTACCCTCTGCTTGCACCCCTCTGCCCCATTCATCTCGTCTCTTATGTCACCAAGGGTGTAAAAGGTGCTGCGCTGCAATTTGCATAAAAAGGTCAGTCCATTGCTGCCCCCCTTTTGCAACGAACCAACTGTTGCTGATGCCCACCACTCCTTTTTTTTAATTGCGGCTCAATTTCCATACGTTGATTAAATTTTCTAATATTACGCACAATCCGCTTCGGGGCGAAAGGTACAATGAGTTTTGGTATTTTTGTGGCAAACCCAACTATCAAAATGTTGGCTTATTATGTATTTAACAATTAGAGTTGATTGACAAGGAGGCAGTCTGTGGGCTACTTGACAGTTTAATATACATTTTGGCCATGCGTAATTCCTGAGGCCTACTTTTAGGCTGACCATTTTATTCAAATGATTTTATTACTATATCATCGTAGTTATTTTAAATAATTGATTTATTTTAATATAAAGTATTTGACTGGCTCGACCCTTTTTTCCCTTAATTTTGACATGTACAAATTTCTTTACTTTTATATTTTACTTTACTTATATTTTAAAAAATTATAGTTTATTTTTGATTTTTTTTTTTAATTGAGAGTATTATTTCCTCTACTTCTTCCTTCTTTGTTGTAGACTCTTAATAACGACACTGACCAAATTAGCTGGAAAAAAGAGCAAATCAATCGTATCGGGGATGCTATCAAAAATATTTGTGTTCTGATTAGGACTTAAGCTGTTAATTTGTACATTCTTATGTATTAAATTGATACTCGTTTTGTCATAGCAGAATATATACATTCATAAGCACATCACTCAGTCCATGAAACATTGCCATTCACACACGTTAACATAAGCATTACCATTAACAAGCGCTGTTATATTATTGCGGAAGAACAATTTCAGTTCTGTGTCAGTTCCTCGCTGCGTCTCGTTTGCTATTTGACAGAGCAGCATGTGAATCTTCTACAAAGATAACAGACCCTTTGATGGGTTCTTGGCAAATTCGATCCGCAAATGGGAAAAAATAATGTATGAGATATATCTCAGCGTCGGTCTAACAAGCAAGAAAATTATTAAATTTGGCTCTCCAATTTTTCTTAATAAAAAAGCAAACTTTAACAATAATAGTTTTTTTTTTGTTTTGATTAAGTAGCGGAGTTGGAAGCGCAGTTGGTGTCGGCAGTGTCGGCAAGCATATTACGAGATTAAGACTGAATATATATTTTGTAATCTTAAGAGGAAAATATGTGTTTTTAATGAATCCAACAGAAGTGATTTCTTTTTTGAAGTTGAGAAAAGGCAATTTATAATAACAAGATATTTATTATATGATGAGACTTTCTTAGTTGGCGTTAACTGCGTTTGTAGATTGGGTTTGTATATTCTCTTAGAATTGTATTTAATAAATAAATATTTTTATCAAGCTTAGAATGTTTTAGCTAAAGAAAACTTTTAAGAATTAAATGTACATTTGTGAGGAAGATTTCGGAACTTCACTGTTTTATTTAAAGGTTTTTAAATTTATTACGCTGTTTTGTCCATATATCAAATTTAATTTATTATTTTCTCTTTTCATTTATAAGTAAATAACATTATATTATAAAAACGTTTTTTTTTTATTATTAAAATGTGTCTCTTATGTTTTATTTCGTATTTATTGACGCACGCTCGAAAGCATGCGTTATAATTTACATAATACCCTGCTTTGGTATGAATGCGTGGGCGTGTTTGTGCATTTACTCAAGCGTCTATCCAATTTCTGAGTCTAACAAAAAAAAAAACAAAAACGGTCGAACTGTGTTGGGCAACCCTTGAAACATTTAATTTCCTTTTTGCATTACTTTTCTGGGCTTGCTGCTTCAAAAATTTAATTTCGTAATTGAAAGATCTGATGAACCTATGTTGCCTGGTTGAGAACCCCCTTTGCCCAGCAATTTCCATTGCCACTTGACTTGGTTCTTGTGTAACAAGCAGCAATTTAATTGAAAATTTATCAGTTTCACATTTCATTTGCATATGTGCAGTATTTCCTCCTACTAGACACACCCACACACGCACACAAAACCACACTCCCACTCCCACACACAAACACATAGGTCAGAGTATACTCTACGTTTTCCAATTTGCATCGTTGACATTTTTAGTACATTTGAATGGGAGATCCTTGTGTGTGACCCTCATTGTGCCAACAATTTCCCCAAGTGCGCACCTTACAAATATTGAACCAAAGACTATAGACCAGAAATTGTTGTTATTTTCTAACCTCTCGGCCAAATAAGCCGGCTATAATATTTGCTTTTGAACTATACACATTTCTGTTAAATAATTAGGGCTCACATATATGTATAATAGAATAAAGATGTTCTTGAAATGCTTCCTTCTGCCTGTTACATACATTTGTATGTTGCACAAATACAATATACCCTTATACCCATTTTTAATGGGTTCAGGGTATAAAAACAGTGGAAGAGACCTTATATACCTACCTAAATATAGAAAATAACAGTTTTTTTTAATAAAAATAAATTTTAAAAATTGAAATAGCTAAAAGTCATCTCTTAAAGAGCACTCTCACAATAAGCATTCTATTACTTAAGCATTGGCATTTCTGAGTGGCAGATACTGCTAAATAGTTATATTTCTGAAGCAGTCACCTGGCACGATACAGTCTAATTAAGCGATGGCTCTGAGAAAAAGCAAAAGCAGCAGACCGACGGTAGTTATAGATAGTAGTTGGGGTCTACTTCTACTTATTGATTTTGTCTCTGCAACAGCGATAAATTAATCAACATAAATGAGAATTTTGTTAACTTGAGCATAAGTTGTACGTATGTGTAAACAAAATGAAATGATTTTGCTTATGTTTCTATTAATATGTTGATGCAAACTAAATTGATATATTTGGTCAAATATTTCATATCACCTTTTCATCTCATAATTACTTTATTTAAGTGGCCGAGAAATTTGCACAAAACATGTATTTGGTTTCATATGCTTGTTGTAGAAAACATATTGAAACAGGCTGGTCTTGATAATTTTAATTGAGGTGTGAGAACACTTAGGTCGATGTTTCAATATCTAAACAGACCAGATAAAATGTCAGATAAAGAAAATTAAATTTTCATTATAACCCAATAAGCGCTACGTGGAACTTCATCGATTTACGAAAGACAAATAGAAAATGATGATGAAATTTAAACGTCCGGTGCTTATTAATTTCATTATTCATTCGAAGTCAATTTGTTATTTACTTTTTAAAATCACTTTGATGTTGCCACCGGTCCCGGAAAAAAAGATTTTCACAGAGAGACGTTTCCACAATTTATTATTTCTTACCGTTTTAGGTTTCATAATTAAAATGTAATAATTTAATAATCTAGTTGTAAATTGTTAACTGTTAGTTATTTAAATGTCTACGAGTGTAAGTTATCAAAAAATGATTCAACCATAAAAATTACCATGTTTTCGATTAAATCGATTTTATACATAGATTGATTTCCATTTTAAATTTGTACTTGAACTCTCACAACAATACATATTAATATTATTTAGTGCTGTAGAAGTTTCCATAGGGATAATCAAGAATCGATATTAATGGATGTAACAACTACCTTCTGTGGATGTTATGCAGTGCGACACTTTAAATTAAATTAAAATGAAAACGGATCTGTGCAAACTCGATAAAAGCATACATACATATTCTTGTATCTGCTTAGCTCAACTGCCAACTGTTTGCTCTATAAACATTTATGAGCTGAGCTGCATATGCTCAATGCACTGATAAACTTGAATGGGCTCTGACAAGCCGCGCTCCAACCATATTTGTGCTTATAAAAACTCTCCATCCCAAACTGGATCGCGATGAAGCTGCGCAAAACTTTGAATGACCTCGTTAAAATATTTGCGCCGAGAACATTAACTGCCTGCCGCTTAATGTGGAAGCTTATGAGTGGGTGCGCGTATGTATGTGTGTGTGAGTATGTATGCGTGTTGTGTGTGGTGTAATGACATACTGTTTTTATTAAATTTTGTATACCCTTGTAGAGGGTATTATAATGTTGTCATGAAATGTGTAACGTATAAAAGGAGATATCTCCGACGCCATAAAGTATATACATATATCTTAGATCGGCATTAACAGCCGAGTTGTTAATGTCATGCAAACTAGTCTCTCGATTTTAAGGATATCATCTTGAAACTTTGCATATCTCAATCTTTGTCTTTCAGGTAGTACATATGTCAGAATCGGCCGGATCGGACCACTCAGATAGCTGACATAGAAATGATTTGTCGAAAGTATTTAGAAGCTTCATTATTCTCACATATCTTCCAAGGTAAATGACCACAAGAGCATTAAGTCTTCGGCGTTCCGAAGATATCCATGTTTTCTCGTTTATGTTTAATAACAGGCTACACTGGCGCCCTGTGATAGCCATAACAATATCGACAATGAGGTTGTAAATTATAAAAACTTCATTTTGTGGCAACATCAAAAGACACCCACACATACCGACACATACCCATTGTTGATCAAATTATCGTTGATATCATTCCATAAATATCATTGCCTGAACTTTGGTTAAACATTTTCGTGTGGCAGCTTTAAATTGCATTCACAGCAATTAAAGCCACTGGTCGAACGTGGTCAATAGGTCCTGGGAATACGGATTAATGATGCAGCGAAAACTGTTTTCCCACAATATTCCACAGTTTGACACAGCTTCCCCATACACAGTTTTCTCAGCGCTCATTTACGAATTGCGGTTGTTTAATTAATATCAAGCTGATTAATTAGTATTTGTGTGAGAAATCCAATATTCCCTAGCCCCTTGGTTAAAGCATGTACCAGCAATCGATTCCATTTGGCGCCGCTGTTACAAGCACCGGATAAAATGTTCCATTGTAAATTGGCGTTAATTTCATTAGTCTTCGATGCAGTCAAAGGCAGCTGCGCGTGTGGCTTACAATTATCGAAAACCACATGTTTATTGATGGCACTTAAAGAGTGATTATCATGCAAATATAAAGGCATTTAACTTAAATAACCGATATCTTTGCAGTGCAAATAATAATTAAATAAAACAATTCAAAATTTTACAACTTTTATTTCAAGAGACTCTACGTGTTTTTGTAAATAGTTGAACAAACTGATTTGTTATTATTAAAGAATTTGCATGCAAAATGAAATCTGTCTGATATGCCTGCAAGAAAATTAAGTATAAAATCAAATACAAATTGTATGGCCCTTAGTCTTAAATTATTCCTTCTAGCTGCACATAGCAGTTTATCGTTTAAGCATCGCACCCACTTTTTTATGTCTTTGCAGATCCGTTGGTTGGCCTAAATAAATCCATAAGCATCTGCACAATCTTTATCGTCATTTCCAGTCAAATTTGTTTATTATGCTTGTCACGAGCCGCGCAAAGCTTAGTACATGGTGCACTGCAAAACTTTGAGCTTGCCCCACCCCTTTATTACATTTGCGCGTATATTGGAATTGCATTGCATTTTTATTACCTAACCGTAAATTTCTTTTGTTTTTATTTCTTGTCAAAGCAGCTGCCGGCATGCAACATTTTAAAAAACAATTTAGCTTGATAGAATTTCTTGTGTGTGTATTATCGCAAATATGTATGCAAATATGCTAACGCGTACACACATATATATATATATATATATATATATATATATATATATATATATATATATATATATATATATATATAACTTTAAGCACCCTGCGCCACAAACACATAAAGCTGCAAACAAGCACAAACACACACGCACACACAAAGCTTAAGGCAGCATATGAGGCGTATGCGTAATTTTTATTTGCGTGGCAGACAGACAACGACGTCGTCGCCGTCCACCCTGCGGCTGCTTATCATTTTATGCGTCTGCGTGTGTGTGATTGTATGTGAATATATGTATGTGAACCCGAGTCTCGCGTCCCTTTCGTTGTAGCACTTTCTACGGCGGCCAATTCAAAGTGTTCTACAATGCGTTTTCGCCTCAATCTTCTCCCAATACTTATCAAAATGTTTTAGTTTGATCATTGAACCAGCTGATCTGGCAGATAATAACGCATCTCATTTGTGCCTCCTTCTTTTTCTAAAAGTTTTGTATATTTCGGAATGCAATGGCATACATTTCTCTATATCAGTAGAAAGTTACTTTAGAAATATTTTAGCTCTTGCTTGATATTTTTAACGTAATTAGTCTTGTTATTGTTATTATTATTATAAAATATTTCCAAAGAAAGTATACCAACTTTTCGATTGCATATTATTTGCCATTTTACCTTAATTTCTTTAAGTTTTTGTTATGTGATGCCTTTCAGAATCAGTTCCATTATATTTACACTTTTGTTTTCGCATTTTATAACATTTTTTCCGGTCGAATACAATAAACAAGTTGTATTTAATGTGCCCAGGCAAGAGGAAAAATAAATAATGTGAGGTGACATTTTTGTTGTGTAAAGTGTGTGAAGATTGTATATCCAGCTGGAGGGCCGCCTGGTAGTGATTGGGGAGTATGTCGCATTTTTTTTTTATGATTGAGTATGCGTTGTGGTAAGGAGTCGCCTTTAATGCGTTTTCATGCCTTATTTAAAATGATTTTTGCTGTGCCACTCAGGATATTATTTTTGTGTATTGTTTTTCGCAACGGAAGCATGATATATTCGGAGTGTCTCCTGGCGGCATCTGTTATTGTAGTTAATCATTTTGGGGTTGTGGTAATATTTCAGGTCATTTAAGCGCGATATTATTAAGAATTCATAATTGAACTGTTCTGAAAAGCAGACAACAAATTCGAAAGTAAGTAATTCAGAAGTCGATATTAATAAAATTTCAATTGAACGCACGCCAAACAAATGGAAAAAAGACAAACGAAAACTGAGTAAGGGGAACCGACACATAAGCCAAAAAGCACAAAATTAAAACTGAATACGACATAAAAGCAAACCTCAAGCGTTTAATTAATCGAGTGGAAATCCACACACAGATAAATACACACCCAAACACATCAAGCTCAGCCGAATTACTCGTAAACAAAGAGAGACAAACGTCAATACAAAGACCAAGTCAAAAGGGGAGATAAACTCTAAAAAAGGACCCTACAGGCAAAGCAAAGGTTAGGCAAAGACTAGGAACCACTTGGGCTTACAGTTACCATGTATAAAAATATTGTGCCAGATACGTTTTGCTGTCTGAAATTATCGATGTTATATTGTCCATTTGTTATGTTGCCCATTAAAAAAGATAACAATATATTTATTGTTTGATTATCGCCCCATTTGCCTCTAACTTTTATTTGAAGTATCTGCAGACTGGTTTAACTGGCTTAAAATACTTATGTTGTGCAGGGTATGCAACGAAAGGCATACATTAAAAGCCTGACAGCTCAGCACTATGTAATGCAAACGAGTATAATCTAAGACTCTCTTTACTATCTCTACATTCAGATGATATGGCAATATAAATCAACGAGAACATTTAACATTTTAATTAGCGTAGGCTGCTCAAAGTCAAATGCAATGACAAAACATCAGCTAAGTAATCAACATAAAATAAGAAATAAAGGAAGAAAAAAAGTCTCAGCAAGTCAATACTCATTCTTCAAGCGACAAATGTTATGCCTCTAAATGTTGGGGGCGTGGCTAAATGAAAGCTTTGCAAGTAATTGATTGTACAGCACACGGCGTATGCGCAATGTCCTTGCCTGAGTTCCTTGATGCCTGCTGCGGTAGGTCCTCTAGTTCTTGAGGCTTAGCATAGTCGTAAGCTTTCCCAATGCGAATCTATTGACAGTCGCTTTATTTATGCCGCGCATTTGTTGGTTTATTTGAATAATTTTATGAGATTTCCTTTTCTATCTCTTGTTATTTACTATTTTTGCAGATTATTATATTAACTCTCGAGTAGATTTCCACTCTTCAATTGGTTTCTGTTTGTCGACCTGTACGCAGATGTTCGAGAGCTGCTTGTGGTAGTTTCGTTTTATGTGCTTTTAAATTCTGTTTAAGTATTACTAAATATTGTTAAATATTTAATTATTACTTATATACATTTTTACGTATTTAAAAACGATTTTCTTAAATTGAATCTTTAGAGAATATTTAATGTTTCCCCTTATCTGATCTGGTCTGATTCAAGTAAGGCAAATAATGATGCGTTTCAGTGCCCAACCAAGGTCAGTCGACAGTCAAATAAACAGATACCTAGACGCAGCTCGAAAAACACACAAATAAGAATATCTGTATGTTAAATATGTTATCTATGTTATCTTAAAGTTATTTACTTTCATTACTGGTACAAAACAAATCGTAAAACATAAGGCAAATGGAATATCACCACAAACTTAACTAGCCCAAAGGAGACATAACCCAATCATAATTTAATAATTTATTCCATCTGGGATATCATTTTCATTTCTCTTGCCGTCCCTTGGATCATCGATATGCATAGCATTGGAAAAAATTTGATTACATTCTCATTCTCTATTTTGCACAGTTTCTGCTAAAAATCAAAGCACGTCTTCTCGCAAATGAAAATGGAAAAAGTTGTTTCTTTTGCCGCACATTCGTGCGGTGGCAATTAGAAACATATTTCGAACATATTTCGCCATTATTGCCATAGCACTCGGTGCCGGCAGACATGTTTTCTTTTGTCTTTTTAATGGCAAATAAAAAATGGCGGCGGCGCCGCAGACATGTTTGTGCATGCCGGCAAACTGTTTAAATTGAAACGTGGATGGGTTGCCAGAGTGTAGAGCACTCGGAAATCAGTCAGATAAGGGTTCCCAAGTGGCAATGTAGAGCTTTTTATTGATATTGCCGCGTGCGTGTTAAAAAAAAACAAAACGGAAAGTGGATATTTCGCGGACCTGCTCAGCTGGCAGTCGCCCATAGACCACAGTCTTTTGTTCGTGCTGCCAGCCAGAGTTTCATTCAATCAGAAACATCAATCAGTTGAAAGGGGGCTATGAACAAAAGGCCATACGAATTTTCAACTTTTGTCGATTTCGTAGGCATCGAAGCGCAAAGGCCTTTCTCTTGCTAACACCTGGCCAACCTGTCCACATATTTATTAAGTCATGATGCTGAATGGCAGGCCATTCAAAACGAAAAGAGCAAAACGCTTGATCCGCTCTGGCCATGTCTTTATTTTCGTGCACAACGTCATCATCATCTTCTCCGTTGTGTCTCCTTGTAGAGTTGCGTCCTGTAGACTCGGTATTTTTACACAAGTTGTGTTCTTTTTGGCGCTTGTGTACCCAATTCGTTGCGTTAAATTTCGTCTTTTATTCCCCTTTCTCATCATTTGATTGCTTTTGTGCATTTTCGAGTGTCCAAATCGTTTGAGTGTAATTTTTTGCGTTTGATGCCATCTACGCATCATTGACGTCGTTTTTGAGTCGTTTCTTTGCTTCAAGTGCTCAAATCGTTCATTGCGGTTAGATAACCCAAAAATATTCTCCTAGTATTCTTAGTATTATTTCTAAAACCTAGTGCGAGTGATTTGGAGTTGGAATTTATCGAGTGATGCGCTTAAGATATTCGTTCGATTGGTCAAACAAAAAGTGGTTAGCAAATAAGACGGGGATAACGAAAGTGATAGGAAAAAGGATATGAAGGTGAGAACGATGAAAGCTAATGAAGTGAAATGTTATTGATAAGTGTCAGGTTACTAATATATTTTATTAAACTTCATTTATTAGCTATTTTGATTTTTGATTACTCTTGTTTAAACCTATTTCATGTCACAGATATATACAAAAATATCTACTTTTTGTCAAAAACTGTTTAAAGGATATGCTTCCGAATCACTTGTACAACTCAGCTCAATCTTTTTAAGAACAGGATCGAATTTTATTTATTTTTTTTGTTTGTGTTACTTACCCCATGTAAATTACATTTTGCGCTGGTTTTAAACTTATAATTCATTTGCTACGAGTTGCTTTAAAATCAGGAATATATTCATAACCCATACGAAAAAAGTCTTTGTAGCTCACAAATCAAAATGTCAACTTACCATAGGGTAAGTTACAAACATATATAATTCAGCGTCAGAAAATATTGCTTTGACAAGTTGGGTTGCAACAAAGAAATTTTTCATTTCTTGACCACAAAAAACGTGCGCAACATTTACCAGCTGACCAAACTGGAAACGCATTTTAAGTTATCATAATGGCTGTTTTAACTTTTGCGAGTCTCAAATACAACTGTTTTTGTTTTTTCGTAGCCTTTTGAGGCCTTTGGCGTCCGCTCATTAGTTCATCAACTGAATTTGCACACCCCAAGAATATTAGATATATATATGAAAATTTGTGTGTGTGTTTCTGTGCTGCTTTCGTATTTCAATCAATGGGCAAACTTTTGCCGCACACAAATGCATACTAAAAAGTCTGCCAGATGATGTTGATAGAAAAAGCCAGCGAGAAAGTTACGTCAAATTGAATTCCGTGCAAAACTTTGCTGTTTTTTTCTTTTTTACATTCTGGCAAAAACAAATTCTTTGAATTACTACGCTTTCAAGGGCTTTTCTATAAAATACCCTGTAGACATAAGCAGCAGGAAAAACCATGTTTTAACTGGCCTAATATATATACTATATAAGCTATTAGCACCAAGTACGGCTGTTTGGTTTTCGGATATACGTATAAAGCTTGTTAAGGACTTTTAGTTTTGCACCTGAAATCGATCATTAGCGAATAATATTTACCATGTGTTATGTACTTATATTCTGTCATATTAATTATATGTTGAGAAATGTTGTTAAAGGTATCGGTTAATAAGATGCAGAAGTTGTAGAAGTTATTATAACACAGAATATGCCAAATTACTATATTATAATAGACAATACAATTATATACCAAAATATATGTATTAAATATATACCAAACTAAAGTCAACTGTACTAACTTTACTTACTTGACAGGGCGTATTCTAGTCGAGCATATTCAACAAGCTAATTTTTGTAATGTTATATTTATCCAAATTTTTAAAATGCATTTTCTGCTATTGGGGATAGCCATAAACTGTTGTAAAATTATTGGCTGCGCGTCGTATACGTAATATGCATATAGTATATGTACATATACACATTTCTATTAATATTTTTTTTTATTTTGTGAACAACTGTACCGGAAACATTATGAAACTGATTTGCCCGGCTGGCTGTCACTTGCAGCTGTCAGTCTGTTGCTGCGCGAGGCGTACAATAGCCAAGCGGAAGTACAAGTCGCTTATCCAAGCAGCTTTTGCCTAGCGTGCTTTGCCCCCAGCCGCCCATTTCCCTGCACAAAGCCGTTGGTCGCTTTGTTGCACCGCCTGTCGCTTACTCTATTTTATTATTACCTTCTATTTTCTCTTCTTTTTTCCTTCTTGTGCCTGCCGCACATTTGCATATCAATTTGTTTCATTCGTGCACTTAAAGCTTTGCTGCATTTGCAGCTCTTACCATTCCATCTTTGTGTGTGTGTGACTGCCACATTTTGTTGCATACTTTTGGGTGCTGAGTGCATGCTCCTTTATATAATCTGCTTTGTTATTGTGTGCACGTAATCGTGCAAAAATCTGAGTTTCTTTCCCCCCTCTTCAAGTATTTTGGTGACTTTTTTATTGGGAATGACTTTTGTTGTTTTGCTAAACGCAGTGACAAATGGCTGAATATTTCATATATATACTTTTTTGAGAATTTATAACGGAAACATAAATATTTTATATTTGTAATATGTATATGATATTGTTTGTTGTACTTATATCGACGTTTCGCGCGCTCTTAGATGTATGCTTAAAACTTTTTTGCTGTTCTTATTACTTTTATTATAATCAACGTTATTATTATAAATGTCCCTATTATTATCATTATTATTATTATTATCATTATTAATATTACATATATTATATTTAATATTTGTATTAAATAACACTCTTATTAATCAGCTCTTTTTTATTTCACAGTCTAATCACATTTTCCCTGCTCAGTAGCACGTGCTGCAATTCAAGATTTCTATTTAACTAACTATTTGATTTATTTATTTGTAAATACATCTGTGTTTCATATTTGTTCTAAAGGAGTTAAAAGAAGTTACCCTCTATAATTTACTTTTTGATTTTAAACGAATGCAAAAATCTATCTGGAGTTATTTAAAATTTCAATTTGAATAAACATTCAAACAATTTTCCCGTTCAACGCAATTCAACAATTCAAATTCCCACACACACACACATACACATACATGCTGGGAAAATGAAGGAAAAAGCAGCTGGCTGGGAAAATTCGAACTATTTGTTTTGACATTTCACTAATAACTGAAAATTAGTGTTTCCAATGTCAGCGTAAATTGCAAATTGCGCAACGAAAGTCATTCAGAAAAAATGTGTAGGAAAAAAGAGCGGAATTAAAAAAGTAAACGAGAGATTTTAATCGTAGAAAAATAATTAAAAACTGTGTGCGTCCAATGCATGTAAAACCTGCCAGTTAAATTGGAACAGAGAGGAATTTTTGTGTTTTGCTATTCAAAAATTTTGTTGATTAGTGCAGTTTTATCCACTTAAAACGAATGCAACACAATTTCTTGATTTGCATATGCATGAGGTTTCACTGTACACGGGAGCATGGTGAGGTTGTTGTAACAAGCGCTGTAATGTGGTAAGAGGCGCATGCAGCATGGCGATGCTAAGCTGCTCACTCGAACAAGCCAAAGTGCATCGCGTGTGTGGAGTGGGTTGAAAGGGGGTGTTGGAGTGGAGGGCATTTCACATTGTGCTGCTTCAGCAGTAAGCAGTAAGGACATCAGCATGGGGGTGATGTTGCTTCTGCTCATGAAGCTGTGTGCAAATATGAGAGCTAAAAAGCTAAAAGAAGCACCGAGCTAAGCTGGCAGTAGACTGGCAGAGAGGAGCTTAACGTACTGGAAGGGGGTTGCAGAAAAGCAACTCATTAACAGCTTAACATTGCGACAAAACTGCAACTGAGTTCATGCAACAACACAAGCGAGTTCGTGTTGTCAAAAAGCAAACACGGCGGCAACTTTTGTTGTTGCCATCACCAAACAGGTTGCAACAACCAACAATTTTTCATGCAAATAGCAGAAACAACAAGAAAACTTTGTTGCAACATCAACAACTGCGAACTGAACTATGAAATAAACAGTGTTACCAGCGCGCCTAACTTTTTAATTGTTTAAATTACACACAAGCACTCACCTAGGCTGTGTCACTGTGCGTGTGTGTTGTGTTGTGGCACCAAGTTTACAGGGGCTTTTGGCTTTTCGTTTAAATTTTTATTGATGTTTGGAAAAACTTGCAAGCATGTCGACGTAGCAAACTTTTTGTCCAATTTGTATGTGGTATGTTTTTGTTGACGATAGAAAGCGCTTTAAAACCACAAAACAAATCGAAACTATTACAAATTGTGTAATTTTTTTTTTTTTAAACACTGTAAATTAAATTATTCACAATTTAAGCATTTTATTTTAACTTCCATTTATTTATTGAATTGAATTTATTGCTTAGTGCCAACACACAAAGATCTCAATTAAACTCATAATAAACCATTTATTAAATCAATTTTGATACAATAACATTTTAACAATAAATAACTTAGTTAAGATTTTTAGCTTTTGATTTGATGAAAAGCCGTACATTTGTAAAATTTTTTTTTGTCAATTTTTACTGACAAAGACATATATTTTTTACCATTTGTCATTCGTAAATTATATTTACCAAAAAAGTTTTTGATGTTCTTAGTAAAATGAAGAAGATAATTTTAAAGCCGAAAGTTTAAGGTTAAAAATTTACTCAATTGAAACCATGTCAATGCATATTTCATGAAACCTCTAAGAATTCGCCTTTAAAATGCACATGTGCCGCATGGGTATTGCATACATTTCGGATCATGTGTAGCATCCCATAGTTGCTGACGTTGTTCTCATTTGGCGATGTCACTTGGCATAATAATGAAAAATTAATCGCTGAAAAAGCTGCGACTGCTGAAAGCTATTCGGAGCAGGGGAATGGTAAAAAATCGTTGCATACAATTTGGCGCCAAGTTTAATTGAAACTGCGACAAGTGGCGCCATAAAAAAGTGGGTACGAGGTGTAAATTGCCACACAAGCATAAAAATCGTGAGTGAAAGAGAGAAGCAAAGGCAACCGATGAATAGACACACATACATTTTAACAAACTGGCGGTCACCCCGAACAAGTATGCTCTACGCTGTGTGCATACTAATAACTATGCGCAACTATCGCGCAGTTGTGAATATACCCTGTAAAATTCGTTGAAATACGAATCGATCGTGGCTTGCGTAACAATATCATTTCTCTTAGGACTTAAAGTAAAAAATGAAATCTGTACAGATTTATATATAAATCATATATTTTAAAATAGGAAAAAATAGGCATATATCTCTACTGCTTATCCTGACTGACTGATTTATTGACTGACTGATTGGAGGTCAACGCACAGCCCAAACCGTAAGAGCTAGGAAGCTGGAATTTTCACTGAAGTTACCTTATGCGATGAAGGTGCACGTTAAGACGGGGCTAAGGGATATTCTTACCGCAAGTATGGAAAAATCGCAAAAACGTTTGTGTGCAACTTATTTATTTACCATCCGATCGTATCGCAGTGGCCAACCGCTCTATTTTACATTATTAGTCCATTTAAATTTTAATTTTTATTATCATAGTAAATGTTATATTATTGATAAGCTTATGCAAATTACAGAGTACTACTCCGCCGCATACTTTGTTTCTATGTTCACTTGTGCAAGTTTAGTTTTTGCTTTGGTAATTGATGCGCAACTTTTGCTGCTGTTTTTTGTTTGTAGATGCTGATGTTAATGCTGTTGCTGGCATTGGCAGAAAATGTACGCATACTATGTTGTTGATTTGCATTTTTGTGGCGCGCACCTGAAAAAATAACTAATGGCAAAAAATGTGTGCCATAAAATTTGTGATTTAGCCACATGAAACTCAAACTCTGTGTGGTGTGTATTTGCTTTAGAAATATGTGCGTCTGTGTGTTTGTTTGTGACAAGCCTGACAACAATTTTACTGTAAAGAGCAACATTTTAATTTTTATTGTTAGTGCTAATGCAGCCCCTTCAAAGTCATTAAGATGTCAACTGCAGAGCCGCATAGACCCACCATTCCGAGCATTTAAGTGCCATAATGCGTCACCTGCAACCAACTCATTGTTTCCTATCTATCTCACTCGCTTCCTTCCACTCAGCTCTTAGCTTGCAACTTGCATCTTTATCAGCCTCAACAGGATAAAGAAGGGAAGGAGAAAATGCTGTCGCCTTATCCTGCCACTAAGTTGCCCGCAGCAGTCCATTTTACCTTATGAAAGGCGTGGCTTCATAACTTTTTTATGCGTTTTGCTTACTCGCTTATGCCTAGCCTTTAGATTTAAATTTCACTTGTGTATGTTGGGAAAGTGAATTATAAATGAATTAAAAATATATTCAGTATATTTCGTCTATAGAAGTGGAGTATTCATAATAGGCGAACACTTAACTAATCGTGTTTCTACGAACATGTGTTTAAACTCATTCTATCCTAGCAGCGTATGTGAAACACCTATTAGTTAAATAAGTCATATAATTTTGAACTAAAAACATTTTGTAGGAAAACTTTGAATTACCCGCCTACACATTTCCTTATTAAGTTTCTAATGAACTTTCGTGGCTTACTTTGTCAGATCACTTCGTTTTTGAGGGCGTCTCAATAGCATTATATTAAGATTGACGTAAATTGGGTTCAAGTTAATAAGTTAATAATAGTACCTTTTTCCATCAATTTTTCACACATGCGGGTGGAATTTTCGGATATTTTAGCTTAGTGTCCACTTAGTCTATTGAATGACTCATCACAAATAATTTTATAAAAATATGTTTACAGATGTTTTATATTAAGATATTATTTATGTTAAGGTACCAAAAACTTCAACAGTAATAATCTATTTTTTAACTTTTAAGATACCTTTAAACACGCATTTCTTCGAATGTTTTAAAGCTGTAAGAAAAGACCTTAAACCTTATTTTTCAAGTATTTCATTTAGAGTATTCGCTAATCTGTTTACTTTTTCAGCTATCCCAGCCTTGGTATTTGGCATTTAATCTTAGAGCAAAAAAAAAAAAAAAAAAAAAAAAAAAAAAAAAAAAAAAAAAAAAAAAAAAAAAAAAAAAAAAAAAAAAAAAAAAAAAAAACAGAGAGGAAAGTGAAGAAATAATTATGCTGCGTTGTGTATGAGCAGCAAGTTGAACTTCAGTTGAGCTGTGGGCCTCGAGAGGCTCTTTGCAGGCAGCACTTGAGTCCGCTGTTTTTGTTGTTGAGCGCTACCTTTGTTTAGGCAAAAATTTGTAAGGCCTTGCATACTTCAGGCCTTTGTCGGAGCTGAAGATGCTTGCATTTAGCGTTATTCAAGGCACTGAATAGAAGAAGGATTCATTTCAGCCGCCATTTGCTGGCAACGTTTGCAGTTAATTTCGCAAATGAATGCAGAGATAAAGGGTCCAGCAAATGCCTGCATCCATCTCCTTCTCACATGGCTTTTCTTTCCCGCTGTGTTCACATGTAAAACAGGGTATGTAGGGTATGCGTTTACTCTGTGCCTGACCGTGGAAAATCAATTATGGGACGCCAGACAATGTAATGGAAGTTCGCATTGCATATTTTCCGGTTATCCCCACACACTTTTCTGGCTTTCCATTCGTTGCCATTGTAATTATATTCTCCTTTATTTCTCTTTTTTTCGATGGTTAATTTTTTGGGTTTCACTTAAATCGCGCATTCGTGTTTACTTATTAACAAGAAAATTTGCTGCAGGCAAGAAATATTCATTTTAATGAAATACTCGAGATGCCTTATGATAGCACACATATATACGGACAGATATGTAAACACATACATATATCTATATAAATATATTCAGGTATTTTCATTACACGTCTTATGTTTGAATACTGCGGCATTCAAGCAAAGCCAGATAATTAAATTTGTGCTGGCCATTTGTATAAGGCATTAAATCCTTAATGCACTTTGCATTAAGACAGAGTCTTAATCACAGAATGCGGGATGAATTATTTAACTCTTTTGACATAACTAATAGATCTGTCTAAAGGTGAATCAATAAAAAAAAGCTCAATAACATTCAGTGCCAAGACTTAAGAGTATTTTTATAGGTTTCTTGAAGCGATATTTTTCTTATTTTTTTTTTATATTTTGTGGCATTTTATTTTCCGTAAGAGCTATTCTCTTTCTCTGAAATCCATGCCATTTATTTATTTTATTTATTTAACTTCATTTAGCTCAAAATGATTTTTAACTCATACTAAGCTGCGTTGGATTTTTACAGTCATTCACAAATGTGTGCAACAGCTTTTGTTAGATGGCATGCACATGGCTCTTACAAAAATAAAAGTTGACAAGTATTATTCAAAATTATTAAACAAATATGTGAATACATTGAACTAACAGTCATGTTAATAATAATAGGGACGCTTCACGAGGTTTCATAAAGTTTCCCTTAAAAGGAAAGAATAAGAATTAAATTTTAAGTCGTCCTATTTATGAAGATATAACATTTGAAAGTTTATTATGCGGATATTCAGTTCCTTACATTACTAAGTACATTTGCACCACTTCAAATTGTCAAATGCAGCACCAATTTTGTCGATACTCACATTTCCACACACACATGCTACAGGGTACCTCGAGGAACTATCGGTTTGTTCTCGTATTTGCTTCTCTTGCTGCGCTGACACTTTGCTTAGAAACGGCTCCTTTTTAACATACTTGGTCCTGCTCTTCTAACACTTTTTAAGTTCGTAATCATTTGTACAGCATTACATTGAAGGAGAAAAAAGAAGAAAAATCCGGCGCTTTACTGCGGGCTTTAACCAAGCCCATTTGTTTTTGACTTTGTGCTCCAGTTGCAGCCGCGATTACGGGTTTGCTCAGTGCCAGCGGCAGACGAAGAAGAGGGAAGGCTGGCAACAGAGCGTTAGAAAGCGGCATATTTGGCTTTGTGGCCACTATCATTAAGCAAGGAAAGCAGGCATAAAAGTTGGAGTTGAGGGAGGCACATACGCGTAAAACCAACACAACAGACGCGTCAACAAAAGGCGTGCCACGCCCCTACTATTTTCCACTTTCCTAGCACTTCTGCCGTGCAAACGCTGGCTTTTGACTTTTGTAGCCTTTTCAAGTTGCTAACTGCCGCTGCAAGCGGCTTCAAAGCCATCGGGCTTAATGTGTTTTGGCATCGGTTTTCAAAGTGTAGAGCTCAATGGGAGCAGAAGAGGATTGTAGCGCCCAAGCCCTAAGGCGGCTCCATTCTCGATTTTACATTGGGCTCCACAAATCCAGCAATGTAGTTTCTTTCTGCGGCTCTTGCCAACCACAACGGCAGCTCAAGCAGCCAAGTGCCCGACTGTTAATCCAAAGCTGCCTGCAGCCTAGAGCCTAAAACACAGCTTCTCAGCACCTCCTTCTTCAACTTTCCTTCTTTTTCGTTTGCTACTGTGTTATGTGTTGCTTTAACTTCTTTTTTATTCTCTCTCGTGGCCAGTTCTTCGAGTTCCGTTTGCGGCTGTTGGAATTGAGTTTTGTGTTGTGCATTTTGGTCAGGCTCGATTGATGAGGCGCTTGATTGTGAATGGTTAAGTCTTCCAATTCTCAAACCACCATGTGCACAAACTTCTTGGAAAAGGTTAAAATTATATTTAGTGCTAATCTCATTTTAGGCAATTATAACTCAAATAATTTCAATGTGAAAAAGTTGTTTTATTGCATTCTTTTTGAGTTTCCCTTTTCTTATATTCATTCTATCGTCGGAATTTCCAAATATTAATTTTTAGCAAATGTTTTTATTTTAATATAAAAATGTTTTCAAAAGTTTGGTTGCTTTGAACAAATTATTTGAAGTTTAAAAATATTTCTAAAATGATTATTGTCTTTAAGCTTAATGAAATAATCAGATTTTTGTGTGCTTCATTTTTGTTCTGTCGAAAATCATCATCATAAAAGCAAGAAAAGTGTAAACGATCTGGAATCTGTTTAGTGGATTCCATTCTAAATAACTTATCAGAGCTATATGTTAATTTTGTTTGGATTCTCAATAAATTTCTAATAAAATCTTACTCTCTCTTCAAGGACGGCACTTATAAGCCTAAAGTGGAACTATTCTATAAATATCCGACAAGATATATATATGTATACTAGATTGACCTACATCTCAGCACACGCCAGTTACACATGAAACTACTTAGAATGCAGCTGTGATGCACCTTATTTGCTTTATACGAGTCAGTCGGTCGAGGACCGCATCAATTCTCCTCTCGTTTGCATGCAGAAGTGTAAAAAACAACATCTCAATTTGTCTCAAGTTGTCAAGTTGGCGTTGCAACACTTTACACTTGGAGTGTTGCAGACGGGACGACTTCATCGCCAGCTGCAGTTGCCCGTCTTTCCACACCCACTCATGCGCCTTGATGAACAAAATGTTGTTGTCGCTGATGATGTTTATGTCGTTGACTTTGACACCGTTTTGCACTTTTCGTTGGCATGTGAGGTTCTGTCGAGCGTGTGTTGTGGGTAACTGGCCCACGTTGGGCGCCAACTACGCTGACAGGCACTTATTTTCTTAATATAAAGTATACGCTTAGTGCGCCCGCTGCGTTCCTATAATGCAAGTGCAGACGTAATGCGCGCCAAGTAATGATTACTTTGTGTCTGCCGCTGACAAATGCCGTCAGTCAAAGTCAAAGTTTACCAGACGAGAGCTGTACGAGGCAAAAGTCATGGAAGTCCTGTCAGGAAGTCGGAGGCAAAGGGGTTGACTTCAATGCGGAAGTTGCCGCACAAAAGGGGCATGTGATGCAATCTGCTTGTAGGTAAACGTGTAGGTGTGAGTGTGTGTGTGCTGGTGTTGGTATATGCATTCATGTGCAATACAGCTGATAAGAGTGCAGTGGAATTAGAACTTTAAGTATGCCGAAAAAAACTTTTCGTACAAGTTTTTAATGACTCTGTTGCTTTTTTTCTTTTAAAGGAACTCTTTTTGCAATGCTCGAAACTTTATATTCTGGCCAGAATTTAGCAGAAAAATTTGTTTCACGAGTTTATGGGGTACATAATTGCAATGCGGCCACTCAATCAGGCATTCTTCATCGCCAGAAATCTAAGCAATCTATGAAAAGAACTTAAACTTTTATGAGCTCGTCTGGAAATCAATCGTTTCATCACAAACTTTTCACACACACAGAACTACTCTACAAGGATTATTGTAGTACATATATAGTTCTTTCTCCAATTCAAGCTAAATGACTACTTCTAATAAGGTTACATATAATGGGGGCTGTGTAATTGCCATGCAGGGCAAGGATTGTATTGCCATTGCCACGGATCGTCGATTTGGCCTGCAGTCGCACACCGCTGGCGAGGATTGTCAGAAGGTTTTCCATTTATCGCCACGTTTGTATTTGGGTTTGACTGGCCTGCAGACGGATATTATGACTGTCTACAATCGTCTGATGTATCGCAAGAATGTTTATGAGATCAATGAGGGTCGTGAAGTGTCGCCGAAAGTCTTGACGGAACTACTCTCCCATTTGCTTTATGAGCATCGATTTGGCCCATTCTTTGTTGAGCCCGTTATTGCCGGCCTGGATCCCGAAACCCTCGAGCCCTATATTTGCTGCATGGATCTAATTGGCTGTGCCAATGTCACAAATGATTTTGTTGCTACTGGCACCTGTTCGGATCAATTGATAGGCATGTGCGAGAGCGTTTGGAGCCCGAATCTAAATGCAACTGAACTTTTTAAGACGATTGCACAGGCAATGCTGGGATCCTTTAATCGTGATGCGGTCAGTGGTTGGGGCTCTAGCATATTTATTCTTGAGAAGGATAAGATAACTGAGCGTTTAATCAGAACGCGTAAAGATTAGTTGCTGAATTGAAAGGCTTTATAGATTGTAATATAAATAAAGGTTTCAGGTGATGTATTTCAAATTTGTAAAGGAATCTCTTAAGTAAACACTATTATAGTATTCTACTAGCAACGCGCTTGGCAGAAATTAAACCCATCTAAGCTCCATGTGCTCCCAAGCTCAAGGAGGATCAGAGTTGACTAAAACACTTGTTGTCGCAGGCTAATGACGACATAACTGTACCGAATTGGCAAATACCTTGGAACTAAGAGCGGCCAATAACTGCTTTTATTTCAAACGACTCGGTTTCCTATGCATATAAACCTACTGCTGTTTGAATAAGATATACACTCGCATCCACTTACACTGTTTTTTTTTTTTTTTTTTTTTTACTATATATAACCATATCTATTCAAATGCATATGTGTCCCAAGCTCGATAAATATAGGTTGGCGGTTCAGTAGTATATTTCGAAGAGAATAGCTGTAGCATATTCCGTCTGTATTTACTTTCTATCGATAGCCAAGCCACAATTTACATTTTGTTTTAAACTGAAGCAGATTCGTTATTCAACACTGACAACATTAAGGATCTCGAATGAGATCTAAGGATTACGACTTGTACCTGGAGTCTTTCTTAACTGAAAACTTTATTTAACAATACATTTTTGGCAGGATCCGTAAAATTCTCGAATATTATATATGTGCTTATTTCTTAAAAAATGTATATAAAAAAAACATTCGTTTGTTAAACATTTCTGACAATGGTACTTGAGCAGGAAAATTGTCAAATATTTTGTCAGCCACTCGTATCTCGGGCTCATCCCCCCGCGCATATTGAATGCCTCTATTGTCGCATGAAAATTGAATTTCCTATCCGCTTGACTATTGATTACCATGTCCAAACGTCGCACACCACAATATCCGTTCGGCTGATGATGCCCTGGCCTTGAGGGTGGTGCTGGCTGAGCTAGCCATTTCCGTTGTCCACATGGCTTTAATTACGCGCTGACTGCATACCCAGAAATCGTCCTACCCGATCACAATTCCCGTCGAAATATGACAATCAATGCTCTGGCCGTTGGCTGTTAGCTGTTTAGCCTCTAGGCCATCATCAGTCATGGGCACTTTTCGCACAGTGGCATTAGTCAAAAGCTAGTTGGCCAATTTCGGCGCCTCATTTGCAATGTCAACAACTGTTTGGCCTGGTTGGCAATCAATGGGATTTGGCCTGCTAGCTAAATGGTAGCCAATTCCAAAGAAAAAATATTCTGCCCAACTCACTGCCCACAATTGTCATCAAATACGCCTTGAGCTCTTCTTTTTCTGAGTACCATGTCGCATATCATTTGTGGGTCATAAGTTGCCTGCTAATGAGCCGAGATTTGTCCGAGGGTCTTGACACAGGCATCTTTTGTAAAAAAATATTTGTTAACAAATTGAATGTGTCATTGGCAGGCACTTATTTTTTCTCATTTGTCTCGCGAACTGTCCTTTGGCCAACTATGTGCTTAAAGCTTCTGCTAACTAAATGATATGTTAGTTGGTTAGTAAGGAAACTGGATAAAATGGGGTAAGCGGCCTGTCTAAGTGTAGGTGTCCCGGCAAATAAGTCGCTCGGCTTTGGATTTATACTGCCACTGTTTATGTGTAAATACTTTCTTTTAATCTGCTAACATATTAACTAGAGAAATATATCATACATCTGATAAATACCTGAAACGCCTTGTCCAAAGGCAAGCCGCAGACCTTTTGCTTTGAAGTTTGTTTCTACGAAAAATGTAAAAATCAAATTTAATTGAAATTTTTTAACTTTTAGTTAAATGTCAGAAAATGTCAATTCTTTTAAGTATTTACCAACTGGGTTTCATCGAATAGTAATGCAAATTTCAATTATGTTGTTTTTCTTGCAGTTTAAATCCGACAGTAAAGCGTCTACAGTAGCTACTCTACGTTAAGAAGAAAGTAACATTGTCGAAGCAGCAATCAAATCATTTACACACACAAAAACATAAAAGTAGCTCACATACGGAAGCAGACACGCCTTTAATAAAATAACAAAAATCGAACGCACAATGAAAAACGACGTCGTGCGATGGAGGAGGCAGCCGAATAACAACATCAGCAACAGCAACAATTGCAACAACAACAGCAGCAGCAGCAGCATCATCAATTGCAACGTCAACAACAAACACAATCATCAAGGACGCATCAAAAACAACGCACTGCATAAAGTTCGGCAACATGTTGTAAGCAGAAGAACTTTTTGTCAGCCCAAATCAACACCTGCAAGTGTTGCTGCAACCATTTCCTCCTTGCAGCAAGGACAACAACAAGAGCAACAAACAATCGTTGAATGTGATATAACAAATTTCAATTTTAATTTAAATTGCAATTTATTCAAAAATAGTTTTTTAACGCACAACAAAACGAAACGCATTCGCAGCAGACATCCAGAATGGTCAAAAGCGACGTTAACGTCGACGCCGACGCCGCTGGCGACGCGTACGTGGTCGCTGACTGCGACGTCGACGTCGACCGCAATGCTGCTGATTTTGCAATTTAGTATCGTAGTTTTCTTATGTAATTTTAATGTCGGTTTCGCGGCCAAAGTGGAGCCCGGTCACGCCCAGTCGCCATTGCTCCCGCCCTATATCCTCGACTATGAAACGGGCGCAGCCAGCAGCAGCAGTGGCAGCCCCAGGAGTGGGCGCGCAGCTGGCGGGGGTGCTGGCCATTATACGCACACCTGGGCGGTCCACATACCGAACGGTGATGACAATGGTATCGCCGATGCCGTTGCCAAGGAACATGGTTTCGTCAATTTGGGCAAGGTGAGTAATAAATCAATACAATAAAAAGTGAAACAAAAAACAAATTAATTTCAATATTTATATACCGAAAAATTTAAAAGAGGACTGTTTTCTGGTATAATTGAAATAAATGAAACTGACGTGCTGGCAAAAAAGAATATTTGGAGTGGGGCATATCTGAAAACATATTTCGATTCCTCTAATATTGGTTTTTATTACTTTAAATGTTAAATTTTCCCTAAAGCAGTTTCAATCGCAATTGCATTGCTATTGATAGAGTTCAAACAAGACGCGTATAAATGTGTTTGTGTATATAGGAATTCTTGCAAAAAAATTATGCCCAAACACATTTTCTTTAATAACTTTTGTATTTCTGCACCGATCTTGATGAAATTTTCAACAGTAGATCTTATTGAACTATGAAATATATGTATGTTCTCTGATTACTATAAAATGAAAGATATTTAATATATACATACTATTCTAGAAGCAACATGTCAAGTTTGGTGATTCTAACTCTTCTTATTGACCAAAAAACTATTGGTCAAAAACTGGATTTCGATATCGATTTTGATCGATTACTTGGAAACGGGGCAAGTTATCGATTATCGGAAACAAACTGCTCGGGCACTATGAGGACCTACATTCAAAATTTCTCTAGAGTCTAGCTCTTATAGGTTCTAATGCCCTTGCGTTCATAAATACGGACAGACGGAAGAACGGAAAGACAGACAAAAAACTAACATGGCTAGATCGACTCGGCTGTTGATGCTGATTAAGAATATATATACTGAATTGGGTCGGAGATGCTTTCTTCTGACTGTTACATACATTTGCACAAATATATTATGCCTCTTTTACCCAATTTTAATAGGTTCTAGATATAAACAGAAGCAAATATGAATTATATTTTTGAAAGCTGTTTCAATGTCAAGCTAGAATTTGAATTAAAGAACGATCAAGCCAGTTTAAATTAGTTTACTTTACCTGTACCTTCATTTTAAAATGGTCTTTAATCGCATTTAAAATTGTTGTTAACAGCCGGGAATCGGTTCTTAAAGCTATTTTTAATAGTTGTTAGGCCACTTAAGCAATTTAAACCTGTGTCTCAAACCACTTTCAAACCTACTTGAGCTGCTTTTCAACTGATTCAAAGCATTTGTGTTACGCATTCCAACCTCATTTCTACAGCTTTTGAGCTTTAGTGCTTTTCCCTACTTGATTATTAGACTACCCTATTTCCTTATTGCATGGTCTGTTGCTTACAGTAAGTCAACGGCTGTCCGCTCATCCTTAAATAAACGACCACCCTTTGATAGATCTCACACTTGTGTATATTCAGTAGGCAAATTAAATATTCGTGCCATTCCAAATGTTCTCAACTGTGCCCGCAAGTTTTTTGTGTGCAGGACCCAACTAATGTTAAGCGTATACTATAGCTGGGGACTTGGCAATCTGACCCGCATCAGTTGATGATAAACTTTTAAAATTGCAACAATTTGGCCCGCAGGCAATGGGAAGAGGGGGCTACACGAGCAGGGCTAGGTAAACTTGAGGCAGGACCTCTCGTTTGGCAGTTTAGCATATCATTAGAACACTCAAATGTGAGACTTTTAAAACTTTATGCTACACATGCATACACTCGCATGTACATCAGTACGTGCATTCATACACTCACTTGTAAATCTATTCAGTGCGCATTTGAACTAACTTTCAGGTTATGTGAGTCCAACTACATTTCCATGGCTAGTGGCTTAGATGAGAGCTGTGTTGGGCATTTCTATGCTGGACAAAGTTTGATGTTTTTTTTTTTTTCAACACACATAGAAATCTTTCTCCCACCTTTTTGTCTATCTTAACCAGCCAAGTCGATGGGAGATGTGGAAGCTGGCTCTTGGCCAGGGCTCGCAGGTGCTGCGACTCGTCTATTGCTTTGGCAAACTTTAATCTGATCTCAGTCAAGCGACAACGATTCGCAAAAATCCCTCAACTGGTACAACTGTCCCATAATTGAAACACAGACAACTCCCGTGATCTCCTTCTCCTAATCGACAAAGTTAGCGTTAAGTAACAAACGGCAGACGCACAAATTGCCAGTAATGGCAGCAAGCAAATATATACAATATGTATCGTAATAAACTAGAGTTTCACGCTTGAAATTGACCACTTGCGTGTATTCAACATTGAATTGTCCATACGGACGGACTGACAGGCAGATGGACCGATGGACAGGCAGACGTAAATGTCGGAGCTGCCACCTATTTGATTTAGTCTAGTTGAGGACTTGAGGACTTCTCTTTATAAAAACTGTTTATCCTGACTGACTGACTGATGGGTAATTAGCTCACATTCATACTTTAGTTACCTTATGTTACGATTCAACCAAGAAATGTATTGCATTCCTTTCTTTCTTAAAGAATCCTGAGATTGATCGATTGCGTATTAATTGCTTGGTGTACATAATGCATATTCGAGTCGATTTTAAAACTCATGGGAATTTTCTTTGTTCAAATACATAAGATGTTGATAAAATGAGTGCAGCTTTCTTTTATTCTCAGATCAGAAAGTTCTTAGCCCACCCTCGTATATACATAGGTATGGGAAACCGCACTTACAATTGACATTTGAAAGTTAAAATCGCTGTGGTAGTTACTTTTGCGGCTGCCCGGGGTTAACTGGAAACTTGAATTCCTAGTTGGCATTTGAGTTTTCAATTGAGACGCGCTCAGGTGGCGAAAACTGTCAACGGGAGCCTTTTGTTTGGCCACTTACTTGAGTCGGCCAGATCCAAATGGAAATTAGTATCATTCACAATGGGCGCCCATTGTATTAATTGGCAGCTACAAAAGCCCAGAGAACTCCAATTATTAAGAGAAGTGCAAAAGTTTTTCGCTCAGCTTTACAGCAAGAATCATTTAAAATATTTCCGTTTGAGCGCCTGGAATTTCTGTTAATGTTCCTGTTTCTGCTCGGCGGCAGTTGCAAGTTAATTGAAAATTAATTTTAAATGGCATTGTTAAAGTGCATAGCATTTACATAATTAAACAATATCAGATGACTGTAAAATTGTGCGGATTTGAGACGAGGGGGAAAACTAGTAATGAATGTGGCTTTAAACAACTTCACTTCGATTTGAGCAAATCTTAGATATCTGAAGTGCTCATTTGATTATTATCACTTCTATAATTTTGTTAAATACGCAACATTGTTTAAATGTCGCTGTTAAAAAAAGCTTAGCGTATATTATCACAATGTTATTTGCAAATTCTTATTCAGAGCGATTAAGAAAATATTAATATGAGTAACTGCCCGTTGTATGTTTTTTATATTAAGTGTGTCTGTTCTTGATTGTGAAAGGTCGTTGTTAGAGTGTCACAAGTTTTGCTAATGTTTAACCCGATTAACTCTTATAGTGACGTTGTGTAAAGTGATTTTGTAAAAGAAAAGTTTGGTTCCGTGGATACTTAAAATCTACCCAAGCTGCCTAGATCTAATCTTCTATTCAAAAATATGTTTCAAGTGCATCAAAGGAAATTAAATGTTGTAGTCGTGTTAGTCTTGTGGTGAGAATCTTGAAGCCGAAAATTCAATTTTCATTTAATAAACCCGCAGTTTTAATCCAAGAGCGGTGAACTTTGTGATGATCGTGTCAAATAGATTAGAAAAAATACATATTCATTAGGTTCCTATGTAGAGATTTGTATGGATGGCTGCTTTTTTTGAGAAGTGTGAAAACACCCCTCAAATAGATTTGAACAAAGATCTTTGAAAATGATCTTCAGGCCGATCGGATGGTAAATAAAAGAGTTCACTACAAACGTTTTTCGCGTTTTCCACACATGCCGGTGGAATTTTCCGAAAACCCGTCTTAACGTACACCTACATCACATAAGGTATCTACAGTGTTCAGCTCTATCCACGACAAACAGATTTATATAGAAATGTTACATATGAATTATAAATATTATGAGACTGACAGCGCTGCTAATATTTCTCCTATTTTCGCTGCAATTTCTATTTCTTTATGTTGAAAATGTCATTTGACAAAGTCAGAAAAACTTGGGCCAACCAACTGTGCAAAGCAAGTTACAAATTAAACACTAGTAACAGCCAACAACAAAAACTATTGCAATAACAGGAAAAACAAATTAATAAACATTCAGCCAGCGACTTTTTGCCATTTGCTGTGCATTGCGCATCCCCATCCTGAATAATTTGTTTTACTTTTTGTTTTTGTTTTTTTTTTTCATTGTATTTAGCAGTGGGCGTGACACAGTCAGGAACTTACAGTGTTTTCCCACTCTCGCAACGGGACCCCGCACTGTTCTGCCCACGCATCGTTGTCATGGTAAACATGCAGAACTTTTAATGAAAACTAAGAAGTGTATATGCCTTATGTAGTTTATATGCATGTTTGTTTGTTTGTGCATATGACATCAATTTGTACACTGCTGTATAAACTTTTAGCACTGGAATAATGATAAAATACAACCTCAAAAGTTGTATTTCCAATAGGGGTTTTGTGGAGTACGGAGATTGATACGGATGGTAGCATTTAAGTCCGCTTAAATTTAATTTCCTTTTTTTTTTACTGATTTTAAAAACTCTTATGGAAAAATATCTTTAATTTGGTTATGGAAAATATAAAATTGAAATATAGCTAAATAATATTTAGTAAATACACTCAACAACTAATAAATCCTTATAAACACTTCAAAGCTTCGCCAAACTTTTTTAACTTAAAGCAAAGGACTTGAAAATGTTCACAATTTCTAAAGTCTTCTGTGTAGCTTTTGACTTGTTTCCACTTTCAGCTCGAGTCTCTTACTCATTTATTATGTTTCCAATTAAGCACGAAGCTTTGGGCTGTGTCGGCGCCGTCTTTAAGTAACTTCTGACAAATGCATTTTTGGCGCACAAGTTGTTCAGATAAGCCAAAAGACAATTTATACGCTGCATTAATATACCTGACTGCCTGTCGGCCAGAATACAGCTTTGGGTAAGCATACACCTCAGTAGGTCCTTTGAGGACGCTCAGCTGTGCGCCGATTGCCTGTCAGTTGCAGCGGCTTGGAACAGCCTCTCAGATCCGTGCCTGCTGCTGTTTGTCATCGCTTATCAGCGAATGCAAGCAGGCAACATCCCTGACGGTCTTCTGGCCAGTCTGTACGGGACGTGGCTCTGGACTTGGCTTTGTAGTTAGACGTATTAACATAACACTGGCATTACAACGCCCCTCTCTTCAGCCGTTCGCTTCTATTGTTCGTGCTGTGATAAATGTTATCTTTGTCCTGCTGCCAGGACTACGCTTAGCTCCGGTCCATCAAATTAATTGAAATGCTTCTTGGAAACGTTTGCAGCCTCACTTTGTTATTTGCTTTTTGTCTTGTTGCGATTTTGTTCCTGCCTTTTTAATTAATTTCCATGACGGTTTTCTTTTTACGCGATTTTTCTCATATTTCTTTTTTATACCTTTGTCACGCTCTTAAGCTTACCACAGGTTAATTTTGACGCTACTTCGATTACACTATTCAACAAAAATACATTTTTCGTTTAATGAAACGGATTTTTATGCCCTAGAGCCATTAAAAATGGATAAAAGGGTTATAATGCATTTGTTCAAATGTATGTACCAGGCAGAAGGATCGTAAAGGGTATATTTTCTTGAGCAGCATCAATATCCGAGTCGATCAAGCCATGTCCGTCTGTCTGTTCCTACGCAAGGATTGCAGAACCTATAAGGACTAGAGACTGAAATGCGGAATGTGGGTCCTGCCAGTCTATGCAGTACGAGTTTCTTTTCGATAATCGATACCTTGTCCCGTTTAAAAGTTATCGATAAAAATCGATATCGATATTCTACCTCTATGTATTGCAGTATCAATGTATTGCAGTGAATGCTAATTCGTAATGCGGATTTTTAACTTTTCCCGAATTTTTGAAATCAACATTTTTCGGAATAACAATTTAAATATTTCCTACACGGTGGATATGTTCATGTTGGTTTAACATATCTATTGAGTTTTTATTGGGGAAAAGCATTTTAAAAAACTACAAATCGCCAAAAATTACAAAAAAAAAAAATTAAAAATATATACATTTAAATTGTATGTATAAAAAAATAAACCGTTCCATCAAACGCGTTGCCCAGTGTTGATGATTGTCGTTGATGGTTTGTCATTTTCCGCTTTTTCTTTTTGCTGCATGCACATTGCAGCTATCGCGTCGTCCACATTTACTTTCTTTATTACATTCGCATAATTAAAATCACGGTCAATGATGTGTAAACCAGAAACCGCTTTTCTTCCTGCCTTCCTGGCCTCCTGCCTGTCTGTCGCGTTGCTGATAAATTTAATTTTCATCTCGCAAAAGGATTTTTTCTTGCCTTTTTTTTGGCTTGTTGATGAAGGTCAACGGCTCATTAACTTTTGTTATCGCTGCAACACCAAAATGAATGCGGTAACATCTTCAGTAGGACTTCTGACGGATGCCACACGCTCATTTTTAAAATGCTTTATTGAAAAAGGTAAGCTGAATTTCCTGTAAAAAGGGCTTAAAACGGTCAAATGCCGCTTTTTAAGAAGCCCCGACAATGTTGAAGTTATTAGTTGGTCCTCTATAGCACCTAGATCAAAGGGTGTTTTGACGTTTTTCAAATAGGCAAAAGTTGCCAAGAAAATATCTATATAGCACCTCTCCCTTAAATAAACGGAAAGTTTTTAAAAATTTTCTAAAAGGAAGAAGTCTTTGACATTGTAACAAGATAAAATTTGATCAAGTTAATAGAATTCCATTAAATGTAATTTGGCAAATCCAACTCCCCAACAAATTAGCTGCGTTTAATGACTAGCCGCCAAATTGGCAATTTTAATTTAATATTTTTTTACCCTGCAACATGTGATGCACACACTTTTTTATTTTCTGCATATACGCAGAAAGTTGTGGCAGTTATTGCAGCCTTCTGTCTGTGTATCCTCTGTATGTGCGGGCGTGTGCTGCCCTTTACCTCTCTCTTTCCGTGCTGTGTGGCTCATGGCGGATATCGTTGATAAATTTCGAGTCAAAAACTCGGAAAATATTTATGACTTAACTTTTGTTTTCTAACAAAGCAACATGCGAACCACACAGGCACGCACACAAGCTCACACACAAACAGGCACTGCCATTTATCTGACGAGTGCTTGGAACTGGCTTGCACAATAGTCAGAACTTGGCTGCTGCCTGTTGGGCTGCTTCTTTGCTCATGCAAATAGCAGAAAGGATTTTGCTAGCTCAGCTGTTTGTAAATGCAAGGAAGAAGCGGCGACGGGAGCAGCTCATGCACAACTTTAATCACATGACATGAAGAAGTACCAAAAGTTTATATATTTTTGTCATCGATCCACAAGTTGAGGCAGAACTTGACAGTGCAATTTGCTGCCAACTTTTGGTTTGGGCCGTGACACCTAATTGAATATGTAAACCAGTATGCGATTGAGTGTAAAATGAGTGGCTTACACACACAGACACCCAAACACACACTCACTCAAAATCTCTTAAGCTCGAGTTTTGCGCAAAATGAAATTCAATTGAAATAGTGAAGAACATTTTTTACACTTTTGCCTTAAAAATTAAGTTTGCAACTTTTGCGCCACAAATGAATGAAGTGAATGAGTCTATAAGTAAATGTGCCCCAAGCAGCTAGAACATATTACAAATATAACATATTAATATGTATGCATGTGTCTGTCTGTAGATGCCTTTTGACTGGCAGCAACTTTTTAGCCAATAGCCGAAAAGTTGCAACTGCCTAATAAATATTTCAAAAACTCATTTTCAGTTTTTGCGTGCTGCTGTTGACTTAAAAATGACTTGAATTTGTTTTTCGCAGTTCCAAAAAGCGGCATGCACTTTTAAAGCTACTGGTCTTAAAGTTCTTAGTTTAACTTGGCAACAATTTCCGGCCTTCAAGAGATTGAGATAGAGACAGCTTAATGCATTTTCACAGCCGGACAGGGTTGCTAACAACGGTCAACAGTCATTGTAATTTTGATGGCTTTCCAACGAGCAACACAGGCAATTGTCAATCATCATAATCATCAAAATGCTAGGCAAACTGGCAGTTAGATTAACCAGCTACAAGATGTAACAGCGCGTCCCTTAATATTTGAAATATCTTTGCCATTGCTGTGCAATAAATTGAGCAGCGAAATTATGTCTTGAGTGCTCGGGGTAGTTAATTGATGGGCAGTAATCGAAATCATGTTTTTTTTTTTAGCAAATCTCCTACCTTTTATACCCTGAACCCATTAAAAATGGGTATAAGGGTATATTGTATTTGTGCAAAATCCAAATGTATGTAACAGGCAGAAAGAAGCATCTTAAAGTATATATATTCTTGATCAGCATCAATAGCCTAGTCGATCTAGCCATGTCCGTCTGTCTGTCTGTCCGTCCGTCCGTTCGTCCGTATGTATGAACGCGAGGATCTCAGAACCTATAAGAGCTAGAGGCTTGAAATTTTAGATGTAGGTGCTCCTAGTGCCTGCGCAGATCAAGTTTGTTTCCGATAATCGATAACTTATTTTGGTAAATAATTTTGGTAAATAATAAGAGCTAGATTCACCAAACTTGACATATAGCTTCTAAAATATAATATATATATGCATTTGATATTGGAAGAAGAGGGTTCAGGGTCGGTAGCTCCCGACTAGAACCTCTTACTTGTTTAGGGCTAAATTCTTTAAACTTGACATGTAGCTGCTAGAAAAAGTAGTATAAATATATCAAGTATCTTTCAATTGTATTGGCCACCAACTTAATGCAATTGACTTTTTGAAAATATATAAATATTCTTTAGTACCATAAGATCCACTGTTGAATTTTATGTTTATGAACACACAATTTATTAAATTCCATCAACAGCAAGTACGATTTAATTGTTTTCTGTGCTGCTATTTAATTTTTTTTTTCTTATTGAGAAACAATTCTTGGTGTGGCTGTTAATTTGAGGCGGTTGCAAATAGTGTGGTCTGCTACGAGTTCGAGTCCAATTGAGTTATTTATTTATTTATTTTTGTTAATCTATTTTTATTCCTGCGAACGCAAACGAGCTCGCAGCGCAAGCTGCATTTGGTTTTATAAGAAAAAAAGGGTAGGGTTCAGGGTATTTCCTAATCGGAAACTCTCAATTTGAGCCTCTTACTTGTTTAAATATGACTTCTTAGAGAGTTCATAAAAGTACGCAACAGGTTATATTATAGTGGTTAGTATTTAAACTTTCTTTAGCTTTATCTATTCCTCTAGCTTTATTTTTTGTAAATTCAGCTCTCGTTTTTTTGTTTCTGTGCTGCTTAATACATTTCGGCATACAGGGCAAATAGCTTAATAGCTAAAAATCTTAGCCACTTTCCAAAACGAAAATTAATAGACACCTAACTTTGCTACGCCTTTTATTAGTTAACTTTCTTTGGCAAAAATGCTGCATACTGGCAAGCGATTTATTTAGATAAATCTTTTTTGGATATTTTTTTAAGTTAAAAATCATTAGAGTCGATATTTTTTATCGTGTACATTCTGTTCTTTCTTTTTTATTTGCTGGCTACTCCTCTTTTGGCTAGAATTTTGCCGCATTGATAATATCCTCCCTTTCGCTGTTGGTTGTCGCCTCAATTGAAGTGAAAAATTGCTAATGGTCACCGGGCAGGCGGCTTCACACAAAGCAAGCGCCAATTGGTAACATCCCACTCTCCTCTCCACGGCCGTAAACACTGTAACAGTGACTGCCTTTAAATTGCTGCTGTGATTTTAATTAAAAGGCCCAAAGCACAGAGCACATGGCCCGTCGCAGTCGGAGTAGCAGTCACACTGAGTGAACAAAACATCGCACCATATTTGCTAAGGTCAAAGTTGAGTTGATTTTAGGGCTTTTTTAATTGCCCCAATAGCGGAAAAAAAACTGACGAAAAACCGAAGCGGAATGAAAATTTATACATTGCTCAATCAAGCATGACAACTTTATAGCTCAGGGCATGGTGGAAACTTGAAATTGTGGCAAATATTTTGGCTGCATAAATATTGGCCATGTTTTCTGCCATCTGATACCCTGCTAAAAGAATGTGATAAATTGAATTTGATAATGCTAGGCACAGTCATTAAGGCAACTCTTAGCCTTGACTATCTATCTATCACGCATCATCGTTCTCAGAGATTTTAGGAGCCAGGAGCCTCTTAGATTCTTAAAAATCATGTCAAATCTACTGAATGTTAAGGATATCTGAGTCGATCCTAATTAATCGAATAAAAATATTATAAGATACGAATACTATTGTATGTTATCTAAATATTATAAATGGTTTCGTAGCCTACAGAAAAAAGGAGTTATTTAAACAACTTTTGCCTTTGTTTCGAGCTCAGAGTTTGGTACAGGGCACTTCTTAGTCGATCACTCATCCCAATCTATTCAATTTGCTCACAATTCTTTTGTTTTGTGTGTTTTCTTCGCTTAGTCAAACAACTCGTTAGCAATTGCATTTTATTGGCGCTAAGGTAGGATGGCAAGCGCAATGAAACGATGATTGCACAATCAAATCATCGCTTTACGCTTGATTAAAGGTATGCCATGTTTGCCATAAGCTACCTCTAGCAATTAAGAAATTTTCGAAATATATTATTTGTTGATTTCCAACTAAATTTATTCCCATGACCTCCACACAAATGTGCAAGCAATAAAAACAAAAAAGTTTACCTGAAATTGGCTGCAAAAAAATAAAAAAAATGGGAAACATGTAATAAATGTATATAAATGCAGCAAAAGCTTTGCATTGTTCAATGTGTCAAAAATGCAATTAAAAAATAAGTTGAAAACTTTACGTTCAAATACTTTTATTTGCATTCATCATCAAAACTCATTCTTTACATATTCAACTCAAAGTAAAACTAAAATAAATTGCAGCCAATATTAAATAGTGTACACCCCTAATTTCGGATTTCAAATTTTTAACAGATATGACGATAGATATATAATCCGAGATATGACGCGGAACAACTCATGCAACAGTCAACTGACTGTCATATACTTAATACCGCTACATTAAAATCATAGTAAGAGCCTTAACAGACGTTAACTACATCTGCTCTTTCAAATAAATTTAAATACATTCTTTATGAGTGGCCACATGCTACGTATACTTCACTCGATTCGTCAATATTGCGCATACGTCGAGTGTGCGCAAAAGTTTTATCACTTTTCAGTCATTCGGTTTTGCTTTATTCCCGCTGCGTAATTGAATTGCAATTAATTGGCCACAACTTTCGTAGCGATTGTAATTGCGGGTACTGCTGCTGCTGCTGCATTTCTGTTGACCTTCAATATTTGTGGTCAACGGCCAGCAGAAAATGCCAGAGGTGCCAGAAGCAATCCATAATGTGACAATAAATCATTGAGTAGCTCCGTCCATGCACACACCAACAAGAGTGGGACGTCTATAGCACAGGTGATAGGTTGAGAAAGGAGCCGAAGAGTACAGGCTTGAGCTGGCGTTTGAATATTTTACTGAGTTATTAGAGCCCACAGACATATATCATGTCTCTCGGTGCATGGATTGGCATTTTAATTGCCAGGCACTTGAAATTGAACTGCCAACTTGAATGTGAAGCAAATGAATGAGCGAAAGCTGAACATGCACTCAATTTGAATATGAATTGACAACAATATTCATAATGCATGGGCAGGGAAATAAAAAAAAGTTTTCTCATTTGTAGGTTAATATGTGTCAATATTGCTCTTTGGTAATTACCTTCAGTTACTCAGTAAAAGCTCAATAATTATTCATTACTTAACGTAAGAAGTTCAATAACCCAATTTATTCAGGAAAATATATATATACTTTCTTTTTATAATGTTACTTCAATGTAAATACGGTGTATTTTTTATATATTTAAATATTTTTTAAGTATTTAAATTTTTTTTCAAATAATTTATTGATCAGTTACTGATTACAAATAACCACGCGTCGTTTGGAAAATGTTTTATTCATTTATTTAATATTTTACATGATACATTTTCTATCTGCACGCATAACCGTAAGAAAAACAATAAATAAAATATTTTATTTTAACACCTTTTGGATATTTGTCTTTTCTATTGTTATCTAGCTTGCGGTTAGCTCTGTAACTACCCTTTGGGGACAGAAGCTGCAACAGCCTTTTGTTTGTTTTGTAATTACATTGAAATAAAATCAATTGCAGGCCAATAAAATAGATTTATGAGGACTCTCAGGCGTTTAAGTGGTTGCTTAATACTCGTTTCAAGCCGATAGCAAAGCTCGATCTGGCCCTAATTGATATTTTCGAAGTGTATTTGAAATAATATAAAAATGTTGCATAAATTTGTATGTATGCCATATATCTTTAAATAACATACACCTCGTTTTTATAGGAAAGGTAACATGATTATGCAAAAATCAATATATTTCTAGATACGGCAAAAAAACCACAATGCATTTTTGGCTGTTAAATTTTTAATCAAAATGATGAAAGTATTTTGAGGAGTGAAATAAAATTATATCTCTATCACTAAATTGAACGGCATGCTAAAAGTCTCGTTAGGATTTGGCATGCATTCAAAAAGTTGGCTGCACAAAAGCATTTCGTCCTGCGTCACATGACATTGAAAAGTTGCCCAGCAGCAGCAAAAGGACGCACTAAACGGATGGCAATCAGTGCCGCCATTATGTGTTTTGTGAGCTTGTGTGTGTCTGTGTTTGAATTGAACTTAGCCGCTGACCTTAGCCTGCTTTCTGGGTCCGCACCACAGCAGCCCCCTCGCTGGCCGCCCACTTAGTCATTTTGCCATTTACTTGTTAGTGGCACTACAGCAATATATATATATGTATAATGTTGCATATTTTTAGGCTGTACCTTGTGTACTCGTCCATGACCGGCGCTGCAGCTACCGTGCGGCGTTCAACGTCAACGACAAGTGGCCCACTCAGTGTTACACTTGAACCATAATGAAAGAATTTGCTGCCACCAGCATAAGAGAGATAGGGAGAGAGGGAAAGAGTGTGGGAGAAAGATAGAAACACGGAGAGAGGGAGGGAGAGAGAGAGAGAAAGAGAATGAGAAAGAGAGACGGAGATAGTAAGGAAGAAGAGCTACATAGCATTGCACTTGGTTAGTTTTCAGTGTGTGTGACATTTGACACTTGTCTGCACTTATCTATTGCTTAACATACACAGGCACAAGACTCGTCGTTAGAATTTAATATTAACTAGTAAGAGGTTCTAGTCGGGAGCTCCCGACTAGGGGATACGCTGAACCCTCTTATTCGCGCAACGCTCTCGTTTGTAGTAATAAAGATCAATTTAAAAAAAAAGTTCCCCCGGCAGCCTTAACCTGTTAACCATTTTCAATGGGTTCAGGGTATAAAAACGGGAAAAATACAAGTTTAAAGGTCTATGGTGTATAAGGTGTGTAAGGTATAAGGTGTATAAAGAATGTGTCTTAAAATGTGATAGGCATCTTTTGAAAGTATGCAATTTAATAATGGTTTGTTATATATTAATAAAGGTATTTCAAGCTTTAATTTGGTGTCCAGTTTTGTACCAAGCGTTTTTAAGGCAGTAAGCAATATAATATATTAATTTATATATCAAAATGATAGTTGAAAAAAATATATAAGATACATAGCTTGATACTTGAAAATATATTTCTTTAAATTAATTTAAATTTGGTATGAAACTAAATACCTCACAATTAAATTATTCTCATGTTGTCTTAATGTGTTTAAGGTTTTAAAATACAGCTTTCTTATAATTTATTGTGCTATTAACCTAAGTTTATTAAATAATTAAACAAATGTGTTTTAATTGGTAAAAGAACTTTTATTAAGAATAACGCCGACTATACGAAACAATCAATGCACTAGCCCATGCGATAGCCTTTTTTTGTTGCATTTGACACCTTCATAGTCAATATATCGATGTCGTTGCTCTTTTGCTTGTTGTAATTGACCAGGTAGCATTTCACACGTGCCACAAAGAAACCGTTGATCCGGCCCAAATATCATTAACACGTTTTGTCAAGGGGCATAAAAGAAGTTAATTTATTTTTGCTCGGACATACAGAATGTGTGTCCTACGGCCTATGCCTCGGCTGGGTAGTAAGCATGTTATGTACCTGGCAATTCAACACATTAACACCTATTAGTGACCGCGTGCCCACACACTCACAAACACACGCAAACACAAAAGCCGACTGGAAAAGTCAACGAGGCAGTTGTGCAAATGGCCACATAAATAAAAGCGCCTGTCTGCCAAGTTATGAACAATCACGACGACGACAACAATGGCCCGAACACACACACACAGTTGCTCGTATGAATATATGTATGTGTGTGCGCGCTATTGTAATTAAGCTTTTGGCTTTGGCTAAGACCAAGTGGCGCCTGCATTTGAAATGGCGCCGCTTTGGGCTATTTTTATAGCCAATGCTGTGCAATGGAGCGGCAGAAACGTCTGCCCAGAACACATACATTTGCACACATACAACTACACCGACAAAACCACAAGCACACCCGTACAGGTGAGAACGCATTAGTGCTAGCCATAAACGACGTGGACATGGCCCAGATAAGAACAGCTAGTTGGATTAGAGCGTATGTGCGTTGGGTATACAAATCTCAGAGTTAATTAAAAGTCATTAGGGTGCCGCATAATTGCAGCTAAACGAAATGCCATACGGCATAATCGAGAGCTGAGAGATAAGAGCTGAGATTCATAAAAGCTCAGTTAACAAAAAAAAAAGAGCATCTTTGAAGTAGCTTTGACTAAACTAAACAGAAAGTAATTAGCAATTAGGATGAAAGCAAACGTTAGTTTTTAATAATAAAAGGCTACACTTACATCAAATCAAATCAAATCTTACATCAAATCAAAATATTTGGTAAATATAATATCTTATTGATTTGATATTATTATTGTTTATAGAAAAATAAGACGATATAGGTATTTTAGATAGCTTTAGATTTCATAAAAAACAAACAGACAGATGGAAAAAAACTGAGTTGAGTCAGCACTTCACCTCCGTCACACATTTCTCGAAAAATATTGTATACATCCCACAAGCGCACAAAAAAGCTCTCAGACATATTAATGCTTTTATTTGAATTAAACTAAAAATCCCTCTCGGATGTTAGAAAAATGAGTATGAAAGAAAAATTGCATCTAAATAGGTGAAATACGAACTATATGTTGACATTAAACAACTTCTAAAACAAGTGAAAGTTTAAAGAATTTGCCAAACCGCGGTTTTGGATACATTAAATAATTAGATAGAAATAATAACAAAGTTAAATATGATAATTAAATAGTATAAGCCTTAATTTATTGTTCCCATAAATTCTAAAATATTCTTTCTTTTACCTCACTTGCAGGTAAGCATGCGTCGACTTTCACATATTTTACAATCAACTGGGATCTAAAAGCGCGCTCTATAAGTACGTATATTAAAGCCGAAATTCTCACGACATCAGGCAAATTTAAATATAAACTTTAGCGAATGTTTTAAGAGCTCTTTAAGCGTGAAAGTTTGTTTTGTAACACAAGACCTGAGCCCATAAATCAACTTAATGAACTGAGTGAGCACTTACACTAGATGGTGGCATTGGGGTGTGCCTAAAAGTATGCTATGCGAGCACTTAAACATATTTTTGGGAGATGAGTTTTATTTAACACTTAAGCGACTATGGACTGGTTTCCAAATAACGCTCCGAGAATTTTGATGCGATTGTCATTAAAAATTGATAAGTAGGCGTCCACAGTGTCTAATGAATAAATAATAATAAAATGTTAAGTACTACTTTGAGTATCGCATCGATTCCCATTAAACACGTATATTGTGAATTGAATTCAGCGAAATAATTTGCTCATTTTGCGAGAGTTGGCGCGTAAAATGCGCTTCTCCTTGTGAAATACGCTTCATAAAATATGCAAGTCGAACAAAAAGCTGGCATCAAAATGGCGACGTTTCCTCTCGTTGCATTTGCTTGCTGCTGCTACCTTATCCTATTAAATTGTGCCGTCATTTCTCTGTATTATTTACTTCTCTTCTGTTTCTCTTTCTCTTCCTCTCTATCTTTTTTTTGTCTCCATTAACGCTGTCTATTTTTTATATACGCAAAACGGCGCAATTCCGGCCAATGTTCATTTTGCTAACTTGGCAAACTGCAAATTACAGGCAACTTTTGTTTAATTCCAGCACTAAGCGCCCTCCCACAACTCACCCGCTCTGCCGCTATTTACATTGGTGGCATTCCTTTCCTGTTTATATTTTGCAAAAAAAAAAAATAAATAAAAAATTTCAGCTTGTTTTATGAAACTTGGAGCCGAACTTAATGTTGAAAACTCTGTCAAGTTCTGCCAAGTTATTTTATATTAAATTCAAAGAACTCAAGAGTTTTATAAACCAAACTAGTTATTCGATCTCCACGCTTAAGTCGTCCGTTTTCGTATTCTATTTAATAATAAAATTCTCGAGCTAAGTCTTATACTTTGTTTTCTTAATTTTAATGAAATGCGTTACCTATGACGTCTCCGTCACTTTTCTGTTGAATATATATATATAGAAAAGAAGCTTCTTGTATAAAAAAGTATTTGCGGCAGCCATTCCTTCTTGTTGATATTTGATTTCATGTTGTTTTGAAATCAAGCATATCATAAGAAACTTACTTGAATTGTTTGATTACATTTTCGAAATGATCCTTATTTAATCTTCACAAGTCGCCCGAATCCAAAAATGTTATAAGAAATTTTCGTTTATCTATACATAATCAAAATATATATGTTACTTTAAACTCCTCGCATTGCGTATACGCCACGTGACGCGCGCACATCAAAGCAAACATTTAGGGCGCACTCGACTCAGTTTTAACTGTGACAATTTTCTGCGTATTTTGATATTTTTCGAGTTAACGTCAATTGAGCCAGTAACCAAAAACTGCCTTTCTCGGGTTGCCTTTCTGCGAAGTGGCGTGTCGCATCGGTGCAAGTGAGAATGGGGCAGCGAACATGGGGCACACGCTTTATTATTTATTGCCATAATCATGGTAATGGCAGCACAGCGAGAAAAACGACACGATAATCATATTTATTAACATTTTAACTTAATCAACACACGAAAAGAAAACCGACAACAAAACCAACAAATATTCGCTATTGGCTTTTGATGTAAAAAGGGAAACGTAATATAGAAGAGCAAGGAATGGGGTGCAAACTTAGCTAGCTCTGATTATATATTCTTGTACATCTGCGTTCAATTATGAGGACTTTCCTAGCCGACAGAAGTCACTGTTGGAAAATAGTACCTTGAGGTTACAGTCTTAGACGCACAAACCTAAAAAGACTCCTTCAATACGATTTTAGGCAGTTATAGAGAATTTTGCAGTCGGTTTCGCGCGCTCTAGGCTCTTACATGTTTTACAACTTGTTGTTGTTGCTGTTGTCAAGGCACGAAGTATATCGTTATTGTCGAGCGTACCATATTCGTTGCTACCATTTATACATACTTATCAGAATATATACACGTATATAAATAAACTCATCACTCGGAAGCTCTTTCACAAATTCTACAGTCACAAGATCTATACTTCTCAAATGTTATATTAACTTCCACATAATATATAACCATATTGAAAGCTGATCCGTATAATGTATACATCATCATGCTTAGAAAAAAAAATTCTTCCATATATATATATATTTTTTATGGAATTATTTTTTTAAAAATAATCTTGAAGTTAAAGACTTAATTTTATTAAGAAAAAACTATCATTCAAAAGTGTTCTTATGTTTATTGTACGTATGTTCTTTTTGTTACATTTAAGTCCAAATTTCTGTCATTCTTTTTTAACGGTCTCTTAGGAAAACTTGGGATAGATATTTATTTTACTTTTGATAATTATTTTACTTTTTAGTTTTGAAGAAATAAGACTTTATTTAATTTATTTTTTTTATCAACTCCCTTTTTAAGGATAAAGCTTATTTCCTAAGAGGAACATTTTATGTAACAAGGGTATTTTAAACTCGGTATATATTTGTATTATATTTATATTTTATATTTGACACACACTTTTGTATTTTCATTTTACCCTCAGACGCACACGCACCTAGCAACTTAATTCTCATATTTTCTTCAACCTGTGAATTTCCCGTACTTTCATTTATATAATTTATTTACCGCTTTTGAGTTTTCTTTTCCTTTTTATTTGTTTTTGTTTATTTTTTGTACCTTGCCGCAACTTTGGTCTGTTCTTGCCTTTTGGGGAACTCATCCCGCTGATAATTTCCTTTTTTTTTCGCTTTTGGCTTAAGTCTTGTGTTCGCATTACATTAACAGATAAGAAATGTGTTCAACAGATGTGCCACAATCTGTCGCAGGGAAAAATTTTGGGGAAGCTGAATTGCTAAAAAATTATAAAGAACATTTTGCAATGTAACGCAAGCACTTAGGAATTAGCTCTCTAATGTCGAAAACCGCCGTGTAAGCAATGCGACCTATTACAGAGTTCTAATGAATGAGTATTTTTTTTTCTGTTAATAACAAAGTTACAAATTGAATTTTGTTCTTCTGAGTATCTTTTTTATGACGTGGCTTGCTTATTATTTATAGAACTCGTTTTAAATGTCGTTTTTTTAATTATATGTATTATTTTTTCCTTATATTATTTTAAAATTTATTCTTATACATTGCTTGATTCCTCTATTTCTTCATTTTTTTGTTTCTTATATTGTTCTTGGGATATTTAAGAATCCCAAAACTGTCTACATAAGTGCTTATATGTGTAGTATGCTTTGCCATGTATATATTTATAGTTTTTATTAATATAGCAGCCGTTCGCATACAGCTTAACAAATCGGAAGTTTAGTCAGGGATTGCAAAGCAGTCTTTCATTCGAGTAAAGTGTAAAAGATTTATTTCTAGTTCAGTGATATGCAGTGTAACTAAGCCCTCTAATATTTTACGCAATTAGAAACACATAAATTTTTCACACACACACATTCTAAAGCACACACACCTCCGGATGCTCAAAAGTGCCCTTCCTGTGTGTTTTACAGCTGTAAATGCGACCGGAGAAGCGCTCACAAAACATTTTCATTTAATTGAAACAAATGCGTGCTGCGTATCAATTTAAGTAAACGAAACAAAAACAACAACAACAATGATAACAACTACATTGTATTAAAAACTATTGTAAATGCTGAGTAGTAAAGAGCAATAAAAACTAACGACTACAATAAGATCAGAGTATGCCACAGATTGTTGCCATCATGAACGGGACAGGCGACAGACGACAGGCGACTCTAAACGGCAAACGAATGAGCAGCGCTGTGTTTGTGTGTATGAATGTGTGGGTATAGGTGCTAGTATAGTGTGTATATTTACCATTATTACTGCGTGTGTGTGAGACGCTGTGTGTGACAGAGGATGCTGCCAATAGAAAGAGAGAGTTGTCGTCAGGTGGCACAGAGAAACTATAGCTGAACCAACAACTAGAACCACATGAGTGAGCCGTCAACTGTCGCCAATTGAATGGACGTAAATGGGGCAGCCACACTCAAAAAAAAAAAAAAGAAAACAAAACAGTTCTTTTTCCCCCGTCAAACACTATCAGAATCTATGTAAATTACACACAATTATCATAATACGTAAGTGTGCGTACGTGTTGTCTATGAACGTGTGTGTGCGTCTATGCCATAAATTGACACCAAGCGCGACTATTCAGATAGACACTTTATGGTCTCAACAACACACCATATCACAAAATGTGCACATACTCATAAAAAACTCAATAAAAAATGTGGGCGAGTTGATCTTTGGTGCGACTGTACTTAAGCTGGGACAGCAGAAGATAGACAGGAGGAGAGACTGAGAAACATCCAGAAGAAATGGCATATCGTGGAAGACACATAACTGCTGAGAATAAGATATATCGATATGTAGATATAGGGAAAGATAGATAGACAATAGAAAGGCAGCGAATGGTTAGTTTCAAACGATCTGTTGAGTCAATTGAAGTAACTGGCTTCAGACATTGACTTACTAAGTCTGTTCAATATTATGTTTCGAGCACTCTTTACACGTTAGAAATCAAATTCCATTTGAGAAATTTAAGAGAATTTTACGTCTTTGGCAATCCTTTATTTTGTGTTCCTTGAAGTCTTTTTGATAGGTAATGGCATGGCCCTTAAAATTAAATAGACAAAAAATAGTCCCAAATTAATCAGTTAATCTTCTGTTTTATTCGCTTTAGTTTTGATAACCATTCGAGAAATGTTCATATTGCGGCTTATTCCCATTGATATTGCTATTGCTTTGGGCATACCAAATACTCTGTGGCGTCTGTGATGTAATACCTGCATTTCCGGGTGGTCCGCGTGGACCATCCCTGCCTCGTGGCCCCATTGGTCCGGTTAGTCCGCGCGGTCCTGGAGGACCCGGTGGACCCGGTGGACCCGGTGGACCTGGTGGACCTGGCACTGGTATCGGAATATAGGCAGTTTGTGTTTCTTCCTTCTGTTCGGGTGGTTCGCCTGGCTGCTTGGCAGGCAACAGATTAAAGCCAGGCCAGTTAAGACCTGTTTGGCCCTGCACATTAAAGCCCAGCTGGACACGGGGCACCACCACATATGGTATGCTATCTAAGCCTAGATTATTGTTGTTATTGGGACTTCTGTTTGTATTGGTGATAATTTGTTGTCCATAGGCCAGGGGATAGGCAGTCAACTGGGGCAGACGATACTTTACGTTGGGTTCGCTGAGCATGGGTATCGAATTGGAATACAGATAGTCAGGCACCTTACGGCTGTCCTTATCAGACTCCGGTTCCACTATCTGCGGCTCATTGAAACTGGGCTCATTTCGGCTTTCCTGCTTCAGCTGTTCCCCGGGAGCGTAGAGCACCAGTTGTGGAGCATTTTCATCTGCATTGTTCTCCGAACCCGCGCTACGACCCAAACCCTGAACCCGAACTAGACGCGCCTGAGACAGACCAATTCCAAGGAGTAACACTGAAACAAAGGAATCTTTAGTCGAAAGTTCTTATATCTGAATATTGCAAGCGGCGCTTTACCAAGTATCTTAACACTGACTGTCATCTCAGCTTACTGTTTTGGTGATTCTTTGAACCCACGTCTTTTATATCCAAAAGTTATCCAATAGATAAGATCAATTAGTTCTTAGAAAGGCTTTGTTTTGAGTTAGCTACAATTTTCGCCCACTTAAATCAGATTAATTTGCCTTTGATCTAGGGTTCAATCAACTTTGGCTAATTAATCAATTTCAACTGCCTAGCCAAGCTTGGTCACTTTGATAACTGGGTCAGCTGAGATATCCAAAAAAAAAAAAACTGGTTCGACTTGGCTCAGGCAAACTTAGCTAATCTTTTTGCGTGATCTTCCTTGATGATCCATGGGTGTGGCATTTAAGTAGAAGCTCATTAGCTTCGTTAAGATTGAGATACAATTTTATTTATTGCTAGATGAAAGTTTCTTTGGTATTATTAAGTATATGAAGCCTAAGAATAGATTCACCAAAAAAGATCTTGCACATATTTACTTCAAGTAATTGAATACACAGTAAAATTGCTTATAGCTATAAAAATAGCTTTATTCTAAATTCACATGGATATATTTCAACTAATCGCTGCATTGGTCACCCCTTTTTTTGAGCATTTTGGCATTTCCTACTTTAAAAAACATTAATTTTCATCAGGCCGACAACAAAAACATAAAACATATAAAAAATACTAAATACAATAGATACAAATAATGAATAGTTGAGTATAGTTGGAGCTAGCTGTGAAATTGGAATGAAACCGAAAGTTCAGCTGAGCTATTATTATATGTGAAATTCAAGTATTATGTATGCCAAATACTTATACATATGAAACCCAGTTAGAAAATAAAAAGTATGTGCAGCATTTAATTGAATTAAATCAAAAGCAATGTATTCGGGCAATTAAAGAGTTTGCCAATGTACAATGGAACGCAGCATGGGGTTGCAGCCCCTCTGCGAATGCTGTGGCATAATTGAAGCCCCAAGCCCGCATCCAAAACTTGTGGTCCACTAAAACGAACTGAGTGTCCAGTTGCAAACAGTAGAGCCAGTTGCGCCGTGGCGTGCGCGTCGTTTGGGCGCTTGTCGCCTAGTCGAAACGTCTCTAACTCTCGTTGCCACAAGTGGAAATTTCGTGTTGCAAGCATCGAAGTCGTGTCCTACGGTACACAGGATGTGGCTACCACAGCCACTGCTGCTGTCGCTTGTCGTGTGCACTGTGCTGCGCTCCACGATTGGTTCGGCCAGCGGAGCGGCCTCACCCACCGGTGGTCAGCTGCGTCGCATTTGGCTGCAGGATCATTGCACGGCGAACATTTGCACGGGCGTCGAGATTGGACGCAATGATTATGTTATTCTCTCGCAAGCACCCATTGCCAAGCAGCTGATGCTGACGTTCATCAATTCGAGCATTGCCAAAATACCGCATCTAATGTTTGACACGTTTCCCGACCTGCAGCTGCTGCGCATGGAGAACTGCACGCTGGAGACTTTCGAGAAGCCGCAATTCGAGGGCGCCAGCAATTTGATGAGCTTGTTTTTGGGTCATAATCGCCTTAAAGATATACCCAAGAATATTTTTCTTGGTGCCGACAATCTGGCAACACTGCACTTGGAGAATAATCTGCTAAAGGTGCTGCATAATCACAGTTTTCATGCGCTAAAGGAACTCAAGGACCTGTCGCTCGCTGACAATCAGCTGGAACAGCTGCCCCTGGGCGTTTTTGCTGGGCTGCGTAAATTGTTGGATTTGAATCTGGCGGGCAATCGGCTAAGAGCGCTGCCACGCGGCATTTTCGATAAGAATTTAAATATGACTCGCTTAAGTTTGGCGCGCAATCTTCTTGCGACCTTTGAATCGGAGATACTAAAACTTCAGCCGCGCCTCACACTGCTAGACATCTCCGGCAATATACTCCACGAACTCACGTTGAATTTCTCGCTGCTGGAACAGGTGCTGGCCCACAGCTGCGACCTGCGCCGACTTACTGTGTATGGTGTTATAAGGGAGCTGGACTTGCACAATAATTCATTGCGCGAGCTGCCGCACATACCGCTGGCGAGCAATGTGACCAGCTTGGACCTATCGCAGAATCCCTTGGGCAACTTGCAAGGGAATCCTTTGCGTCGTTTTACAGCATTGTTGCGCCTCAACTTGTCGGCTACCAACACACATGAGCTGGCAGAGGGTCTCTTCAAGAAGCAAACGCATTTGCAAATGCTGGACATATCGGCGAATACCATCTACTCCCTGAAGATCACGCTCTTCGACAGTTTGAAGGCGCTGCAATATTTCTACTTTCAGCAGAACAATTGGAACTGCGATTTTCTGCAGTTGCTCATGAGTTCGTTTGTGAAGAAACGCGATATTTCGTTTATGGAGGATCTGACGGCACCCGAACTGGTGGATGATTATGTCGATGGCATCGCTTGCTGGTATGAGAGCGACAAAATATCCAAGAAGTGCGACGGAGCAAACTCGGAGGCCGCTCTGGAGCTATCTATAGTCCGGAATGAGATCAAAGCCTTTACCGAGCTGGTGGATAAGAAATTTGTCAGGGTCTATCGCATGTTGGAGGAAATGAAACTCAAGCTGTAAAACGCTAGAGCTGAAAGATAATATCTATAAAAACATTAACAAGACGCGCTTTTTATTCCCAAGCGTGCGCATATCTATTCAATTACATTATGGATATATTATCTATTTAATATCCTATATATAATCGTCTTTTAAGAAATTATAATAATTGACACAAGCAAGCCACTGACAAACATTTAAATAAGTGTACATCTAATAATAAAGCGCAGTACTCTTTGAGAGCCAAACAAAGCTGGCTTTACCTTTTTTTATTTTTTTCTGGATAAGTACCGGTAGAGATATTGTAATTCAGTTAAAATCTTCTATAAAACGCGGGTTGTTTTCTTATAGCACTAGAGCTGTTGACCTGCATTTATTTTGATTAAATTTATGATTAATTGAATTGATTATTGAAAAATTGAAAGCAAAATACTTTTTCGAACAAAGATTTGAACTCCAACCAGGGCTCACAGTTATGGAAAAACGGGTACACGACCCGAACCTTGGGGAGAGGCATCAGTTGGAACTGTTAACCGAAACATCGAAAGCGTTTGCATGATTCGTGGCCAAGGTAAACATATCAATGTACCCACAGGCCTTTTATTATTTTTTTTTTTTTGTTTACGAAGCCGCTTTCAATAGTTCGTTTTATTGCCTGTTTTCGTTGTTTTTTCTGTTATTATTTAAACTTCAACTTTTTTGAATGACTTTCTTGTGATTTGCTATTTGGACTGTCAAATATTTTTTTTTTATTAATTGTACTTAGGTTTTGTCTAAATTTATCTAAGCTATTTAGTTCCAAGGCTTAATATATACATAGAAAAGACAATTCTTATTTTGATTATATCTATTATGGTATACATTATTATTTGGTAACAACCAGCCGAATAGTTGATGACTTAACCGCCTCGAGTTCCAGGATTCGAATTAAAGCAAACCACGTGTTCTTTTCAATTATTTAAAGGATTCAAAGAGCACTGGATATATAGTCTGTACTCTACTTGCCTTTACTAATGGGACATTTACTGAGGACTGTAGAAATATTTATGCCAAACTCAATCAGCACATTAAATGATGTTATAGAATTGATTTAATTAGATTTTTTTTAAATATTTTAAATAATAATACTTAGTAAACATATTCAATTCACGTAGTTTAATTATATTTAATATTATCTAATTAGGCATTATTACTTTTAAAAGATATTTTGCTAACTACAAATGATATTTGAAATTGCATTTTCAACTGTCCTGAAAAGGCATTTCTTATGCTGTAAAGAGTGTTTGTTGTATAAATATCATATGCATTCTATGTGCTTTACGAAAACCCATTAAGCACATTTCATCATTTTTTTAATGCAAAACCGATACGCACATAACACGGATTTAAACAGCCTATTGTGACGAATATATGCGTCGAAATTATTAAAAAAAAATAATTTAATATACCATAAATATTTTACTACAATTGAAAAGCAAAAACAAATACACTTTTGGCCATTATGAAAGCTATCTGCGAAATCGCACACTAAAGAGACAGAGTCGGAGTGACACTTAAAAGCCGACAAAACTTAATTAAATGCAGACACACAGAACACACACACACACATACCAACTCACAAAAGTAGCTTTAAAAAATAAAATAAAAATAATAAACAAATATAAATATTTTTTATGAGCTGAAAGCGAGAAAATGCTGAAATAAAAAAATCATAGCATAAATATTTTTGTTATGCATGCAGCTGCATATGCAACACACATGCGTTAGCTTATATCTGTAAACAGATGCATGTTATTATAAACTGCGGTCAAAACATAAATCCACTTAGCCTGCAATTTATACATATACATTTCAGGCATGGTTTGGCAGGAAATTTAGTTAATATTTTTATTACAGAATTTAAAATGTTTGTTTCTGTTTTATATACTCTGAACCCATTAAAAATGGGTAAAAAGGGTATATTGTATTTGTGCAAAATGTAAATGTATGTAACAGGCAGAAGTAAGCATCTCCGATCCCATAAAGTATATATATTCTTGATCAGCATCAATAGCCGAGTCGATCTAGCCATGTCTGTCTGTCTGTCCGTCTGTCCGCCTGTCCGTATGTATGAACGCAAGTATCTCAGAGCCTATAAGAGCTAGAGACTTAAATTTTAGATGTAGGTCCTCTTAGTGCCTGCACAGTACGAGTTTGCTTCCGATAATCGATAACTCGCTCCGGTTCCAAGTAATCGATAAAAATCGATATCAAAATCCTGTTTCTTGAGCAATTTATGTAAATAATAAGAGCTAGAGTAACCAAACTTGACATATAGCATGTATATATATTTGCATTTGATGTTGAAAGAAAAGGCTTCAGGGTATCCTCTAGTCGGGAGCTCCGAATAGAACCTCTTACTTGTTCTTCGTCCTTCTTATTGCACTTGTATATAAATGAAATCTCTTGTGAGATATAAATGAAACTAGCGTACCCAAAACTAAACTGAAACTCAAAACACATTCCAACGTGTTAAGCTGTATATAAGCAATTTTCGAATAAATCGCCACAGTCTGCCAGACGGTAAAGATAAATTAAACCAATTCTGCTTTTTTTCGCTTGACTAACCAATGTAGCCATTTGCTACATCCCAATTAAAAAATGCAAGTCGTTTAATAGTTTAACTCGCAACAATTTAAATGCAGGAAGAGAACTTCTTTAACTGTAAGCGCCATAAAGTATGTAGAAGATTTTAAAGCTTATGCCATTAAGATGTTACTGTTATTGGCTTGGACCCCGCCCGCGGCCCCGCCTTTGTCTCGTCCGCTCACTGACTGTAAGATTTGTAGTACTAACTGCTGTAAGCAACTTCCGTTTCCGTTATGCGACGCGTTGTTCCCACTGTCTGCGTTCTGTTCCTGGCATTGTTGCAGGGTAGCCGCGACGCGCCGTGGCAACTGTGGCAGCTGCTGTTTACTCAGTTAGCAAAACGTTGCTTTAACAACGTTAACATGCTAACGTTATGCAACATATGCGCAACAGCAACTAATACACACACACACCTACAGTCCCTGCTGTCATAGCGACTGGTTTCTGCCTTCAACTAAATTAATTTTGGAAAGTTTTTGAAAATTGGTGTTGCTTTTGCTGTTGCTGCTGTCTCAGCTCATTAGGAAAACAAAAGCTGCAGAGAACTCTCAGTTTTTTGGTTGCTTTCATTGCCACTTGCTTGTTATATACTTTACCCATTCAAACAAACCCTAAATAGGGTATCCTTGACTTGTGTGACAGGCACTTTACAAGCTGTGTAAGAAAATTAATCATATTATTTTATTTATATTTATTTAATCTACATAACAGTCTGATTGCATACAATCACTCACTCAAATTAGTTAATTGATATTGCATATCTCCTTTTAGGATAGGATATTAGTTATGTGCACTTGGATTTCATAAAAATGAATTTTCACTTGCTAAACATAAGAAAATAATTCAATAATATTTTTTATTATTTTTCTTCTGTAAAAGCAAATTCTTGATATAATATTCAAATGACTTCTTAATTCTTGACTGTTTGATAATCTAATTAAGTTGACCAATTTTAAATTATGAAAGAGTCACCAAAGATATAGAAGACTTACAGTATTTTTGTATTAATCAGAGCTAAATATCTGAAGTTAAAAAACATTTTGAACCGGGCATTGCTTTTTCGAGTAATCTCTTTTAGTCGAGCACTCTTTGTCAGGGAATTACCCTCTTGTCTTTATTGCCCTTGTTATAATTAAGTTGATTTTATTAACCGAACTTTACAAGTTTCATTCGCCCTTCTTGCTGCCACCTCTACCTAAAAGCCATTCGGCCTTCCCTCTTTCACATTAATTGAACTTTTACACTTTTGAATTACTAATTACATTGTTTCACAAGTCCTTAGCCTTGCAACAGATGTATGTTGGATAGAACTCTTGGCCGCATTACAATCTATACAAACTCCTGCGTCCTTAACTAAACTAATGCATTTGGCTTTAAGTTTATTTCCTCAATGCGGCACCATAGATCACATTTTATGCAACGGATTCCAAGTAAAGCAAAATTGCGGCTAGGCGGTATGAAGTTATTGGACCAGCCAGTTCTGCGGAGCTTGTTAAGGGCGAAATTGAGCTGGCTAATCCACTTCAAGCTCACTGCAAGTTCAAGGGATAAACGAGCTGGGCTTTAAGGTTGGCCGCCGATTATAGTACTTGTCCATTAGAGCACATCTGTTTGATCTAGTACACTGTCCTTGTTTAGATTTTCGACGTGTAAATGGCATATTTAGCTCAAATATAAAAACCACATTCAAGTAAATAGGATTTCCACTGAAATTATCTTTAAGCTCCCCAAGAAAACTCAATAAAATGTATTCCGCTATATACACAATCCCTTAAATTAGATATGTATTTATTTAATTAACAAGCTATTCTTATTGCTCCAAATTATGGAATACTTGATGCTTATGCTCAAGAGCGTCCATTAAGAGGCCTTAAAAAAATGAGTCAAGAGACAAGCAATTGGAATGTTCATTGTATGCAATAAATTTATTAAGCTAAAGCTGACATATTTCACACACTTGCATGCAATTATGTGCATATTAGCATTTCGCTATCTCGCTCTCTCGCACTTTGTTTCTCTCAATTCTTTCTGCCTTACAATTAGGTGTGCAATTAGGCATTCGAGCACATTAAAAAATGCTGCCTACTTTTTGGCGCACATAAATAAAACTTAATGGCTACAAAAACAGATGCTTATCTGCCCGGCAGCGAAAAATAAATGCAGGAACTATTGCGGTTGTGGTGACTAAGATATATCTTATAAAAAAAATTCAGAAGGTTACTTCTATACGAGCTCACGTAGATGCAGTGCAATAGCATTTAAAATATATTTGTTCATAATTTATTATTTAAATATAGTAATTTAAGCTTTTGGACCTAGCTGACTGATCTCGAAAACTTATTTAAATCATTTTATATAAATTACTTCGATTTACTAGGGTTATATAAAATATTATATATTTGATATACCCATAGTTATTGTGAATCATTCCAAAAATATAAGTATATCAGATGCTGGGTATCAATTCGGTGTGAGCTTTTGCAGCATTAAAATTCAATGTTGCTTACATGTGCTGGTGTTGGTCCCCCCTTCTTCTTACCCCGTAATTGAGCAGCCATGAATAATATACTCGTGCATGTGAACGTTCGTAAATACATGCGTATAGATATGAATGTACTTGTAGTTATGCGTTTGAATGCTCTAAACTGTCGCTGGTTGGGTAGGCAAACGGGGCGTATGCGCTACGTGCGTTTGCATAAATTCACGCTTAATTAGCAACACGCCAGGCCCGCTCCGAAACATGTTTGGAGGCGGCTAATTAGCCGATTGCTGGCAACTGGCTAAAATGCATGTTAAATAATATATTACACACCTATGTGTGTGTTTGTGGGTGTGTGCACACAGTTTCACTCTTCGGCATCTAATTGTTAAAGGAACTGAAAAACAGAAAAAACCGTAAAAAAAAACGTATTTAGCTGCTTTGCGCTGAATTTAATTTGGCCACGCAGCACAGTTTGTTTTCGCTGCCTTATTAACTGCCTTTTTGACGCAATTACGTTGCCATACCGCCGCCCACCTGCTGGCCACGCCCATTTTACAGTTGACTGTGGTACGTGTCTTTGGTGCTGCTTTGGGGATCCCATGCTCTTATATGTCTAGCTGTTGCTGCTCGCACGTTTCAACTTGCATCAGGAACCACGCGAGGCTTTTCTCAGGTGTGTATGTATTATGCGTGTGTGTATGTGCGTGCGAAGTGTGTTTTCTAACTTTTAACCAAATTGTTTAACTAAGTAGCAAAAGCTCATAAGCACGTAGCACGATCCACACACGAGTTGTGGCAGTAAGCTGTCAGCTAACTGCATTGGGTTCGTGTGCAACCTGCAGTCGTGGATGCAGCATATAATAGTTCTAATTTCACGCCATGAAACACAATATGGACAGTGATGTTTAAGTTTGAAAATACAATTTCTTAAGCAAGAACCTTTCATACATGTTTTGTTTTTTTTTGTTCTATTATGTATTAGGCATATTTACTTACTCCTACGACGCCACGGTTCGGCATAAATATTAATTAAAACTCCAAAACAATTTAAAACAAGATCACAACTAAATTAAAATAGTTTTAGCTTAAATAGGTCAGTTCCATATGTCTATAGCCGTGGTGAGTAGCTGCATCCTGAATTGCCTTTTTTGGAGTCTTCTTATGGGAGTTAACCGAACCCGGCTGTTGGCTAGTCTATTTTTTGTCGTTAAACAGACGACCATTGTTCCTATTGGGGTTTAATGGGCAGCCAGAAATTTGCTGCAGTGTTCGATTTTGTAATCGCTAGATAATGTTACGCATGCGACTGGCATTTGTACATTGTTCGACTTCCCGAAGCAACCCCGCGCGCGTTAACTTGTTTTTCCAGCTGTTGACAGTAGCTGTTTGTTTGGCAGCCACACTGAGTCCAGTATTATGCCCACATATCATGTTTCCGAACCCGCTGGTAAGGTACGCAGCATTAAGGCGCCTTGAAGGTGGTATAATGTGTCGTAGTTGACAGTTTAACTGGCACTGATAGGAATATTCCTGAGCTTAAAATTGAAAATTAAAGTTATGTCTCAATATTTCACGCAGAACTTACCGGAATCGTTTGCATCCAGTGTTGCCCTTTCTTGTTTTTAGGATGATATGACTTTGGAAAAATACAAAATACAAATTTTCTTTTACCGAACCGTTTTTATAGATGTAATTAAATAAACATTTCTTAATAGTTTTAATTAATAAAACGAAATTATTCTGGTTTTTGTTCGGATAGTTTTATTTATGACCATATAAAGCAATTAGAATACCTTTCAAAAAAAAAAAAAATAAATTTAATCGAACAACATTAAAAGCAAAAAAATGTATCTAAAAGGCAAACAAATCCGCAAATCAACTTAACTATTCATGCAAATAAAGCTGAGAGTTAAAAAAGAACAGAGCACCACAAACTACTTCTGGTCCACTCAACCCATGCATCTGTCCAGACAGCGGATATGCAAATTGGCATTCGGTTCCCTTGACAAATAAAGGAAACACAATGCATTAGCATTTGGTTTACTCAGCTTTTCCACGTCTATTTTAAATTCTCTTTTACTTCTGATATATGGGAAATCAACATAAGCTATAGCCCAGCGGAGCTAACATGACAAATCATTATGCGATATTATGCGATGGCTGCCACAACAATTTGTCCATGCAACATGGCAAAGCAGAAATGGGAAAACTAAAATGTTCCCCTTGAGGGAGAGGTAAAGAAAAAAAAAGAGATTAGATAATAGTTTTCTTGGTTAGCTGGGTTAAAGCTATAGTTATTCGCATACCTTTTGCATTTCGGCGTGGCATTGGCAGTTGACCAAGCAATGCGACAGTACACGCACGCACACACACACACATGTATATGTATATAAATATAGGTGTGTTCCACTCCAGTGAACAATGCTTGATATGAAACCCATGCCAAATGACAATACCCTCATTGTGTTGCACTCGCATGGAATGCGCAGCTGGCATTGCCCATTGCCTTGCACAATTTATGGCATATCTATGTGGGCTGAAGCAACTACAAGTGCATGTTTGTGTTTGTGGGTGTGTATGTGTGAGTGTTTGCGGGGAAGGGTTTGCCTGAAAGCCAGCATTTCTTTCTGCTGTTGCCTTAAAATCTTATAAATTGCAAATTGAATTTAACGATAAGTATCGCAGTGTATAGAGATGACATCGAGAGTATTGGACATCGTAGACATGCGTCTGCACTGAGCGAAATTAAATTCAGCTATATCATGTATACTTTTCTATTCATAATTATACATTTTTTTATTTTATTCTTCTATTTTAAAGAATTGACATTTTTTATAAACCCCAAAATGGAGAGTTAATTGGGTCAATATAAACAATTATATCTAGGCTACCTAATTTTCGGACTGGTATTGCATGATACGATATCATATAATAATATATCAAGAGCATTAGTTTGTATTTAAAATTTGGTTAATTTAAAATCTTTTTTTTTTTTAATATGAATAAAATATGGATAATACTTGAATAAAAATCAATGCTATGTAGAATTGGTATCCTAAGTACGTTTTAATATACAGACGTGTTTTTTAAATTAAGAATTCAAGATATTCTATAGAATGGAATCCAAATTCAACCCGTAGTTCATTAAATAATAACAACATGAAATTTATTTTAATTTTATTTGAACTCAGTTAAATTAAGTCAAGAATTACTAAATATATTCTCAGTGTAGGAACTACAAATTCCTTCACCATATTGAAATTACACTGCTCGTTGTTATTCTAGTCCACTTATTTCTCTACTGCTTACGCTTCGACTGCCACTGTTGCTACTGCAATTGACACTGATTGTGTTGGGCAGTGAAGCTGTCGTCTTCTTGGCTTAGTTTGAGAGAATAAGCCAAGAGACTTGCTGCAATCGAGCACTGAACAAATTTATTGGGTAAACTAAACCAATCCTTAAAATTGATATTAATGTGATTTGTTTTTTTTTTCACTTCATTGCAGGTGAGTTGTCAATTTGAATGTAAATTGCGAACACAATCGGAAGATGCAATGTCCTAAGCGACACTTGTTAGCCCGCGCATTAAAATCCCAAAGAAGCATTCTTCGAGACAGTTTACGTTAACCATGTGCCACAACCACTTGGGCACATGCGAGAAGCAAGAGCCATTACATTTAACATATACAATCAACTACAACACACACGCACGCACACTACAGACAAGCAATTATGCTGTGAAAGTTGCTAGCAGCTTGCTGGGTTTGGGATGTGTGGCTAGTCTCGAAGCCCCACTGCCGGCATTTTGTTCATAATTTATAAGCCGCCCCAAAATGCCAAAAGTCCGAAAAACCCATAAACGCAGAGACAGAGCCAGACAGCGTGGCGTTGGCGGCGACACGCCCCTGCTGGCGTGCTCTCATCCCAATCAACACCAACCATATAAAGGGTAACAACACCACGAAAAAAATCAAAAAAAAAAGAAAAAAAAAAACAAATGCGGCAGCCAAAAGTCAAAAACTAACCGCCTTTTGTCGTTTGTTAGACTCGCGCCATGTGGCTCTTACGCATGTGTGCGTATGTGCGCCTGACTTTGCGTGTGTGTGTGTTGTATAAGTGTAACGACCGACGAGTAATAATACATATGAATATGTGTGAGTGTGTACACACTGTGTCTAACATAGTCTGTGTGCATACTCTGTACAATTTTCGGTAAAGGTAGGTGCTTAAGCAAATTGCAATTGATAAATCTCAATATCCTAATTTTTGTACATACACTCAGCCAAATGGCATTTTTATATTATGATAATTATAAAACCATCTGAGAATATACGCAAAAACTTTTTAAGAATGAATTGAGATATGAATGCAAGCGAAATAGGAACTTAGAAACTGAATAAATTCCGCAGTTTGTGTATGCTAGTAGCAGATGCAAGTGAATATGTGAATATTTTGGCAATTCGCAGTTACGTACGGGGTATTTTATGGTCTTGCATTCTTGACTAGAGCATTCCCAGCTGTTTTCTTTCTATCTGTCTGCGTTTATTTGGCCCTTTGCACGTATCCATGCTTAACCTTTTCCTCCCTCTGGCCATATTGTTGCTAGCATTGTTCTTATTGTTGTTGTTGTTACTATTATTGTTGCTGTTGTTGTTGTCGTGCGCACATAAATAATTCAGCGCACAGACACGCAACCTTTGCTTCCTTTGCCGCTGTCGTTGTTGGTGCTTTTGTTTCTTTTTTTGAGCCGACTTTTAAGGGCTTATGCTGTTGTTTTAGTTGTTGTTGTTGCTATTGCTGTGTGGTCGTCTGATTTGTGGGCGTTTGCGCTGTCTCGTTTGAGTTTTTCCACAATCGCAATAGCAAAACTTTAAGCCAACTTTTGGCTTAAGCTTTTCTCGAGGCTTTTAAACTGTTTTAAAATGTCAAGCTTGTAGCCTATCTGTGGTTTTTCTGATAACACAAATTTGTAGCTCAATTTCTTGGCTTAAACTAAATTTTCGCAAGAAAAGTCCCTCAGGCATCTATTTTATATATTTTGATTCACAGAGTTTGCATGCCGCAGCAATTATTCAAAATCTAGTTTTCTGGCACCCACAAAAAGTAGTCTCCTAAGCGATTTCTCAATTTGCATATGCCACACTCACCGACATCCACACACACCCCGACGCACAACCACATACACATACCCCATGCCTACTTCCATTCTCATTTGTTGGTCTTTTTGGGTTCGCTTTGGGACCCGAACTTTCTGGCAGTCAATTTGTTCAAATAAATTGAATTATGTTGTATTTTTTGCTTTGTCCACATAGTTTTAGCCCAAAATGGTACAAAAACCTTTGGGGAGCAGCTGCTCTTAATCAAATTACTTCATATGTGACATGTTTGGTGTCAACATTTTTGGAGTAGAAGCATGTATAATCCAAATTTAATTATGTCAGAGTATTAAGAAACTTTTGCGCAGCTAATTAACTGTACAGGTTTCGCAATATTTGCATTATCAACTACTTTAAATACTACAGCGCAAAATAACTAACAATTGCAACTAACTATTCCATATGCTCGTATACGAATAATTAATTTAAATAAAGTTAATTATTAGTAAAATTGTAATTCAAATTTATCCATTCTAAATTTATCGGAATAAATATTAACTAGAGTAATAATATTGATTAGTTAATAAGTTGTATAGTAGCTTATATCACTGTACCCAAAAAAAGAACTTGGTGCCACCCCTACACATACCCTATAAGTAAGCGTTCTTTAACGAATATAAATAAATACATACGTAGCATGTAGAATCACGTGTGAAAAATACGCTCCTTAGCTCACTAACAATTACAGGGTATTAAAAACAAAAGTTACCCCCGAAAACCAAAAAAGAAACCCAATGTAATTATAACTTTTTTTGTTTCGCGTTCATTCAAAGAATAAAACATTTAGCCAAAACCATTTTTGTTATAATACTAACCGTGTTTGATAACAAAAATAAAATATAAATAAATAAACAAACAAAAAACACTCGCAGCGCAACTCATAACGCATAATGAGATGAGGATTTTTATAAATTCAGTGGTTGGCTACCCTGCGGAAATCCAATTTGCGCTGTTTCCGCATTTGCATTTGGCGAGCAGCTACCAAGTATAAAAGCCACAACAAAAAAGAGCGTTAAGCGTTTTGAATTTTATTACAGTTGTGAGAGTTAAAGCTACATGAGTTGAAATTGTTGTGGACAACGTGCGGTATACTTAATTTATGTGTATGTATATGGTTGCCAGCAACACATCTCGGCATAAAGTTTGAAACATTTAAGTGCATATTGTATAGCCGTTCATAAAAACCCTCAGCCTAATAAAGAAAAGGCCAATTGAACCCAACCGACGGCGTCACTGTCACCCTGGCATACGTTGGGCGCCATTTTATGGACCTTGGCATTAATGCCTGAGCATTGCATAGAAAGCTCCATGGCTGTCTAATTAGATTTGCCAGTCGGCCTCAAGTGTGTGTGTGTGCGAGTGTGTCTTTTGGGCAGTCAAGTCCAGCAAGATGCTTGGGAAAAGCGTCTTCTATTCTATTTTCGGGGCGATTGCGCATAAAACGTAAACGTCGTAAACCTTTGCATTGGCAGTGTGTAAGCAGTGCTAATGGAAATTAATGTAGATATATATGTATTGGATGGGGTCTATGAAATTAGTAGAGAGTTGTTAAGGCTGTCGGCCGTCAGTCTGTCCCGGCAGTTCAGGTAGCCCAACTAGACATCCGCTTAAGTTCCCTAATTGACTTTCATGCGAAGTTGGAGGACAAAGTACGTACAAGCATGGTAATTCTATTAATATTATTAGTGAAAGTATCAGAAAATGTAGTAGAAAAGTAGCTATCATTAAATGCGAAATGAAACAAATATATATAAACATATATATATTGTTGGCATTTTAATAACAGGAAAAATTGTTCCTTATAATAATTAAAAATAATTATAAATGCTACATTAATGGTTTTTGTATCTTATTATGCTCCTTAGGATTTTGTTTAAAAATATAATTGTAGTATCTGAAAAATATTTTGAACATTATAAATGACAAAATATAAATGTTACAAAAATCAATGAACAAACTTCAAACTTTGTGGACACGAAATATGTATTATTTGAAAAGAAAAAGACTAGATCTCTTTGGATTCTGCCGATTTTAATCAATAATTGCCAAAAACAAAAAAAAAGAAAATAAGGCAGTTGCCCAGGTATAAATATTTAAACTAGAATGATTTAGAATCTTAAAGCTCAAAAGCAGCTGGTTATTAAACCTATGAACTTTCACCTATCTGGATAAAAATTCCTACATTTGTTACTTTGCTGAAAATACAGTTTTACTCGAATATCATCCCATATTGCAAATAGGATTATTGCAAGAAGAATTAGTTTTTAGTTTTTACTCAACGCGCATAATATCGCCCAAAAAGAGGTAAAAGGCGAAATACAAAGTGAGCAAGAGAAAAGTTGAAAGTTTCTCACATCCCCAGATAGAAATTGAGGCAGACAACAGTCACCCGCACACACGCCCGCTAACACCAAGTAAACACGTTCTTGCACACAACTCAGTTCAGTGATGCTTAACAGGTCATAACGAGCAAAGCCACAGGACAAAAATATACACATTGGCCGCGTCCTTTACCCTCACACATATACAAACAGATGTACATGTGCCCAGAAAGTGGAGTTTTTTTGCAGAATGCCCGCCAGACATTTTTTAAAACACATTCAAGCAATTTGTGTGCTCTCTCTCTTTCTCACAAGATCCTGAAAGACTCATAAATTTTGAAATTTCTTCATTGCCGCTAATTTATATAACATTGGCGCCGGGCAGGTCGGCAAGCAAGGACATGCGCTAATTCAAAGCAAATAATGTGATGCATATTTCGCAGCGCACGTATCCACAAGACGCCACTCAAAATTGTTTCATGGCCATAAGCAAAAAAAAGGCTAAAAACAGCAAAAAATACAAAACAAAATTGAAAAACACGTTGCTTTTGGTTAACCAAAACCCCTTCCACCACCACTATGTGTATTCAGCAAAAATGGAATAAGCCCTGCAGCCAGCGTGTTGACCCACTCAGCGGTGCGAGCCTAAAGCCAGCAGAACACTCTGAACCACTCGGCTCTGACTCCCCAGGCGCCAACTGAACCAAACTGTGACGAAAGCTGTTGTGTTAGTTTAAATTACCTGCAGGTCCTTTTGGGTATTCTGACTGCAGGTGCTGTGCAGATGCCCAGTACCGCAACATAAGAGAGAAAGCTTCTGGCACTAGCCAGTATTAGAGCAAGATGTGAGGGTCGATCCAGTCATGCCAGCTTAAAGAGCGACAAATATTAGTTAAATGCATGGCTCAAATATACATTCAAAGCAATTTGGTAACTGCATTACGTTGGCTCGAATGGAATAAAGTTTATGAATTTCTATGAGAGAAGAAGAGATTAAGCTTTAAGTGAACATTTACACGATAGTTCGCCTTAATTTGAAAAAGTTGCTATATTGCTAAAAGAAAAGTTTTCCTAATTGCAAAAGTTGATAATTGAAGACCTACCTTTAGTAATATTAAAATAAGCTTTAAAACTCGACTCATTTCAGAAGTGGAAAAGTGAATTTGTTAAAATTGTTATAATCTTTTAGTTTTTAAAATTATTTTATTTAAAATTGGTAAAATACAACGAATATAGAAGTAAATAAGAGGTTTTAGTCGCAGCTCCCGACAAGGGGATACCGTGAATCCTCTTTACCATAAAGGTAAACTAATAATAAAAAAAAGTCCCTTGCGCATGGACGAGGAGGACCCACAGCTAAAATTTCAAGTCTCTAGCTCTAATTGGTTCTGAGATCCTTGCGTTCATACATACGGACGGACGGACAGACAGACGGACATGGCTAGATCGACTTGGCTGTTGAAGCTGATCAAGAATATATTTACTTGCTATGGGGTCGGAGATGCTTCCTTCTGCTTGTTACGTACATTTGCACAAAAACATATACCCATTTTCAATGGGTTCAGGGTATAACAAACATGTTCACAAAATTATCCGAAGTGCAAAGCATTACTTCGACCTGGCAAACCAAACAACTGACAGTTGATATTTTAGTTTTCAGCTAATCTTGGTTAGATTCCTTTCTGAAATCACATAAATTGCCTGAATTAAGAATCCACCAAAAAATCAGTAACCTTAAGCCTTAACTTTATTCCCCAAACTGCTTTTGACAAAGTTTTTACCTTGGCCTTTTTGGGAAAAGCCACAGTTGCATAAGCCACACAGCTTGACCACTTGCGAACTTAATTACCACTGAAAATCTAATAGCTTCTGGCATTCATTTGGCTTGACTAGTCTAGTCCCGCAGCCAATCCGCTCAAATTCACTCAAATTTGTCTGCATTAAAGGATTTGATAACATAGTATATTCTGCATCCTTCCCACAACTTAAAACACCCTCAATCCCCCCAACGCTAACCATAAACTTTCTAGCATTATTTGCCGTCATGTTTTTAAAACCCCAGGCAAAGGAAGCAAAAATGCTCTGTCGAGAAATGGAAAAACTAAGCTGCTGTTGGGCAGCTGTTAAGGCATTATTTTATATGTATATGTTACACTATAAGCATGCAACAATGAGTGTGTATGCGTGTATGTGTGTGTGTTAGATACCATAAACTGAACAATTTACTGTGAAATTATGCCTGTGCTAAAGCCAAGCTGAGTGAAAACTGTCGTAAAAGGTCATGCACATTTTTGGCTACGTCCAGCACAACCAAAATATAGGAAAACAGAAGCCGCAAAGTCCTTGCAACATTTTGAGGCATTTTTATAGTGATACCAAAAAGCAGCGGAGAAGGGCAGAGCCCGCCATGAAGTCCGCTATTTATTGAACAACAGATGGGAAAAAAGAAAAGAGTAGGACGATCTATACCTGTATCCACAAAGAGAGAGAGAGAGAGAGAGAGAGAGAGAGAGAGAGAGAGAGAGAGAGAGAGAGAGTGATAGAGAGAGACAGAGATAGAAAAATGGCATAAAAGGACAAGTATTTAACATGTGAGAAATATGTGGGTCCAAGGCGAAAGCCACAACGAAAAGTCGTAACGCAGCACGTGAGAGCGCTAAAAGAATGCGTTGCACTTCTTAAGCCACACAAACCTGCAACCAACCGTGCAACAGCCCACCACCTCCCCCTTTTCAGTCAACCTACTGAGTGCGTTTTGTGACCGCATTTAAGCGCAACAATTCCGTTTTGCCACACTTTGCAACGGTTATCACGCTGCACGCGCGTCGCTCGCCTGGCAAATTGCCATAAAAATTTCAAGCGCTACAAAATATGCAACGCTCAAATTTGTGCAACCAACGCCGTGTCAATGTGTGTGTGTAAGCGTGATTGTGTGCGAGTGTTTTATACAATGCGTAGCTTGCCGCATTGCATTTGGTTTTCGTTGTATAGTTTTCACGGCGGGGAAAGCAACGTGTTTGGCTTTTTTTTGTTTTTGAATTTAAGAGCGCACGTTTTTTCACACCTGTTCGACGGTAACTGGGTGGGGAGGGGTTGCATCTGACTTGAGCACAGTGAAAGGGAATGACTGACAACTGATATATTATTCACATCAAGTGAGAAATACCGTCGATAAATGTGATGAGAGGTGTCTGAAATGCTAAAAGACTGGCAATAAATTTAAGCAATCCGTAACATACGCTTATTTAATACCCTATACTATACTCAATTTGAAAAAGGGAACGTTTTACAAAATTATGAGTATATTCAAAGTCCATACAATGGAGAAAATGAACTGATTCAATCATACCTACCATACCTACCAAAATGTCTACATGAACTCAATAAACTAGAACATTATTGAAGCTAAATAACTTACATTTTCAATTTAGTTCTCGTTTTATTTTAATCAATTCAAATTTAAATCTTTTTTATTTATAGCCAACAGTAATAGTAAATCAAAATCATTTGAAATTCACAATCTATAGAAAAACCATATTCTATGACATAACACTTCGTTTAACTTTATACAAATTGATTAAATTAAAAGCCATTTAGCACATTTAACTATTGTTATTAAGCTTTGCATTTGCTCATACATTTTTTGAATCTGCCCTTAAATTTGACTAAAACTCTGTGTTGCGTATAAGTTCTTCAGCTTAAATATTGAAGCATGGCATTGCCATTAAGCAAGCACCACATACGGAATTGAAAATTAGATGCATCGTCCCCTTAATCTTGTCGCGCCGCTTAACACCCGGCGTCCACAGCAAAGTAGCCAACTGCATATGAAGCTCGTTTGCAATTGCGTTTGCCTAGAACTTGATATGTGAGATCTTTAAGTGTTGTTTGCTCTTCTTCAGTTCGATGAGTGTTGCAAGTGTCTTGCGGCTTTCAAGTTCGCAGCAGCCAGACGATACATTTAGAACCTGTCACGTGATGCAGTACTTCCCCCGTCCACCAACCTGCCCTCGTTTGGCTGAGTTTGTTTAAAGCCAAAATTGTTTTAGTCACCCTATTGTTGTCGTTGACTCCTCTAAGCTGTAGTTGCAATGTTTAGCGCTTCCATTGGTGGCAAGTAACCCACTGACAGGAGTCTGAGTATTGCAAGCACCACACATGCCTAGACGCACACTTCCCTTCTCTCTTTCTCTTCCTCTCTCTCTCTCTCTCTGTCCCTCTCTCTCCCACTCTATCTCTCTTTTTCTCTCTCTTTCTCTTTCTTTGTCGGTGTCAAGGCACGCGCAGCTTTCACTTCTGTTTAGCCTGAAAGTATGCAACAAATGTTTTTCTTTTTTATTTTTTTCGAATCTCGAAACTACTCGATACTCAGTACCTCCAACCGCTTGGTGGCAATCTTCTTATGGGGCAGCTTCTATCCTTGTTGTAAGCACGACATGAAAACGAGTGAAAGTCAAAAGTCTTTAACTTTTCCGCAAAACTGTTGGCTGACAATATTTTAAGCTCTTGCAACTCGGCGGCCTTCAGCTCTTTTATAAATTTAAGAAGATAAATTAAATTTGTTAGATTATAAGTAAGAGGATCGACGAACGCATCTTTTAGTGCAAATTAAAATCAGACTCATGTCTGTTTTTCGATAGTTTTACCATTAATCTACAATCGATACATTTTTAAAGCACACAATTTCAACTTAATATTTGACTTCTTCGTTTTAGTTTTCTTTTGATTAATTTCTTTTAAGCTGCCTTCTATAATGTTTTTCATTTTGCCGGATGTTTGCTATGTTAAATTTCCGCTAGCCCTGCTTAAAGATTCGGCGGCGAATCCATCACTCACATAGCTATAATATCCTTCCCCGTCGCCGTCCTGTCTGCGCGTGCATTCCCTTTTTTCAAATTGAATTTTTCCGGCGTTTTAATTTTTTATTATTTTAGGAAATTAAAAGAGATGCCGCTGCGTGTCAACGCCGCGAGGCGAAGACCGTGAAGAGCACAAGCAGGAAAATCAGCCGCGAAATTAGTTCATATGAAATGCATGATGTGGATATAGATGGTGTCTGTGTGTATGTATGTGTGTATATTTTATAGATGGTGTCTGTGCTTCTGTGTCTCAAGCTTCTTTATCGCATCAACTTCCATTCAGCTTAAGGTATCTCACAGATACATGCTAAGCATATATATGCCATAAATCTTTAGGTCCTCTTTGTTATCGCATGTGCTTACATCCAGCGTGGCTCGTTGCCCTATAGTGGTGTTCAAATTAATACATTGCTACATGATTAACTGTTGGGTTTGCTGGCACTTGCCGTCGGCTGGCGTCATTAGAAGATTGGCGTGAGTTTGCGAGTTATAAATTGGAACCCATTTTACGCCACCAAATTTATGGGCAATCCAAGAGGCAAATGTACAAGAGACCCATGCCCATGCAAGAAGCCATGCCGAAAGCTAGGGAAACACAGAAAAGGTGATATTGAAATAAAGATAGTGCCATCGAGAAAGGTGTATTATGTCAATGGCATTGTGCTTTGAGTAAAGTGGCCCATGGAGGACCAGTGAAACTTAGAAACAGAATAAAATAAGTTAAATTGGTATAAAATCTAGGATATGTTAATTGGGCTTAGGTTTCATAGAAAAGCTTCTATACCTAGAGAACTCAGGGAAACCAATCAGTTGTTTTTATAAATATGTTTCAGATGTATCTTTATTCGAAAGCAAATCCCGTAGAAGTAAGATGATAACAGCAAATTGCCCATAATGCAATGCAAGCAATTTGTGTCTTACACATGTGCGTTTCATATTTCTATGCTATAAAACAAAGTAAAAATCATCCCTTAAGTGCAGTTTGTGCCCACCCACCCACCCACAGCATCCACCTAGCTACATATTTCATATGGTTTTCATTGCAATCCAAAACCAGTCACGGATTTCATCAGTAATTTAATGTTCAGATTGCTTTATTTCAGAAACCTAACGCTTACCCTTCCCAAGAACTACCCCCAAAATAGAAAAAATACCTGATTAATGCATTTCAGTTATAATATTATTGTTGTTGTTGCTGATATTGTTTTTGTGATTCTCACTGCCTCGCTGTTCGCTTCTTGTCGCTCGCTTCTTTCATCTTTCAAACAGCAATTCGCGATTCGCTTCACATTTGCACTTTAATGGCTTCATTTGATGTATTGGTGATGTTGCCACGACCAATACACGGCTTCTCCACGGGCGTCCCTCAGGGGTTGAGACGAGGGCTACAAATGTTGCACAAACACCTCGGGAAAGAGGCCGCTGGAACTGCATGAGTTGCAACATGTTATCAAAGGAAATGTAGCTACAAACTGTAAATTTGTTTTAGATTATGATTTCTGCTTACATCGTGACTTTGAATTTTATATATTGAGAATGTTTTAGAAATTCAGAGAAACTTTACAGTCATATAAAAAGTTTTGCTGAGATATAAATCGAAAACAGGTTAAAATTAAAGAATCTTCCTAAGATATTTTTCAGAAAATCTATCAAATATGTAATTCCTTAACTCTTAGTAAGTACTTAAATATAAATAAGCCAAAAAAAAAGTATAAATTGTTTTTGATAACAATTTAATGTAACTCTCAAAAATAAATAATTTAAGCTACTTCTTTGAATTATATTCAAACTGAATTAAAGTAATATTTGTTCATAAGTATTTTGTATTTCGCTAACTTCGCTAACAAAGTTTTATTTGAGCCGCTTTTATCGCCTTAAGATTTCCACTATTAATTTTTGCGCCATACCTTTTGTTCAATTTTTATTTTTTATTTTTTATAGTTCTTATGTTTTTTGGTTTCTTAGCAAAGTTTCAAGTAATTTAACTTTTGACGAGGTTGCATTCTTTTGATCTCTTCAAAAGTGCGTTCGGCATTAAAAACTTACAAAGTTTAAATGCAAATTTCGAGGAAAAAGTTCAAGAAAAAATTAAATATTTTTATAAACGTTTTAAAATTGTTGTTCCGCATTTTTTAATCTAGTGTAAAAGTTCGGTGGAGGAAAATATACTATGGATGAAATAATGCTAAAGGCCTAAAGTTTCAAAACAAGAAAAACTAGAAATGAATAGTTCTTAATGTAATGAATGTAGCTCTTTATTATGAGTAGTAAAAGTATAACTGGAAACGGTTCACATTTTGGGATGATCACAACCAACTTAAAATACGAGACAAGCATGTCAAAAAAGTAATGATAATAAAGATAATAATAAATAACGTCATCCATAATAGTTCAAGGGTATTTAATATTTGGCCTTTTTTTTCTGCTGCTTCTACCGCTTACACATGCCACGCCCCCTTGAGCGTTGTGTGCTTATGAGTATTATTATTATTGTACGTCGCCTACTTCCTGCTCACCACCCTCCTTTGTAGCTTGCCCCGCTCACGCGTTCAATTTGTGTCACGGTCATCGATGGATGCCACAGCTGCTTCTGCGCTTGTGGTTGTCGTTTCTTAACAGTTTTTCGGTGACGTCGCTTAAGAAATCTTAACATCAAATACAAGTGCGTGTGTGTATGCGTGCGCTTGTGCGTGTGTGTGTGTGTGTGCGTGTGAGTGTATGTGCTTGTGGGTGCCACTTGCCACTGGCTGCTCGTTTGGCTCACACGTACACGTGCTGGCAATTACACAGCAGCCACCGCAGACGGAAATTGAAAATGCATTGGGTACGGGCCTTGGGCAACTTCCGAATCGAGTTTCCGTTGCTTGGGGCATATGCACACACACTGGCACATGCCCAGACACACGCACAGAACACTTAGCTCCTTGTTCAGCCCGCAAAAGTTGTTATGAAATTTTTGTGAAAAATTATTTGGAAATTTTTTAGGGCTGACATGCGAGCTTTTCATTTTCACACTTTTCTATTATGAATGACATGTGTTTGCTTCTGTACCCCCATCCGCAAGGCCGCATACACCATTCCCCTTGGCCTGCGCTTGCTTGAAGGATTTTTTCTTTTAGGTGCAATAACACCTCACTTCTTCGTTTCATCTATATTGTTCGTTTTTATGACTGTTGTGATCCTTGTTGTTGTTGTTGCATTCCACGTGCTTCCCGCGCCGTGCCACTGTTATTCGTGCGCCTCAAAATATGCAGCATTTCTTCATTCCAGTCAAGTGCGTATTCTTTTATTGCATAGTTTAAGTTATGAAGCTCGGGAGAGTGTCATCTACTTGAAGTTGTTTCTTAGAAATTTATTTCTCCGTGTACAGAGTGAAGCTCAGCCAAACAATAAAGTGAAGCACCATAATGCTTGGAAATTGTTGCACAAGTTCTTCCTCATGACCTTACGCCTTATCGCCCTAGCCCTTGTATAATTTAAAGGCAAGAGGCACATATATATTAGCAATGTTAATTGTGGGTTAAATCATATTTGTTTTTATCTTACCTCAATTTTACCCATTTTTCCAAATTATTATTAAATATTTCCGTTAATTTCAATTTCTTTCTATTTACTTCAAAAACTACTTCTAAATATATTTTTAATTAATTCTCACGTGATATACATTATTTATATTTACTTCAAATATTATACCTTTTTGAATTTGTATGCTTTCTGGCGAAATTATGACGTTTGAAAACGGCATAACTCCGCCGCTGATCATGGCGAGATTATGTCGTTTTGAAGCGACATAACTCCGCCGCTCTAAAAACGATATATCTCCGCGCTCTAAAAACGACATATATCCGCGCGAAAATATGACGTTTGAAAACGACATAACTCCAATTTTGGACTCGTAAGGATCAGTACTATCGACTGGCATCAAAAAACAAAATCGAAATTTTGACCCAAATCGACCAAAATGGCAAGGGGTTACATTACGATTTTTATCAAAATCTGGTTCGGTTCGAAAATCAAACCTTTTTTGATGATTTTTTTGAATATCTCGGCCAAATAGTGTCCGATTTTCAAATTTTATACCATTTTGGACTCGTAAGGATCAGTACTATCGACTGGCATCAAAAAATAGAAAATCTAAATTTTGACCCAAATCGACCAAAATGGCAAGGGGTTACATCACGATTTTTATCAAAATCGGGTTCGGTTCGAAAATCAAACCTTTTTTGATGATTTTTTTTTAATATCTCGGGCAAATAAAGTCTGATTTTCAAATATTATACCTTTTTGAATTTGTATGCTTTCTGGCGAAATTATGACGTTTGAAAACGACATAACTCCGCCGCTGATCATGGCGAGATTATGTCGTTTTGAAGCGACATAACTCCGCCGCTCTAAAAACGACATATATCCGCGGAAGATATGACGTTTGAAAACGACATAACTCCAATTTTGGACACGTAAGGATCAGTACTATCGACTGGCATCAAAAAATAGAAAATCCAAATTTTGACCCAAATCGACCAAAATGGCAAGGGGTTACATCACGATTTTTATCAAAATCGGGTTCGGTTCGAAAATCAAACATTTTTTGATGATTTTTTTTTAATATCTCGGGCAAATAAAGTCTGATTTTCAAATATTATACCTTTTTGAATTTGTATGCTTTCTGGCGAAATTATGACGTTTGAAAACGACATAACTCCGCCGCTGATCATGGTGAGATTATGTCGTTTTGAAGCGACATAGCTCCGCCGCTCTAAAAATGACATATATCCGCGGAAGATATGACGTTTGAAAACGACATAACTCCAATTTTGGACTCGTAAGGATCAGTACTATCGACTGGCATCAAAAAATAGAAAATCTAAATTTTGACCCAAATCGACCAAAATTGCAAGGGGTTACATCACGATTTTTATCAAAATCGGGTTCGGTTCGAAAATCAAACCTTTTTTGATGATTTTTTTTTAATATCTCGGGCAAATAAAGTCTGATTTTCAAATATTATACCTTTTTGAATTTGTATGCTTTCTGGCGAAATTATGACGTTTGAAAACGACATAACTCCGCCGCTGATCATGGCGAGATTATGTCGTTTTGAAGCGACATAGCTCCGCCGCTCTAAAAACGACATATATCCGCGGAAGATATGACGTTTGAAAACGACATAACTCCAATTTTGGACTCGTAAGGATCAGTACTATCGACTGGCATCAAAAAATAGAAAATCTAAATTTTGACCCAAATCGACCAAAATTGCAAGGGGTTACATCACGATTTTTATCAAAATCGGGTTCGGTTCGAAAATCAAACCTTTTTTGATGATTTTTTTTTAATATCTCGGGCAAATAAAGTCTGATTTTAAAATATTATACCTTTTTGAATTTGTATGCTTTCTGGCGAAATTATGACGTTTGAAAACGACATAACTCCGCCGCTGATCATGGCGAGATTATGTCGTTTTGAAGCGACATAACTCCGCCGCTCTAAAAACGACATATATCCGCGGAAGATATGACGTTTGAAAACGACATAACTCCAATTTTGGACTCGTAAGGATCAATACTATCGACTGGATCAATACTATCCGCGGAAGATATGACGTTTGAAAACGACATAACTCCAATTTTGGACTCGTAAGGATCAATACTATCGACTGGCATCAAAAAATAGAAAATCTAAATTTTGACCCAAATCGACCAAAATGGCAAAGGGTTACATCACGATTTTTATCAAAATCGGGTTCGGTTCGAAAATCAAACCTTTTTTGATGATTTTTTTTTAATATCTCGGGCAAATAAAGTCTGATTTTCAAATATTATACCTTTTTGTTATTGTATGCTTTCTGGCGAAATTATGACGTTTGAAAACGACATAACTCCGCCGCTGATCATGGCGAGATTATGTCGTTTTGAAGCGACATAACTCCGCCGCTCTAAAAACGATATATCTCCGCGCTCTAAAAACGACATATATCCGCGCGAAGATATGACGTTTGAAACACATATGTGAAATCCAGCTGGATCGGACCACTATATCATATAGCTGCCATAGGAACGATCGGTCGAAAATAAAGTTTTTGTATGAAAAAACATTTTGTTTATCAAGTTGTCTTGACCAAACTCGGCATTTGTTAGTTTTACTATACTCCTCATATATATGCTTAATCCTATTAAGATCGGACCACTATATCATATAGCTGCCATAGGAACGATCGCTCGAAAATTAAGTTGTAGTATGAAAAAACACTTTGTTTATCAAGATATCTTGCCCAAACTCGGCATTAACTATTTTCCCTGTGCTTCTTAGATACGGGCAAAGCACTATAAGCATTATGAAAAGGTTGGGTCAGCAAGGGCATTAGATTTTCGGTGTGCCGAAGATAGCCTTTCTTTCTAGTTCTTATTGATATGATACATTTTCTTTTGATGTGTTTCGATTTTTCCGATCAACTTCAAATTTATTTGTTTTAAGAAATCTTTAATTGTTTCGATGTGCTCAAAACAATTTCGATTTAATCTGAATTTAAAATTAAATGCTTAGTGAAATGTTTACCAAAAGCTCCTAGTTTTCATACCCAATACATATTAAACTACCCTCAAATCCGCATCGCATGTACAAACTCTTCATTTTATTAAATAGTTGTCTTCATTACTGTTGCTTCTAATGATCTTCGCCCGCACACAACATCCAATTGCAAGACAAATCAAATGTGGCTTCAAAGAGAAACCTAACCAAATTTCAATCAATTTGAACTAACAAGCGACAGATTGGAAACCTAACGAATCAATTGCGTTGCCAAAAAAGAGACAAAGGAGCGAAACGAGCAGCTGAGAATATCAAGAGAAAATTGTCTGCTTAATGCCGACTTCAACAATTGCCATTGCGACTGCGATGCAAACGTCGAATTTCACATTACATCACAGGCCCAAAAATCAGCTAAAGACGCCGGGCGAACGGCTGAGGTACAGGAAAAAAAAGGCGGTTTGATAGTTTCACTAAATCGATTTGTGTTGCAAAGCATTAAACGCCCTTAAAAACGACTGAAGCCCAGCCAGTATACAGCTATAGGACACAGGCGCAGGACATGGCCAAAGCAAGTAGCATCATTACTCAAGCGAATGGGGTCATCAACAGCATCAGTCGATGAGATGAACCATCGCCCATGGACTACGTACCAAGTGCGGGAGTACAGTGTAGCATGGCTCGTAGCCCACACAACAACAAGTGCAATCAATTTGGGACAGCCAAAGGACTACTCCTACTCTTTCAGTTCCTCTAGCACTCCTTGCATTGTGGGTGCAATTTACGTGCCTGATGCTGATGCTGGTAATTGAAATGCAAAAATATTTGGAAATTTGCATGGGACTTACACAAGGCATGACCCGAAATGCAGCGGATGCGTTTGCATTTAACAAAGGCCGACAACAACAACAGCAACAACGGCAACAACTGCTGGCAGCTGATGATATTGCTGATAATGATGATGGACAGCAACTTGAATCACTTGCGGTTAATGATGATGAGCATATGCGAGCAGCAAAAAAAGTAAAAATAAAACTTCAGTACAAGTGATTTCTTCCAAATGAACGATAAGGGTATATCCTCTAATGCGATTAAGAATGGAAAAATGGAAAAACTATAATATACAACCTACAAAGCGAAAATGTTCGCTATAGCTCTAAAAGTGCACAAGATAGGAGTATGCCGGTTTTGATATTTGTTTTTTATCCAGCGATTAAGAAATTGCCTGAGAACGAAGCACGTTATCTCTCAAAGTGTGTGATTATAGTTGATGTTATTTTATATTATTTGGAAGCTTTAGGATTTATCCAAAACAAACCTACCAATTTTTCCATCCTACATTTTTTCAGTCTACAGGCTTGTCTTACCACAGTATATATCATATAATACATCCCTTTTCAATCGAGCAACAACATCCGAGTGCAATTATAAGTGCACACATAATATATGGCATGCATATATATTGCATTCCCTTGATATGAGCTGAGATAGTTTGCATCCCAGATACAAGTATTAAAGTGGTTTTGCTGTTGTGCGAAAGTGTTCCCTTTACTCTCTAAACCAAGCCCACACAAACCTCCCTCCCTCACCACGACACTCCAAAGTTAAGTTAAGTTGAGCTCGGTTCGGTTTGGTTAACTCGCTTGGCTTCATTGCTTTTGTTCTCGCTTGAATGAGTTTGGCAATTTCAATGTATCTGCATTGAGTGGCATACATTGTGTATGCGCAATATTTGGGTATGTTCTATAAGGGCATGAATATGATCAGTAAATCATCGAGCACTCAATAATGGCAGAATTCAGTTCAAGTACAAGGCACGTACAAATTCAAAAAATATTCAGATAATTTCTAAACACAACAACACTGCTTCTGTGACAGTCCCAGAGATAATAACACTTTTTCCTATCTTGCTCGGTTAAAGTTTCAGCATAGTGCTGAAAGAAAATATCTGCGGAGATTAAGTAAAATGTTTTTTCTAAAAATCTAGAAAAAATAATCCTTTCCATGCTTGTTACCTTAATAATAGCACACAAAAAGGAATCTCAAATATTGAGGACCTCTCGAAGCAAAGTAAAATCCAGAAACTATGAGCATATAAGTAGCTAGTCAATAGTCAGGTTGTCTCTGATAAAACTTATATCTACCGAAAATGTGAATTTTTTTCAACACTTTAATTCCAATCGAAAAATATTGCGACAGTCACTTGCAGCCGCTTGACTTTTCGATAAAGTAGTGAAACATTCTGTGAAAAGTTGCTGCCATTTTGAAAAAGTCAATAAATTCCACTCGGTGTGCACACACACACACACAACTGTGTGTACTGAATGCCAGCGGATTGCTGAAATGTGTGTTAAAGTGCGACCCGATGAATGACCGGGGCGAGAGTCACCATTGCAAATACCCGTAGTTAACCAATAAAATTCAAAGAGTCTGTGATTTTGTACCTCTTTTTCGTGTTTTATGTGCACTGTGCCAATAGCATTCTCTTTTCCATTTTTAAACCCTGAATCCATTAAAAATGGGTAAAAAGGGTATATTGTATTTGTGCAAAATGTAAATGTATGTAACAAGCAGAAGGTGGCGTCTCCGACCCCATAAAGCATATATATTCTTGATCAGCATTAATAGAGTCGATCTAGTCGTGTCCGTCTGTGTCTGTTTTTTTAATTTATCTTTATTACTTCAATCGAGCGCGTTGCATGAACTGCATTTGGTATTAAAATAAGAGGGTTCAGGGTATTCCCTAGTCGGGAGCTCCCGACTAGAACCTCATACTTGTTTACACTTGTAAAAATAAATTTTTTTTTTGTTTCTGCGAGTGTGTACGGCAAAAGAATTTGGGGTCAATAAAGACACACTACTTATACTCTATTGACATCTAAAGGCGCATCCAAGTATCGGCCACACTGAACTCATTGATCTCTGGAACTATTGAATTTGGTGGACAGATTTTCAATTACCCTAATAGATACCCAAATACCTAACGTAAGAATCAACATCTTAAGTTACATTAGTGAATAAAGACGCGTCGAGCAATCGATAAAACTCTATAAAGTGAATTGAACTCGAACTATAAGAGGTAGACTTTTGAAAACTGTTAAGTTTCATTATAGTCCTATAGGTCTTATACAGTAGAAACACATGATACATGTTTAATTTAATAGTAGCGTATCTCTTAGCTAGTCCACTCATTTGGCTTCGGAAAATTAGCTTTAAATTGGATATTTTTCAACTACAGTTGCGAAGTTGTTTTGACCGAAAAATGATTGTCAAAACTTGCTGCTCGTAAATCATTTTTGGCACAGCTGTCGATTTTGCACTGGACTGGCTGCTATTTTGCTTACCAATTTTGACAAGTGCTCTCTGCTCGGCCGAGTGACTGATGCAACTTTGATGATTGTGATGCCCGATTGGCACCGGATCAGCTTGCGTTGAGTCCAAATAGTGGCAAAGTTGTTGACTGACACACATGCCCCCCGAACCCATTTCAAATGATTTGGCCATTACATTTTTGCCATTTGCGTAACTTGAGATGATGAAGCGTAGCCCAGTTTCCATAATAGTTGAAATGAGGGTTGTTGTGCGGCAATACATTACAGTTTGACATTCACGGCTCCCAGGGGCACTATTTGATATGTGTGTGTCGTATGTCAAACGCCCTCACACATAATTAATAGTATTTCTTCGAATTGTGCACAATTTAAAGCATGTCAATTAATTTCAAATGCAATTACAATACATTTTTAACCATATTTTATTTGTTATATATTACATTTTAAATTTGTAAATAAATAAATTCAAATCAGCTACGAAAGTTGCTCGTAATTTATAAAACCATGTGATTTAAATAAAAGATAATGTCCGCGTTAATTCAATGACATTAATTGAAATGCAACGCATGTGCCATATGATTCTCTGTATTGTTGTTGTAAATTATATTTTTCTGCTGTCGATTATCGTTTTTATGCTGTCCTGTCATTTATGTTTCTCTGTCACACGCCCTGCTGCTCAATTTAAAGCATTATTTTTTGTATATTTCCCCACAAAATTGCAATTATAATGTGCAGTAGGGGTAGCTTATACACAATGTTAGGGGTGGTCAGGCGTTTAACTCTTTATAAATTGCATTCGGCATATGTATTTTAATGATTTTCCACACAAGTTCATTGTAAACCATTACGTGGCAACAAATTTTAATTTTTAATCGCGAAGATTTATTTTCAGTTTATGAGCGCTGATTCGCATAGCTAATGTCTGCCAAAATTTATTTAAGATGTTACCTTTTTATTAAAGACACCTGGCTCAAATGGAAGTGTCCTTCAGATGCTGTACAAAATATTACGTAATTACGTAACAAGCGTGTTTTTAGAAAAATCACGAAATGCATTAGAACGCTGTTTATATACTATATTAAACTCTCTTAAGCTTAACATGCATAGATATATTAAAAGATAAATTCATAAATATACCTTATCTATCATGCAGAAATCGATTTTTGCTTAAAGAGCGTATGTCTTTTTAAGCAAATGGTGAAGGTCTAATGCCTCTAAAAGTCATTGTTTTTGCTGGTACTTAACAGCCAGCCAGGGTTAAGCCCTAAGATAGTAAGCTGCCCGAACGTAACGCTTGCAACCCTTAAAACACACATTGCCCCCATATTGCTCCCCGATTGCCATAGCAAGCAGAGCTTCAGACGAATTTCAAATTTATAGCATCTGATCTTTGGCTTAATTCAATTTTTTTTTTGTTTTTTGTTTTTTGCCTAGGAAAAGTTTTCTCTTTGTGCTACCCTCGAGATGCGTTACCCACAGGGGACAGTTTGACATGCATTTGTGCCCAAGGGTTGCGAGTTGCTGGCTGTCTTGAGGCAGGGTAAGCCAGCCTACCTGTTTGCAAAAAAAAAAAAAATAATAATAAAAAGAAACACGAAAAACTCAACTTCAACGATGGCTACATACAAACAATTATGTTGTATCTAGCGACTAAGGGTAGATTTTCACAGTCTGACTAACCCCTGGGGGCTGCAACCATGTGTAAAGCTGGCATATGGACGACCCTACGCAAAGACTTATTTATCTATCGTAAAACTAGCCGACGGCTACTTACACAGTAATGCCAAGAAATTAGTTTATTAGGATTTGCCTGGCAAATCTCTTCTCAACCCAAGAAATATACATACATCATATATATGTATATATATATATATATAAATACTTAGGTAAATGGGCGTGGCAAGGCATAAACAAACTCGATTTATTGTTTGCTTTTAGCAAATAAAGAGCAAAAGCCATAAATATGCATGCAAAAGTTGTGTTTGCACCTTTTTCTGTGGTTTCTGCTCTGCCATGTCTCAGTTTGTGTGTGTTTGTGGCAACTCTGGCCGCACAACTGTACCTAAAGCATACCCACTCCACCAATTACATGTAACAATCGTGTTCACTTTTTATAAATATTTGAACAAAGGGAAAGCGCGAATAAAATAACAAACAAACAATTTTTATTTTTATAGCTTTTGCATAAAAGCAACAGGCAAGAAAACGATTCCAAACAAATGCGATGCTGTATGCATGGAAATGGCAGCAATGGTACACAAAATGATGGAGCAGCAATTGTGCACCTGCAGGAAAAACGCTCTAAAAAGACTCTAAAGTGCGTCATCAAAAGAATAGACGAGCTTACTGAAAGCTCAAGCGATCATTAAGCACATCATTTTTAAAGACCAATTTGATGTAAAAGAACATATTTAAAGTTCATTAGAACTCTATTAAAATTCATCTGAAACTTTAATTCAACTTAAAGCTCTGTACTCTGTAACAGATAGTGCATACCTGAAATTTGCTGAGCAAATTACCGGTGACATAAGAATTCAAAATCATAATTTTTTTACGTTTGGTTGGTTGCTGGAAATTGTGTGACAGGAGCAAGGCTCCCTAAGAGAGAGAGAGAGAGAGAGAGAGAGAGCTGTGAAATGTCACACAAAAGCTGCGTAAGATGTCAACTGCAGTTGGCAGTTGTTGCAATGCAGTTTTTAAAAATCTTATGACAGATTACGTTACATTTGCCCCTACAAAGCTAACGTGCTCGTTACAAGTGTAATATTTAAAAAATGTGCATATGATAGATATGGTACTACTTAAGCTTTCCTTAAGTTATGGGCGACCTTTACATACAATTTAAGCTTTAATTTTTCCTAATATTAGTCGGCCTACAAAATTTAAAGTCTGAAAACTGTGCTAAGCTTGCTCATGATGTTAGACAAATGTCTAATGAGCTTTAAATTAAGTTAAAGCTGAAAGTCGCAAGTTTAATGCGCTGTACAGAACAACGATCATGGCGAAGTTCGACCTGTTTAACTGAGGACTTAGCTGTGCGTGAGAGGCTTACTTTAGCATCAAAATAAGCTTTAATTCCATAATGAGTATTCATTTCATAATTGACCAACGCAAGGCAATGACCACAACGCTTTAACTTCCATCCACATAATCATCTATGGTCTATTCTGTCGACCAGTTAATTGAAAACCAAAGCTACATACAATTGCCGCCGCAAGCCACAGCTTTTGCTCATCGTCGACTTCAGAGCTTAATTAATTAGCAGCTAATTAAACGGTGCACATATTTATATTGGACCTCGCTCTCGACCACCCACTGGCTGACAGAATGTCTGACTGTTTGGCGTTGCCACCCAGTTCGATGGCAGCCGTGTCTGGCTGCTTGTGGTCCTGCTTAAAAATTAACCATTCGCGTTGGAAATTGAGCGTGGCAGACGTGACGAGCGTTTTTGCAAAACCGCATTCACAGGCAGCCCAGCGACTAATCTGTCTACCCCCTTGCCACCATTTATCAGCCCCAGTTAAACTCTTTCTCTACCTTTTTTTCTCGCTCGCATACAAGTTGATTAATTAAACTGTTGACAATTTTAAAAGCGTTCCTCGTGTTGCTCCACTTCCACTCCTGCAGTCCATGATTCGCATTATTCACAGCTTAACATATTACTCTACCCCTCTCTTTCTGTCCATTCGCTGCCGAGACCCTCTCTCGCTTTTTCTTTCTCTTTCTCTTTCTCTGCTTGTTGTTGTAATTTGTTGTGGTTTATTGCTTTTGTCCACTTTGCTGTCTGTGACAAATGCACTAGAAAATTGGCTGTTTTTGCGTTACAAGGAGAAAGAGAGAGACAGAGTAGAAGAATAAACGAGAGAGAAATGTGTAGCCGGAAAATGTGTTGGGAATCATCCATGAAAATGCAGGCGCATCTAAAGGGTTTGAATAGGTGCTTTAAACAATTCAAACTTTTGCGGTTTAGTTGTGAAAATTCTTTGTCTATCAGAGAAGAGCGTGCAAGGGACAAAGTGAATAAGAAATATTCCGTAATTTTAGATTAATATTACATTGATACCGTCTGTTTATAAACTTTAAATACTGCATCGTTTAAAAATATTATGTGATCTGCTGTAATTTTCCAACGGCATAACCTGCGATTAAGCAACCCCAGACATGAATCCTCAATGCATATTCTAGACTTGGCAGTACATGAGTCCTCTTCAATAATAACAATAATAATATTGTTAGTAATTCTAGACTACACGATTTATTTGACTTCCTTTTGAGCTGGATTGTAAATTGTGTGTTTGTTGCTTTCCAGTATTTTAATTTGAGAATTCGTATTAAATTAATAACAAGAGACAACTTTTTGGAGACCCAAAATGATATACAGTGAGATTTGATCTATGCTGTAGATTAAAAGTCTTTTTTTTATGTATATGCTATTGGGATACTCTATTTATATTAACGAGCCCTCGAAGCAGATGGCCTGTGAAAATTTATGCCATTGTCCTGACCCACAGCACAGAAAATACCCATTAATCCACCAACGTGTGCCGCATTAGCACTAAAATTTGATGGGAGCGTGTAGAGAGAGATGGGGAGAAAGAGCAGATATTTATTCTGGCTTTAAGTCAATTTTAATTGAAACCGCAACAAAACGATTAAAACTAAGCTCGTCCAACAGCACAGGACCCTAAAAAAGGACACGCTCAAACTGTTTTTAGTACCGGGGTATAAACTTAACTTTGACACCAAACTCAATTAAAATGCTTAATAAAAAATGCATATGTATGCGGACAGTAGGGGGAGTATCTTTGACTAGTATGTAGATCCTTTCCGGGCCGGGTAACTGTTCATGCTGTTCCTGCTGCTGATGCTGCTGGGCCGCATAAATTAATAAACTTGATAGAGTCGACAGTCGGAAATAGAAGCAGGATTGGATGCGGATGTGTAAGTGGAAGAAACTGGGAGTGGGAGTTGGAGTAGGGATAGGTATAGGAGCAACTGGCATAAAAACTAAACGAGTTTTCAGCGCTAGGCGACACGTACGCAGAGAGTAGCTGCAATTAAAATTTTAGTGCTCAACAGGATGCGAGGACCGGAGGAAGGAAAAGCGGGCGACAATGCGGCGGGGACGGAGCTGGGGTTATGGGCAGACATTTTGCTTGTAGGCGTTCCATTGGCGACACATTCGTCCGTTTTTCAAGTGCTCAAATTTCACTACAAACGCATACTGACAGCTAAACACACACACACAGACACAAACTCACACGCACGCACACACACAGACACATACTCAGACACACGCACACTCGGGCAAAGCAACCGCTTCCGCAGCTGCAAATCGTCCGGCGACAACCTGCTCTGGGCATAAATAAATTGTGTTGCATACTTTTATGCTACACTGCAGTTGCTGTTTGTTGTTGCTTGTGGCTGCGGCATGTAGTTGTTGCTTTTGTTGTTGTTGTACCTGACAGCATGCAGTTTGCGCCAGAACTTTCGGTTAATGATAATATTTGTAAAACGCTTGATGATGCGTGAGTGGGTCCTCTTCTCACCCTGTCTCTTTCATCAGGAGAGAGCTCTGGCTCCCTCCCTCTCTGTCTAACTCTAATGTTTTAAGCATGTACAAGTTTTTGGCAACAGTGAAAATCGTATGTTACTCACACATGCACAAACACACGCAATCGCTTTTCAAAACTGTCAACACAGCTCCCTACAATAGATGCTTGGCAGGGTTGCCAACCGCATGCCATGTTAATAGCACTGCAACCCATACAATATACCAATTTTTATGAGCCTATGCTAAAAGTAAGGCTTTAAAATTTCATATCTAGAAAAAGGCTTAGAGGCGCACTCGCAAATGTAATGCATGTAGATATGCCTTAAACATGACCTTTTATGCCACTTTAATGGGCTGCAACAAACAAAAGGTCTGAACACAAAATTCCAGTTGACAAACAATGAATTCTTGAAGCATAATTAAAAGTAATAGCAAAATAGTTGCCATGTAGCTTTTAAATTGTAATTTGCTAAAGAATTTCGTGCAATTAAATTCAATTAAGAACAGATTCCAGACACCATGCCAGCCCATCTGGCAGCCCTGGCCATAGAGTACTGCTTGGGCGCCACACAGGCAGAGACGTGCCCGAATAAATCAAAACAATTTAGCAAGCATTTCACAAACATAATATAAATACAATATATAATTACGAGAAGGCACACACTTCAATTTGTTGTATGAGCGGGCGTGTGTGTGTGTATGTGTGTGTGAGTAGTTATTTAAAACTGTTGCCAAAAATTTACTGACATATTGTTTGTTTATGGCAACGACTTTCCCATTATTGTAATTATAGGATTTAACGTAATTTCTTGCTGTTGTTGGCGCTCGTGTTGCTGATGTTATTATTTATAGTTTATGGTGTTTGCGTTGTCGCCAACACTTGTTGTTATTGTTGTTTAAGTGTGTAATTAAACGTCAGCTCGTATTTCGGTCTGTCACATAAGCACGCATTAAATTTAACAGTAACACGCATGCTATTTGATAGGCACTCGCTAAGAGTTTGACAGTCACACGCGCGGCGTGTAAAGGCTCGCTCACTTAGGTTTGGCAGTCACATTCTGAGTCCTGGACTGACGTACTTGCTATACGATTTCAAGAGCTTGCAGTCTCGTTGTGAAAGTTTGACAAGCACACACTAAGGTTTTGATGCGGTTGTGACAGTTTGACAAATCACACGCTGCAAGTAAGTTTTATATACAGTTGCTGCACATTTAGTCATATGGCGAGCGGATGAGTCACATTGTATTCTCTTGAGGCACTTAATTAAATAAAAGTGTGTATGTTTAACAGTCATTTGGTAAGGGTTTGGGAGTCAAGTTGTCACAGGGTATCTGAATCATACGGTAAGCCTGACAGGCATTTGCTTTGAGCATCAAGCTCTTTATTTTGTCATTTCTTAACTACCTTAACACCCTAAATTCGGCTAGCGGTCGATCTCGCCAAAAACTATGTCCAGCGAACCGATAATAGCCACAACGTCGGCTAGCAGATATGAAGGCGAAAGTTTGCTCAGAAGTGCCAAATGCGTAAAGGAAGCGGGCCGAATCTTGCATCGATATGGTCGCGAACTACCATCCGAAACCAGATAAACCCCGAACTCGCCCTTGGGCGACTCAACGGCCGTGTAGGTCTCTCCCGGCGGGACACAATAGCCCTGCGAGAAGTGCTTGAAGTGATGTATGAGATCCTCCATGCCACTCTTCATTTTGCGACGCTGTGGCGGCATAATCTTGCGATCATCCACCTTGATGTGACCCGGCGGCATCAAGTTCAAGCACTGCAAAATGATACTGCACGACTCGCGCATTTCACGCAAGCGCACGAGGTAACGATCGTAGCAATCGCCCTGAGAGCCGATGACCACGTTGAATTTCATATCGGCATAGGCATCGTAGGGCTGCTGTTTGCGCAGATCCCATTTGATGCCCGTGGCCCGTAGTACGGGACCCGTGCAGCCATAGTTGAGTGCGTCGTGCGCCGAGATGCGGCCGATGCCAATGTTGCGCATGCGCCAAATGCGATTATCAGTAACGACATCCTCGACCTCATCGAGGCGATCGCTGAAGGCTATGATAAACCGATACAGATCATCGCTGAAGCCTAAGGGCATGTCCTGGGCCACACCGCCTGGTCTAATATACGCCGCGTGCAGACGAGCGCCTGACAAGCGCTCTGAAAACTCGTACAGCTTCTCGCGTTCCTCGAAAAGCCAGAAAAGCGGCGTGATGGCGCCACAGTCCAGCACGGATGAGCTCACGGCCATGGTGTGATTGGTGAGACGCATCAGCTCGCCGCAGAGGGTGCGAATGAACTTGGCCCTGGGTGGGATCTCAATGTTCAGCAGCTTCTCTACGGCCAGAGAATAGGCCTGCTCGCAGGCCATACATGAGACATAGTCGAGTCGATCAAAATAGGGCAAGGCCTGGGTGTAAGTCTTGTACTCGATGAGTTTCTCCGTGCCTCGATGCAATAAGCCAATATGCGGATCAGCCGAGAGCACCGTCTCATTGTCCAGCTCCAGGATCATGCGAAGCACTCCATGTGCCGCTGGATGTGCGGGCCCAAAGTTGATGAACTTGCTGCGAAATGTTCGATTGATGGGCGGAAAGTAGCGACTCGATGGATTCGGCCGCTTCTTCCATTCATCGCCCATGGGCCAAAAGACCTGGCCCTGGAATTGCTCCAAATATTCCGGATCTGGATACCAGTAGTGTGTGTCACGGGGCTCATAGGGTTGACCAGGTGGATGCACCGAATCCCAATCGATTTCACAATTCGGCTGCAAGTGATCGGGTCGCTCGCGACAGCATTCCTCACTGGTTTCTGTGGATTGAACAAGCTCTAGTTAAGGGGATTCCTCTTAAGCGGACAGCTAAAACCCACGTTCACAGTCGCCGGATGTGAAGAAACGCGAATTTATCCACTTGGGCATAGATACTGACAGTCTGGGCCGCTTGAAGGACCACCTAAAGCTATACGAGTTCAAATTCAAATATTTTTTTGAAAAATTATCTCGATAGGCATTGAAACGATGTATTTCCGATGGTGTAAAAAGTTTTTCCGCCAGCTCTTGCATCTTACCCAATCGCCGGGCCATTTTCAAGTCAAATTAATTGAAAATAGTTTGCCAATATTTTCGTCAAATTTTATGAGTTTGAAATGGTTAAAAACTAATATATTATATCTAGACGGCTTTTGTATGAAGTTTTTACAGTGGCATACTACTTTGATTAAAATTTGTATTGATTGGAAACTAGGTTTGTAAATGATTTTTTTTCTTAATGATTCGTCTTTAAAACTATCTCAATCAATGATGATGTTAAGCCTTGGCGTAGTATTACAAAATGGATTTTTAGGATTCATAGATAATGAATTATTTGCTGATATTGAAGATTTGAAACATATAGAGAGAAGGATAAAGTGTTTCCTGCAGACCCATATCATTTTTGGATCCAAAAGCGACTCTGGGAAATTGTGCAAATTAAGGAAGGCAATATTTATCTATCAATATCTAATAAACTTATTTAACTGCTAATTTTGTAGCGTAATAGTTCGCTTTTAAGCTTCACATTGATCCGTAAAGATTATTGCTTTAAATTTGCTTCTTAAGTTTGGATTACCAGTAATCCGGACTGAATTGAAATGGTCATTCATCAAATGGGACTATCCCTTTTCGATCTAACTCGCTAATATTGTTTTTCATTTTATATTCTTTATAATAGATATTCGATGATCATTATCACTTTGCGCACCACAAGGTGTCGAAGCGTTCACTGACACCCGCCACACATCATCAGACCCGCCTCGACTTGGATGAGCGCGTCCATTGGGCCAAACAGCAGCGGGCAAAGTCGCGATCCAAGCGCGATTTTATACGCATGCGACCATCGCGCACCTCCTCTCGAGCCTTGTCGCTGGTGGATGTGATGACCTTCGATGATCCCAAATGGCCCCAGATGTGGTATCTGGTAAGTGTGCGGATGGCGGGTAAAGAGCTGAAAATAATAAACTTGCTTTACAGAACCGCGGCGGAGACCTGGACATGAATGTAATACCCGCCTGGCAGCAGGGAATAACAGGCAAAGGTGTTGTGGTCACCATTCTGGACGATGGACTCGAGTCCGATCATCCGGATATTGAGCAGAACTACGTAAGTAACAAGGAACTCATATCGTTGCACGTATTTTTATTATTAATAATACTTTTAACAGGATCCCAAAGCCTCGTATGACGTGAACAGTCACGATGATGACCCCATGCCACATTACGACATGACCGATTCGAACCGTCATGGCACACGCTGTGCCGGCGAGGTGGCTGCCACCGCAAACAACTCCTTCTGTGCGGTTGGCATCGCGTATGGGGCAAGTGTGGGCGGTGTGCGGATGCTGGACGGTGATGTGACTGATGCTGTGGAGGCGCGTTCGCTCTCGCTCAATCCGCAGCACATTGACATATATAGCGCATCGTGGGGACCCGATGATGATGGCAAGACAGTGGATGGACCTGGTGAATTAGCCTCGCGTGCCTTTATTGAGGGCACAACGAAGGGGCGTGGCGGAAAGGGCAGCATCTTCATTTGGGCATCTGGCAATGGAGGCAGGGAAATGGATAATTGCAATTGCGATGGCTATACGAATTCGATATGGACGTTGTCCATTTCAAGCGCCACCGAAGAGGGCAATGTGCCGTGGTATTCGGAGAAATGTAGCTCCACGCTGGCCACCACCTACAGCAGCGGCGGGCAGAGCGAGAAGCAGGTGGTCACCACAGATTTGCATCATTCATGCACCGTATCACATACGGGCACCTCGGCCTCGGCACCGCTCGCCGCGGGCATAGCAGCCCTGGTGCTGCAGTCGAATCAGAATCTCACCTGGCGCGACCTGCAGCACATTGTGGTGCGCACCGCAAAGCCGGCGAATCTCAAGGATTCCAGCTGGTCGCGGAACGGTGTGGGCCGACGTGTGAGCCATTCCTTTGGCTATGGTCTCATGGATGCCGCCGAAATGGTGCGCGTCGCACGCAACTGGAAAACAGTGCCCGAGCAACAGCGCTGCGAGATTAACGCTCCACATGTGGACAAGTAAGTCATGAGATTCACTTGTGTAATACGTACCAAATAAATACCCTTCCTCTTTGCAGAGTCATTCCGCCCCGCACACACATCACACTGCAGCTGTCCGTTAATCACTGCCTCTCAGTCAATTATCTGGAGCATGTGCAGGCCAAGATCACCTTAACCTCACAGCGGCGCGGTGATATTCAGCTTTATCTGAAATCCCCGGCAAATACCAAAGTCACATTACTAACCTCACGGTAAGTTAACCCACTGGCAGAGAATGAGAAGGTAACTCGGAAGGGAAAATTGCCAATTTTTGGCCCAGGGTAAAAAACACAGATAACTAATTTAAAAATTAAGAGAATCTAGTCGTTAGTTCCCAACTAGCGGAAACCCTGAAACCACAAACTCAGTAATATATATATAACAACTAAGAGGTTCTAGTCGGGAGCTCCCGACTAGGGAATATCCTGAACCCTCTTATTCCAACACCAAATAAATTAAAAACAAGTAAGAGGTTCTATTCGGGAGCTCCCGACTAGGGGATACCCTGAACCCTCTTCTTCCAACATCAAATGAATATATATATTATATTTTGGAAGCTAACAAACAGAACTAAAAAACAGAATATCGATACCGATTTTTATCGATTGATTGGAAACGGAGTAAGTTATCGATTATCGGAAACAAACTCGATCTGCGCAGGCACTAGGAGCACCTACATCTAAATTTCAAGTCTCTAGCTCTTATACATACGGACAGACGGACAGATGGACATGGGTAGATCGTCTCGGCTATTGATGCTGATCAAGAATATAATGGGTATAAAATTACCAAAATTATTTCAAGCTTGGCATGCATTTCATTTTTACAAGATAGCTTTAGGAATACCTTAAATCATGCTATCAAAAAAAACTTAGAGAGTATTTAAGATGAACTACAAGATATTCTGCAACTCTACATGGTAGTTAAAGAGATAAGGTAAAGCTTATTTAGAATATAAAACATGAAGTGGGTAGTTAATAGGGTGCTGAATGATTTTACTGAGTTACAAATAACATGAATAATTGAAAAATATTTAATGAAAATGATATTAATCCATACACTCATTACCCGTGTCACAAACTGACTTTTCCGCTGTCATCGTTCCTTTTCAGCATGCATGATAATTCACGTTCCGGTTTCAATCAATGGCCCTTCATGTCGGTGCACACGTGGGGCGAGTCACCGCATGGCAACTGGCAGCTGGAAATACACAACGAGGGCCGCTATATGGGTAAGTAAAAAAAAATCGAAAGCTTCTCACGTAATGGTAACCGACAACAAAACCCAAACAATTATACATGCTGCGCTTTCTGTGGACTCATCAACTAAACTCATTCAACCTTGCCATTGCTAATAAAACCCATCCAACTACTTTTACCCATCTTAAATCCCATCAGGCCACGCCCTATTGCGCGAATGGTCGTTGATATTCTATGGTACCACGCTGACCATCGATCCCAATGATCCTATTTCGGTGGCACGTGCTAGCAGCGCCGAGCAGGCGACCACGCCAAATTCGAGTGCCACCAGCAGCACGACCAGTAATTTGCATCAGATCTATTCCCCGCAATATCCACGCATATCGCCCAATAACTTCGCCCAAGCACCGGCAGGTGGCGCCAAACTGCCGCTGAGTAAGTTGCCGCCCAATAAATCCAATTTGGTGACCAGCAATCCTTTGCTGCCGCTGCCGCCGGCGCCACCAGCGAAGCAGGGCTATCAACAAATCTCCGCTACATATGGTGTTATATTGGGTAAGACCAACAACAACAACAGCAACAACAACAACAACAAGGGTAATAACAAAGGCAACAACAAAGCCAATAAAGCCAACAAGGCGGGCGAAAAGAATGGCAATGGCAAGACCAACAAAAAGGAGCAAGCCGCACAGAACAGCAGCAGCAGCAACATCGGCAACCAAGGCAGCAACAAGAATAAATACTATCGAATATCGCAGCAGCACGGTGGAGGAGGAGGTGGCGGTGGCAAATCCAAGGGGCAGGCCAATGGACTGCAAACGCAACGCCCCAAAGCCAGCTCCAGCGAAAAGTATTATGAAGAAAAAACGCGCAAAGTCATAGGCGAAATCACCACCAGCAACAACAACAACAACAACAACAACAATAACAATCGCGGCAGCAACAGCTCCACTGCACCACGCCTACCCGTAAAGGCAGCCAAGCAGGTGAAGGACAGCAGCCCCGACTCGCGCATACCCAAGCTTTTCGAGCACTACGACAAGATTCAGGCTATTTTTCCCGAACTGGAGCCTTACGAGAGCAGCAGCCTATCAAAATCGAAGCCTGGTATGCAGCAGCAACAGCAGCAAAAGCAACAATCCCCGCGCAAACAGGGCAAACAATTTGAGGTGGAGCTGTTTAGACCCACAACAGGTGGTGCTACTGGCAGCAGCAAGCCTGGCAATACCAAAAAATCACCATCCGCTCCGCCGCCCCCATCACAGCCCATTTTGCCCGCGGGTGGCAGCAGCTTTTTGCCTGATCAGCGCATATTAAAGAAGCAGCAGCTTCTAATGGCCGCCGCCGGTGTCCTGGCCCCCCAGAATGGCGATGATGATATGAGCGCCAATGATGAAGATGATGATTCTGAGGAGGGGATATTGCAGCTCGCACCGAGCAGTTTTGGCAAAAGCAGCGCAGCAAATGGTATCCTGAATATAAAAAAAACCACTGCTTACGCACTAAAACAAATTGTGGCCAAAATTGCACCTTAAATTTATTATAGAACATTTATAAACCTCAGTAGCTGGCATTTAAGACGAGACTGCTTTTCAATTTTTATTTAGTTGTAGTTTTATTTATCCCACTGTTTTTCATCATGTTCAATTGTTAACATACAATTTAATCAATCCTTTCAAATAATAGACCTTAACAACTTATACTTAGGGCGAGAGAAACCTAGTCAAACTTTCCTGCATGTGTAAGGTGCTCTCTACAGTTATCTTGCAATTTTTCTTTATGTTAAATATTTAATATATAAATTAAATTAAATATTTAAGATATACAACAACTATACATTTCATATGTACATGTACAGCATACTTAAAGCGAAAGAAAATACTTACATTTTAATTTTATTTTACGTTGTGTAAGGTTCAGTTAGATTGTAGATAATCTTTATGTTAAGCATTTAGCATTCAGTTCATAGAGATAGATAGAGATAGAGCTCAGCAACTGATACTTATTGCGAAAGAAACATCGCCAATCTCTATTTAATATTACCTTTGACTAAGATGATCTTTATAGTTAGCTTGCAGTTTATATTCGTGTTAAGCATGCAATGTGAATATAAATATTAATACAAAAGTAACTCGAGGTTGTATTAAACAATCAAATTGTCTGCTGGTATTTACATGGCGTTGCCATACTGTTATGTATATTCAAACCTTTAGCTCAAGAAGAATTTAACTTTATGTAACCTAGTGAACCTCTGACCACCTCTGACCACCATATGTTACTTATTATAGTTAGTAATAGCAACTGCAATCCACACTGGCCTCTAAATTTGTTTTAGTTTTGATGTTGCTTATAGTTTAACAACCACTGAACGCGTTACATCCATCAAAGTAGTTTTAAGTTAACTGCAAAGTGCAAGTGTTGTTATTATTCTCGGTTGTCAACATTCAAAAATGTATGCAGCACATTTTTCATATGGCCTCAACTAGAAATTGTGTTTAGCTTTTGGCACATCATTTGTTTTATTTTTTGACAGATTTATTGGCCCTTCATACGCCCCGTTTGTTATTCCATAAATCATATGTTCACATTTTCCGTTGTTTGGCCTTATTTTTGTTTATTTTTTTTTGTTTATTTTTATTTCTGATTCAAAACATTCGCAGTCTTGTCTAATCTCATTTCGTTGCCTTGCAGCGCAAATCACACAATGGGATATGATTCTCTATGGCACCGAGGTGCCCTCCCAGCCCGATGACCAGCCCCACGAGAACCAGCAGAGCCAATTCAACGTGTTTGGCAACGATATGGCACACAACGATATCGAGCACGATGCCAGCGGACAATGGCGCAATATGCAACAGGTGAGTTCGATTGCCACACAATTGCATTTAAATTACATTAACAAAATACGCGTACATACACCAAGGGCTGTGAATAGCAATTTTTGCTTTGACTACCAAATATGTATATGCAACTCTTTAATTGGAAAAAGAAGCAAAAACCTAAACGAGCAGCGTTTTGTTGAGCAAAAATAGTCAGGAGAGTAGCGAGAAGCAAAGTGAAAAGTGCAGCGAATAGTGAAGCGAAATGTACTGAAAGAAGCGGAGTTGAAATCGTAAAAGAGAACCATAGTGAGAAGTAAAGAGAAAGACGCCTGGTGCGACGCATGAAGATTTGCGCAGCGTAAAGCATTTAAGAGGGATAGAGCAAGCGTGGTGAGAAAAATAACGTAAGGCTTAGCAACAGGGAAACTTGAAAAAAATAAAACGGAAGAAGCGTTATGAGAAATATTTAAAAAGCTTCAAAAAGACTAAACGAGAAACAAAGACAGTGACAAGCTAAGAGAACAACGCAGCTATAATCAGTTCCCTATCTCCCTGTCTCTCCTGCCATAAGTAACAACAAAACATTCCCATCATTTGACTGATTTCGCTTTATGATTTTATACACTAGATAATACTTAGTATGTTCACTTTTTCTGTTGTTTTTGCTTTCTGTTTTTGTTTTTTTTTTTTTTTTTGGTTTTTTCTTTTATTTTTGGTTTTGCAGTGCTTCGCAAGCGGCTTGCCAGAGAACGAGGTTGAGACAGAGGACGAGGATATTAATAGTGTCCGTTTCCGACTGGGTCTACATCAAAATAGCGGCACAGCGTCGCGTGCTTGCATGTGGCTGGCTTGAGTATCGAAATAACAGACAACGCCAATGATATTTGTTATATACTATACATATATATATAGTCCTCCTAACTAGTCTGACTAGCGACATGCAGGCTTTGGGGCTTTTTGGCAACGCTTTGCAAACTGTTTTGCTGTGTGTAGGTAGATTTACAATTTGAGTTTGTGTTTGGCATGCTTTGTCCTTTTCCTCTTGCATTTGCTGTTGAAAATTTCCTTGAGTTTTTCTTTTATCTGCACTAACTATTTGCGCTGCTTAAACGCACAAGCTGCTCATAAATTTTCCACTATTTAGCATACGAAAATGCTCAATTTCTAGTTTTTGCTGGCAAGCCGAATTCAATTCACACACACACACACACATACACATCGCATCGCATGCATCTTGTTCTGGCCAACGGGCAATGTGCCAAGTTCTTGCTGGCACCACCGGGCGGCTACGTGATTTTTTTTTATTTTGCTACTGTCAGCTGCAGTGGTGCAGCATTAAATGCACTCATATACATTTTGCATACACAGTTTGAGAGTCACCGCTGCTGCAGCTGTAGAAATTTGTACTTTCTACTCATTTCTTGCTTTTAAAGTACACTTGGCATAGGCACAAAAAATGTGTCTTTTGCCTGAAATGGACAGTCCCTTAACCTTTTAGCTTCTTTTGTAGCTTTAAAGCTACATAAAATTATTTTTTCTCCACTTTTGGCACGTTGAATGTGAAACCATGTGTACATGTGTGTCTGTGTGTGTATTTGTGCGTGCTGTAATAAACTAAAAGTGCACTGACCTTTGGCTTTATATGTTGGCAGCAAACTTTTTGCATAACTAACATTTTTTTCCGCTGCCAACACGCGACCTCATCGCATGTGAAGGTTCTGTTAGACTCGAAGATAGGGACAGAGAGAGCACATTGGCAGAAAGAGACAGACACATTTAGTCAGACATTTTTTGGTTAGGGCTGCAATAAATAAACACACACATATACATACACTCCTTTTATCCATACATACTCAAGTACTTAGAACTGAAACGCCAGACAAAGCGGCAACATGCAATGAACCGCAGCGGAAACCAGACAAGCCGACAAAAGCAAGTAGCAGAACAGCTTGTAAATTTGACATAGAGAAATTAAAATAATTCAAATGCCTAAACCGTTAGCTGTTAACTAAAGAAATACTTAAAGTATTTTCTTGAAATTGGGGACATATTTTTGGTACAACAAAAAAATGCATGTGAGGTCAGGTTATTCAGGGCGTGGATAGGTTTATCATTGTTTATGCTCTATTCTATTCTTCTATTCTCTTTTTGTTGACTATTTGAAAATTTATTTTTTCTACTTTTAAAAACTTAAAAAAAAAAAAATGATGGTTAAAATACTTTATTACTTTTACAGCACTTTTATACACGATCCCAGAATAATAAAAGAGCTTGATATTTTTCTTTTGTGTTTTATTTTTTTAAATGAAATTTTAATTTATATTTGTGCTATTTTGTGCTCTGTTAATTGTAATTTAATTTGCGCGATATAAATTTAATGTTCCTTACATAATAAACAACAATATTTGTATATTTAATAGATTATTTTTGAATGTATTAATGATTATTTATAAAGCAAACAATCATTTCTGATATTCTGGTCTAATAGACACATGACTGTCACATACACTGCTCGTTTTTTTTAGTTTGGCCATGAAAAATGTTACTCATACGTTAAGTGAACCGTATTTTAATGATTGAATACATGAATCTCTAATCGATTTAATTTTTTTGCATTTCGTTTAATGTGTACTTGCAGGTGGGCGAAGTGGGAATGACTCAGGATCGCAGCAATGCAGCCGCCTGCCTCAAGTGGAGCGACCAGAAATGTTTAGGTTTGTCCATAATCTTTCTACTCATAACACAAATCTTCTATCTAAACTTTAAACAAGCCATTGCCATCAACAAAAACCACATCAATGGCAACAGCAACAAAAGCATTAGATAATTCACGAAAAACTATTTTGCAAAGCTGACAACAACATAAACAACTGTAAAAAACAAAAAAACAAAACAAAAACAAAGATGTGAACAAACTTCAATTCCAATTTAAAGTTTGATCAAAAAACAAACATTAACAAGAGCATTTTGTGCTTAATTTAAGCATTTTCAAAGCTGGCAAAAAATCAATTGAACAATAGCAAAGTAAGCAACAAAAACAAACATGATAAATAAGCGTAGAAAACTGAAAACAAACATAAAAATAAAACTCTGCAAGTCCAAAAAATAAATATACTAATACTTTTTGTAGTTAAATTTGAATATAAGCGTAGTTATACACACAGAGACATACACACAAAAAAAAATGTTAGACAAAACAAAGGTTGTTTCATTTCGGCTCGCACAAATAACAACAAAAATAATGTGTGTTATATATGTACATTTAGTCAAAATCTATTTTAAATATTTTTATAAGTTTAGTTAAATTTGTTCATTGTTTTCGTTGGTTTTTCTTTTGCTTTAATTTAGAAATATTTTAATTTGTTTTTTTTTTTTTTTGCATTTAGTATGAGGGTTTTCAATTTCCCTGTGCCAAAGTCAGATTAACCAGTTTTGCATGCATTGCGCCTTGGCCTTGACAGTTTTGAATGCATTGGCCACGTCCAAATGCTCTGCTGACTGAGCACTTTTCTCTTCAGTGACTCTTAAGCTTTTGTGCTTTGTACATGTCTACTTATGTATATATGCATTTCAGATATTGCCAGGCCAGCCAAATAGCTACAGTTTAGGCAGAACTGACTGCTTTTAATTATTTTAATTATATTTTTTATCGTCATAATTTTCTGTGCAGCGCCCTACAAAAAATGGTTTATTACAACAGCTTGAGTTCATAGTAAAAGACTGTTTCTAAAATTTAAACGTAAATCCTAATGAAATGATGCGTAAACTAAAAAACTAACAATGAAAATTCAATGGAAAATTCAATTCGTATTTTAAAAGAAATTGCATAAAATGTTAGTGTTAAGGCGTCAAAGCAAAGCAAACAAATTTTTGTATTAAAATTGTAACTAAGAAAATTAAAAAACATAAAAAAAAAATTCACTAAACAATTAAAAGTAAACGAAAACGAAATACTAGGGTGTAGGGTACGACTACGTATAGTATTAAAGTAGGCAAGCAACCAATAATAAATAATTAATAAAACAATTTATATAGAAAAAGTTCCTGCAGTTTTCAACAAAGTTGCAATATAACAAAATAAAAACCAATTGAACAAAAATTAGGTTATTTTCTAGTGAGCATAGGAACTGATAAATGAATTATATAAACTTACGCAAATAACAGAAATCATCATCATCGCGCACAAAAACAAAAGCTTAAGAAATGCCAGAAGTAAGCAACAAACTTCTAGTCATTATGCTTGTGCGCAACATTATAAAAAGCATTAAAAAAAAAAACAAAAGCTATACTATAAAACTGTAAAAGAAATAAAGTTAATTGATTTCCATATCAGAGCAAAATCGAATCGTCTTAGAACACTCTCACATATCTTTGTTACAATATTTGTTGTTCTTCATTTTTGCCAACACATAAACAATTACTTTAATTGATTCTAGAGATGGGCGCGTGACACAGCTCGCATGACCTTTTCGCTCATGAAGAGGAATTTCTTAAATATTATATGTTTACCATTTTCGTGACAAGCGCTCTCATCTCCAATTTGTAGTTAAAAAAAAAAACAAAAAAACAAAAAACCAATCAAAACAAAATCAAAACGCAACACAAGTGCAATAATTATTTCTAATTCTCTCTCATTATTATAATAAGCAACAACAAATACAACGCACAAACAATTTTAAATGACTCAAATGTGTCACATATCATTTTATATAATTTGTTTTTCCTTTTCACTTGGTACAAACTTTATTTTACTTTAAATGCGACCTAAATATTTGTTGCTGGTTTTTAAATGAATAATCATATCGTAAATGCACAATAAATAACTTAAAAATATATAAATATTAATTTGATTAGAAATGTTTCTTTTCGTTTGACTTGTTTGTTGTTGTTGTACTTAGCAAACTGACATGAAATATAAAATAATAATAATTATAAATTATAGCTTAGCCATTTTCTATGCTTAATTGCGGCAAACTAAAAATCTTCAAGCATATAACCTAGCAGCAAAAAATATAACTTAAGCAAAGGACTAACAAAGTTTAAAAAAACAAAAATCAGTGTTTCATAAGTTTTTCTAAATTTGTCCACGTATGAGGTTTGTTTAATTCATTTAATTAACTCAGTGCTGGCTGCGGTACTTATGCTTAAACTTTTTTCAAAAAATTTCAAAATAAAAGTAAAATAAAAAGCCAAATTAATTTTAAGATAATACTAAATAAATAAGTATTAAAGAAAAGAAAACAATATATATAAAATAAATAAAATATGGTACTAGGGCCTGGGGTAGCTATTAAAATTAAATTTAAACCAATAACAACTGCAAATTCGGAGCAAAATAATTCATTTGTGCGAAAATTACACTTTAAATGTATAAAAACAATGGATTTAAGAACAACAAAAAACTTAAGTATAATTGTAAATGAGATTTGATGGCCGCTATAAAGAATCAACCATTTTTTATGTATGTTTTGTGTATATATATATATACATATATATATATATATCTATATAACTATCTGTGTAATAAATAAACGCATTAAAAAAGTATTCAACACAAAATATTTACCTTAAAAAATACTGAAACATTTTTTGCAACAACAAAGATTTTCTTACTGCGCAGCAAGTAAAATGTGGTCCAAAAACAGTTTAGACATTTTATTAATTGAACCCTCCCCTTCTCGTGTAGCTAAAAGCAAGGTGAGTTTGGCAACAAAAATCAAATTTTGAAACTTTCTTAGTACACTGTAGTGTTGCGTAATTTTGTGTTTTTAACCTATGTACCTAGCGTTCAACCAAAAAAAAAAAATATTATTCTTCTACTGTATGATTATTAACATTTTAATTGGTGTTTCTACTTGTTAATATCGTAAACTCTATTATTTAACATAATATTTAAATGCACACCTCTCACTTCTCATCGTTATGCCTTGTTTACATTCCAACACTGGTTTTGGTACGGCAGACACTCACATCCACCCAACTTATTTTCCACTTTATTTGAGCATGTTTTTTGGACTACTGCGCTTGCTTTAAATATGTATTTTTACATTGTTTGTTGTTAATGGAAAAGTTTCAGTTGAGACTTGACTATTGCTTGAAAATGTTAATTACAAGAATTAAAAAGTAAAAAGAATACATTTTAAATTAAACTCTTTTGTTGCCCTTGTCTTGTACATATTATACTTTTACATTCGAGCTTCAACTCTCTTATTATTCTATTAACTAAACAGCAAATTCATGCTTTCCACTTTCTTTTCTCCATTTATCAACACTATTTCGGAGGTAAATGGTCTATCACCTTGGTTAGTTGTAACTAGTTTCTGCTTGTTCTTTCTTTTGGTATACGTGAATTAATTTTTTCATCGATTCTTCCCAGACTGCCAGGAGCCCAGCTACTTCTACATGGATCTCTGCTACGACGAGTGCCCCCAGCACACCTTCGCTAAGCTTAATTCAGATGAGCTGGATGAAGCCGTGACGTTGAGCGAGATAGACGCCGCTGCAGCTATCTCTACGCCGGATGGCAACGATTTACCCAGCACTGGCAAAAGCTCCATCAACCAGGACGATCCACTGCTGGCGGCGGAACGTCGACGTCGGAGCAGCGAGTCCAGCACCAACACCTTGTTGCTGACACCGCGTCAAAGTCGTATTTGCTCAAGCTGCGACAAAAGCTGCCTGCGCTGCTATGGCCCCAATGCATCCCAGTGCAGCACCTGCTATCCGGGCAACCAGCTGCGCAAGCTGCTCCAGACCAATGAGACCTACTGCTATGCCTATGTGGTGCGGAGCACCGTGGTGGATGTGTCTAATCCCGCAAATGCACAGCTAGCATCAGATGCCAAGATTCAGTACATGAACTGGAGCACAGCGCTGCTAGTGATTGCCGTGGTTGTATCTCTAGTGGGCGTCGGCGTGGCTGGTGGTATGGTATACAATCGTCGTGCGGCCAAGGCAGAGGCTTATACGCGCGTCGCGCTTATTGCCGAAGACGATAGCGATGAGGAGCAGGAAGTGGAAGTATTCAAGGCGCGTCTACATTATCCGAGTGATGTGCTCGAATATCACGATGAGCTGCAGCCAAATCAACTGCCCAGAGAGTCGCTCGGCGCAGCGCTGCAGGACGAGTTGCATGCCCAGCTGATGCCCGAGTAACCAGCCAGCATCCTTCTTAATTAAAAGGTGCATTTACATAACTCATGAAACGGGTTAATCGCGAACCGAAAATCCACTTTCCTAATGCTAACATTAAAAGAAAAATCAACATTTCGACATTCAAACCAACTGCTGCGATTTATTTATAACACGCATTTAAATTATTCAAATTATTTGCAATTGATTTTCCAAAATGTATTATCCTAGTTTTAATCAAATAAAATATATTCCCATTATTTGCATTATCATACCTCGCGCAGGTCAAGAATATTTTACTTTTTAAGTGGCCACATCATAGCTCCAAAATTTGAGACAAACAAATGGGCTGCGCATTTGAATGCCATTTCTCGGCCTAGAACTTGTTTTAAAATTCGAAAAATTTCCGACGTCATTCGAGGAAACATATTGCAGCTTAAATGCTTATGCTTGAGGAGTTTGAGAGTATATTGTGTGTATGTATGAATAATAGGAGAGAGTCTAAGTACTGGATAGAGGGTATTCCCTAATCGGATTAGATGCGAGTTTTCTCTTAGTTTGCCATCTCGACTACACAACTCCAACTTGTTTCTTATGCTGTTCGATTTGGCAGAAAAATATGTACATTTCACATTTAATTTTCTCGCTCTTTCAGCTGAGTTGAGTGAGTACTGCTCCGAGTAATAGCTAAGCTAATCTCAAGAGCGGCCGCTTATTGACTTGTTACGTTTGGTAGAGTAAAGCAAAGTTTAGATTTTAGTTAAGTGCTGAACTGCGCGCTCAGCTGAGTGTTATGTTTGCCAGCTCTTTCGAGTAGGAAACAAAATCTCTGGCAAAGTCAATAATTTCTTTGAGATTTTGTAAAAAAAAAAACCAAGCTTTTAGACTAGAGACTGGAAACTGAGTAAATGAGTAATATTAGCACAGCACAGCTTTAACGCTTTCTAATAACCTACTCATAAGGGAGAATATATGTTTTTTGACTCGGGAGCGGATTTAATCGATAAATTGTTCACAGCCAACTGTATTCGGAATGAAATGTCCTTACTAACTTGTCGTTTAAGATCTTAATACTTTGTATATTTATATGATTCACGCTGTTTTGATAAGATGTGTATGTATAGATTGAGGCTCTTCCGTAGTACTGATAATTGTTAGCTAGTTGAGTAGTTAATATGTATGTAAAAGCAAATAACACGCCAATTGAAAAGGGAAATAATGTTACAATTACAATTACGAATATTTTATAAGTATCATTAATGATAATTTGTTCGTCTCTCAGTGGCATTTCAACACACCGAATCAAGTGACTAATGATCGTATATAAAGGGTATTGCTCATGAGCTTGGAGAAGAGCACTAGCTGATAGCTGATAGCCGCTTATCAGCTACCGCCTGGAGTGCATCTTCAGCGGTGAAAATTATGGACACTGGTCGAGGGCTTTATTTGCGCGGCTTTTGTATTTGCGCAAAGCACGTTACTTGGCAAAAAGCATACCGGGCCGGAGCTATTTAAGTGCAACGCTGGGCAGCTCATGCAACAGTTATACTAAAATGCAGCTCAGCTACGCAAGTGCTGCGCTTATTCTGGCTGCCTGCAGCCTGTGGGTCAGTGCTGGTCACGGCTGCCAGACCATCGAACAGCGGTTCAAGTTTGCTAACAGCGACATTTATGTGAGATTGCGGCGCGGTACCAAGCTGCAGTATGAGCTGATGAAGGGAAGCAAAACGCTGCAGACGGTCACCTTGGATAACTTTGTGAGCAGCAGCAATCTGGAGGCGACATCCACCGGCAGCTACAAGCTGAGCGATGGCAGCAGTAGCATTGAATTTAGCCTAGTTCAATCCACCGGTGGCGTGACCCATGTACGTGTGGCTCGCGACCAGGTGCTAAAGGGCACTCAACCGAGGGATTGCCTGAAGCTCAATACGGGACGCGTCCATTGGTTTGGCGGCTCCGAGCAGAAGCAACACTACTGGCCCGTCGAGCGCCAGCAGTATAGCAACTTCTCCTATGTACCCAAGGAACTGGGCAATATGGGCGTGGCGGAGCGCTACTGGTTCAACAGCGAGGGCTTCTTCCTGTACGTAGATAACACGACGCCACTTTTCATAGATCAGAATGCAGCCGGACTGGAGGACCAGTTGTGCATCAGCGCGCTTAGTGCCCTGCCCTACGACACGCGCCTTTCCTCGTCCAAGTTTAGCTATCAGCTGGGCTTCGCCAAGGATGCGAAGGTGGCGCATATGTATGCGGTGAAAACGCTGCTAGGCATGCCCACTGGTCATCCCGATGAGCGTATGGTGCAGCATCCGGTGTGGTCAACCTGGGCGCTATACAAGGCGGAGGTAACGGACGAAGTGGTGCGCGACTTTGCACAGCAAATCCTTGACAATGGCTTTGAGAACAGTCAACTGGAAATTGACGACGACTGGGAGGATTGCTATGGTGCGCTGACATTCCGCAAGAACAAGTTTCCAGATGCCAAGAAGCTGACGGACGACCTCAAGGCGCTGGGCTTCCGGGTAACCCTGTGGATACATCCGTTCATCAACAACAACTGCACGGCTATCTACGAGACGGCCAAGGAGCAGGGCTATCTGGTGCTCGATCATGCCGGCAGCGCCGACACCCAGTGGTGGAACAGTCAGCCCAAGGATGCCGCATATCTCGACTTCACCAAAACCGCGGTACAAGAGTGGTTTAGCACACGCGTAAAGCGCCTACAGACGGAGGATGGCATTGATAGCTTTAAGTTCGATGCCGGCGAGTCCAGCTGGATACCCACGGATCCGGTGCTGCAGGGTGACTCCAATCAAACGCCTCTGCAGATCACCACCGATTATGTGCGCACTGTGGCCGCATTTGGAGATATGGTTGAGGTGCGCTCCGGCCAAAATACTCAAGACTTGCCTATATTTGTGCGCATTGTCGACAAGGATTCAGAGTGGGGCTGGAACAATGGCCTGGTCACGCTGATCACATCGCTGCTGCAAATGAATCTGAATGGTTATCCGTTTGTGCTGCCGGACATGATTGGCGGCAATGGCTACAACGAGAAACCGCCCACAAAGGAGCTCTTCATTCGCTGGCTGCAGGCCAATGTGTTCATGCCCAGCCTGCAGTTCTCTTTTGTGCCCTGGAATTTTGATCAAGAGACGATTGAGATTAGCAAGACCTTCACCAAGTTACATTCGGATTACACGCCCTACATCATGAAGCTCTTCAAGCGTGCCACTGAAACCGGTGAACCAGTCAATGCGCCACTCTGGTGGATTGCGCCGGATGATGCAGTTGCTCAGAGCATTTACGATGGTAGATTGACTTTTTTAATACTAACGATATCTTTTATATTTATCCTTGCTCCTTTCTCTAGAGTTTTTGTTGGGCGATGACATTATTGCGGCTCCGGTCATTATGGAAAACGCAACAATTCGTGACATTTATCTGCCCGAGGGCGAGTGGACAGATGGAAACACTCAGGATGTCTACAAGGGACCCGTGTGGCTCATGGAATACTCTGCACCGCTGGACACGTTACCTCATTTTGTGCGTGTGGGCTTTCAGTTGGAGTAGTTACGGTTCTTAATATTAATTAAAATACATTTTCATAAAGAATTAAACTCAAAATAATATTTTATTACGTTTTATTTCCTGCTAATTGACAAGCGGTAAAACCTGAATAAAAAAAAGTATCCAAGGTTTTGCCATTGTCAACAAGATATCAAATTCTTAATAACAGTTGAACAGCTTTGTGGTGAATAATTATGTAAAATCTAAATATTTACAATTATTTTTAATGCAGTGGTAACATTCCAGCTTTTTGTTATGTTTTTGTCAGGACCATAATAAAAAGATCAAATTAATCTCGTAAGACCTTTTCACTTAAACTAAATCATATAAATCTTACTTTAGCAAGGATATTAGTTCACCTTAGATATAGTAACTTGAGCTAGGATTATTCGATACTCAATGCATTCTTCACGAAGGATTAGACCATATCTATTTACTAAGGCGTAGTTTTGTTGAAATAAAACAGAAATTTTAATCACGAACCGAAGAAGTAACGCAAAATATAAATTAACCTACAATCATAAAATAAAATAACCATAAATCACAGATAATTTCGTCAAATGAAATCAGGGCTAATGCATTCGAGTACTGTCCACGTGATTTGGCGGCTTGTGCTGTTGCACTGTTTGGCTGGAAAGAGCACGCAGATACTCCTTAAGCAAGGGCTCAGACGAGTCACCGGAAGCAGAAAAGCTGAGCGCTGTTCCAGACCTACGAAAACGACCATACTCACGCTCAAACTCCTCGGCGTCCTGAGTGAGAATATTTTTTAAATTAAGCACGCTGAAATGGATGCAGAAGTACAATAAGGATGGGAGTATATATCGAGCAGAAGGGCAGCTAACTCACTTGGCTGGCATGTTCTTTTCGTGCTCCACTCTCTTCTCATACATGGCTAGCTTAAGGGCGTGCACGCGCTTGGCACTGCGCCGCCATTGCTTCTTGTAGCGATCCTTAGCCTTGGACATGTCCATGTAGCGCACGTTTTGTATGCGCATCTCGCTAAGCACCTGCTGTAGCTCGTTGCCACTGGCGCCCTGTTGGCACAGCTGGGCTATTTGTTGCTCCATAAGTGCGATGCGTTCCTTTAGCTTTATCTTCTCCTGAGCCAACGAGAAGTTCATCTGTTGCATTTCCTGTGTGCGGCTTTCAAATTTACGCAAATGCTGCTCTAGCACGAGTATGTGCTGCTTCAGCTCATAAAATTTGGACTCGTATTTTGTACAGCCGTTGGACTCTTCGTTGAGGCTATTGTGGGCCTGGTTGTCCACCGGCTGCTGAGATACATCTGGGTCAGAACGTCGCTGGCCAAGATTGTCCATATATTCCAGCGCCTTGCGCTGCATTTCATCCTGCAGTTGCTTGCCGGCCGCCAGAATTTGCTTGATGCTCTCATCCATATTGGTGATATCCGTGTTGACGCTCTGATTAACACAAGTGGCGCTTGCTTTTGCTGCCTCAACTGCTGCGATTTTCGTTTGATCATACATGTGAACTGTCACTTCCAAGCGAGAGACCTTTGCGTCGGCTTCCAACTGGGATCCGAAAGTTTTCTTAACGTCACAGAGTTTATTTATAAGATCATGCTCCAAGCTGGAAGCTGCAGACGCTTTAGTTGTTCTCTGCTTAATAGGTTTGTTTCTTTCTATTGGCTCCAATTCACTAGACTCTACCTCTGCTGGCGCGATCGGTGTTGCCTTGATCGTACGCTTCTTGATAGGCTGCTCAACCTTGTCGCCCGTACCCTGAGGCAGTCCCACTAGAGATGCTTCCTCCGCATCCAAATACTTTTGCAATGATGTTTGCTTAACAACTCGCTTGGATTTTCTGTCATGCTTACGTATTAAATTGGCTTTCTCAGGCTCCACAGATTCCATTTCTGATGCCATATTTTCCGTTCCTTGCAGAACCAGTTTTTGTAATCTGCTTGTGTTGGGCCTCGACTGATTCTTTTCTTGCTCGACAGATGTCTTCTGCTTAAGGGGTTCCTCAATTGTGGAATTATTAGCACTTGTTTCCATTTCCGATTGCATTTGAGCATCCATTAAGTCCTGATCTTTTCGGAGATCAGCAGACCCCTTCTTCTTTAATACTTTGCGCTCAAGCTTTGGCTGTTTAAAGGGTTCCTCTATTATGGAACTTTCAATACTTGGATCCATTTCCGAGCATTCATTTACATCGCTATATTCAGTATTTTTTTTGTGAAGTGTGCGGGACAATCGCTCAAGATTCTTAGTTGTAGACTTCTTGTGGCCCTCTGAGTGTTGTTCTTCAAAAGAAGTTTCATCCAGCTCCGCTTTGCAAGTGGCCTCGATATACTGCTCAGTTTCCTCCAAGGCTTTTGTCTGCTCCTTGCTCACCTCCACCCATCGAGCGCTTAGAGAAAGATCAGTTTTTGACATTGGAGACTTCTTTGTTTTTGATGTTTTCTTGATTAAAACTGTCTCATAAGTTTTAATTTGCGCTTGGATGCTTTGTTTTGATTTATTCTTTCGGGCACTTTGTTTTTGAAGGAATTCTTCCAGTTCATCAGTTTCCGTTGGTGTATCCATATCTAATGACTGAGCGACAAGTTTTTTTATTGGCTTTTTGCCAAGTCCATCTCGGGAAACACGTTTCATTTTCTGACTTGCATTGTCTATGTCAGGCTCAACTGCATCTAGACTACCCTGTGAAACCATATATTTATTTTCATTAGCTGGCTTCGCTGGTTTACGTGGATTGGTATTTGACAGCTCGTTGTTTTCCAATAACTCAAACTCTTCCGTTTTTGAGACAATCTTCTTTTTGCGTATGACTTTTGGTTGAAGTCCTGTATGACCATCCGCTGAAAGTTTTTTGATGGTTGTCTTAATCCGATCTTCTTTAAGATTAATTAATGTGGCATCTGGACAGCTAGTTTCCATTTCATTAGCCTCGGCAGACACTGCGCGCAATCGAGATTTTCGTATACTTTGCGTAGTTTTTGTTTCTAATGGAACTTTATCGTCTTTCACCGGCTTAGATTTGACTGTCCGTCTAGGACGACCTTCCTTTGTCGTTTGTGGTGAACATTTATTATTTTCTTGTTCCAGTTCAACCCATGAATCATCGATAATTCTGTCATTAACGTCAGGCTGATCAACGTCACCAATAATGGGTTTTCTTCCGACCCGTTCAGCCATATTCTGTCTGAGCTGCATTTCTTCCTGCAAGAACCTGGTAGTCCTTATGTCCATAGGCTGTATGGGCTCCTGAAAACTCCTTTGCGAATCAATTTCTTTAGGATTCCGATTCTTTTCACTTATTATCGTTTTAGATTGCTGTTCCTCTAAGCAAAGATCAGCTGAATTACTGGGGTTATGTATTCTAAATTCCCTTGCCTTCTCTGAACGCACCGGCAAACAGTCCTCTACTTTTGTTAAACTTGCTTTGCTGTAACACGCATAAAGCTCAGAATCGGAGCCAATATCATCAGGTAAATCCATTAAATCATCCTCCGGCTGCTGTTCATCCTCAAGTTCAAATCTTGTGGACAACTTTCTAGTGACTACCTTCGAGGTATATTGATGGTCTTTCCCTTCTTCCTCTTCATGTTCTGGGTTGTTTACTAGGAGCCTGGTGAACTTCCTGCGACGTGTTTGGGATGTGTGCACAGTTGCGAGCGTATCTGAGTCGGGCGCATCACTCAGAGGCGATTCAGAGGCGGTGTCCCGTTCATCCGAGGCCGAAAGCTCAGCACCAACATTCAAACTATCTAGTGAGCAGTTGGCAGATGTAGATTGTTTTTCAGACTTGGGGTTCCAATCCACCACGCTGTCATGAGCCCGATCCTTGGGAACTTCCCGTATAACAGCTTTACTGCCCACCGATTGCAAATCCAGCTGTTCCTCATGCAGCTGCTGCTGCTTCAGCTGCGGTTCCGGCTCCTTCTCTTGCTGGCGCCAATACACCTCCTGTATGTCCACTGTAAAGGTGTAGTCCATGATTGGTTTAAGCTCGCGCGCACTGCCCATGCGTCCAAAACGCTCAAAAGCAAAAGAACCGCTTTGCACATATTTACGTTTGTTTGCAAAAAAATTATCTGGTGGCAGAAGTTTACCAAAGTCCATGCGATAGTTGGCTGAAATATAATAATAACAATAATTTTAATGATAATAATAAAATTAATTAATTGGAATTGGGTATGTGTCTTAAACTTACCTATTGAAGTTCCGTTTATGTACATATTGATGGGCAAATAGAATATGCGCTGGAAATATAGCCGTATGCTACGCAACGAGGACTTAAATCGCAAGCCCAAGACGTCGTTTAGCGTATAGGCATCGGTATTGTTTAGCTTAAGTTCAATATTCGTGACATTTCCTACAAAGTCGAACATTAACAACACGGTTTCTACGGCATCCTTCTCCTGATACAGTGATTTGACAAATTTGTTGAGATTTTTAAGCTGCTTGAATTGCAGCACTACCTCGATGATGTCACAATCGACCAGTGGATCATTGCCTACCTGTAGCAAACCCAACTGTACCAGCGACTGCACATAAACATTGGCCTGAAAACAAGAACAGGATTCAGTATGTTGTATGTCTCTAAATATCAAATATTTCACCTGCGACTGCAACATGTTGGCGGTGATCGAATGGCCGGGCGACTGCAGCGGCGGCGTGCGGCTTTCTTTCTCCTGCTGGGACAAATTGACAAACCAATTGAATTAACATATATATTTCATATTGTATCGCTTAACTTACAGAACTATTAAACGCCGTCAGATGCTTGAAGTCCTTAGTATGCAGCAGCGATTTTTTGATTATGGCCAGCATAAGCAGCACTTCGGGTTTATGAGAGCGAAACTCATTACTAATACACATCAGCTTGTGCCAGAACATTTTCAACTGCAGCGGACTGTTATTGCCACCCGTGCCCAGGACTGGCAAGCCGCGCACTGGCAGCAGCAGCGATCCAATTGTCTTGCGCTCAGAGTTGCTGCAGGCAAAGAAGGTTACCTTGACGGGACGATGGTCCGTCTTGATGCGTTTAATGCCAGCCATATCGCATTCCCAAATGCAATTGCTATTGAATATAATTGTTTCAGCATTGACCGAAGGCGTGCCCTCCACTTCAAAGTCCACAGTATTGAGGGCCGCACTCATTATAATCTGTTCCCGTTCCCCTTCCCTTATCTCGCGTCCATAAAAATTTATGGCTGTGGCAGAATTGTAAATAACTGTTATAATGTATTCCCGTTCTCACAACCTTATTAAGGACTCACCCTCTACGACATGCAGCACCACGCAGTAGGTGTGTTCCATGTAGTTGGCGCTGCCACTGACGCTGACACTGCTGCGATCCGTGGCAGGCAACGGACGCGGCAGCTTGTTTGACTTGACCATTTTACGACGACTTTAGCAGCACTTGCAAACTAACTAAATAATTTGAAACCTAAAAAAATACGGTAACTTTGCACTCAGCTTGATTAGAATTTAAGTTATATCTGTGTGTTTGCTGCGGATCAATAATTTTATTTAAAATAGAATATTTCCTCGGCTAATTGTTGTTTATCGTGCGACAGTTTGTTGGATTTTGTTAGGCCAATAATAAAACGCCTGCTTCGTTTTTATGAATGTAACCATAACAACGGTACTTTGACGATGCTTTAATTCAACGATACTATCGCTGATAATTGACATATTTATCGATCGAAGCGATGTTCGATTTGGCAGTGGCAGTTAATCGATATATTTTGAAAGTAATATCGGTGGGCAGTTCAATTTGAAATTCAGGCTATCACAATTTCACTTTATTTTATTTACCTTCAAAGTCAATCTATTTACTCTTATACTATTAATCAAGAGTCATAGTCTTATTTAGACATCTTTAGCTTGTTCTGCTTCCGTCTCGTAGTGTCCATTCTGTAGTCGATGATTTTTGAGCGCTGTGCCCTGAATAAAACGCTCGCCGCACGTGTTGCACTGATAGGGACGCTCGCCCGTGTGCCGCCGTATGTGCAGCGTCAGGTCATTCGACTGGGTGAAGCTCTTATCACAATAAGTACACTTGTAGGGGCGTTCGCCATTGTGGATGCGCATGTGCTGCTGCAGCTTGTAGGAGCGCGCGAAGCCCTTCTGACAAACGGTGCAGACATGCGGCCGCTCCCCCGTATGGGTGCGTCGATGGCACTGCAGATCGGACGACCGTGGAAAAGCCATGTCGCAGTAGTCGCACTTGAAAGGCTTCTCGCCGGTATGCCGTCGTATGTGTATGATCAGATTGGATGAGGAACTAACCGCCTTGCCGCAAAAGGCACAGAGAAAACTTTTCTGCTGCTTGACGCCTGTTGCAATCTTTGTTGGGGCACACTTGGAGCTAGTTTCTGCTGAATGATATTTTTTTATGTGTGCTGTGAGCCGATCCTTGCGATTGTATTTACTAGGACACTGACCGCACTGAAAGATCTGGCACTCAGTACTGGAAGTTTTCGTTGCGAGCATGGAAGTCACTTCCTGCTGCAGCTCGTTACTGGGGTGCTGCAGCTTCACGTGCTGCAGCAGATTCGCCTCCCACATAAACTTGTAGCCGCACTTGATGCATTTGAACTTTTTCTCTGTGTTGTCACACAGCGCACGGCGATGATAGTTGATAAGATCAGGAGAGACGCTTTTAAATATGCAAAGATCGCAACCCTCGCTTATGCGCTCCAGTCGATGCATGGCCTGTTGATGCTGATGCAGTTCAAACTTGCGCACACAGCGCAGTTGGCACATCCCGCAAGTGTAGTGTGTGGGTGTACCCGGCGGCTTGGCCTCCTCATCTGTTTCCGAGTCATCCAGCTGCAGCTCGTATCCCAGCTGATTGGTTATAGAGTAGTTGAGCATCGAGTCAAGTTCATGATGTGTGCCTCCTGGCGCAGATTGCAGATGGGCGCGCAGCGCGGCAATGGTGGGATAGAAAATATTACACACCTTGCACTGGATGCACTTCTGGCCATGCGGATGCCGGCTGGCATTGAGCAGCGCCTCCGCATAGGGCAGCTGCTCGGCGCTAATGCCGTGACGTTCGATGTGCTGCAGAAGATTGGCCAGGCGATAGAAACGCCGTGCACACCAGCGACAACGGTAAATGCTCGACTCTTGGGCATGCATCAGGGTGTGCCTAGTGAGATCCTTTTGCATTTTAAAGCTGCGATTGCATTCGGTGCAGTCATAGCTAATAATAGGCAGTAGATGTGTGCCGTTCAACTGAATGCCCAAGTTTAAATGCTCTTCACTTGCCTCTTGGTGCGCTACGTCCGTGTGCAGCTTCAGATTCTCGCGCCAGCGAAAGCGCAATGGGCATTTGCGACATAGAAAACGCCGTTGCGCGTTTCGGCAGAGCGTGCGATAATGATGCTCCAGCAGCTGCTCATTCACAAATCTGGCCTGGCAATGGGTGCAAACACGCGTCGCCTGCTGCCACGTATGCTGCTCCAGCTGATGGGCGTAAAGCTGATGCTTGCGCTGTACCTTTAGTTGGCACAGCTCACAGCTGTAGAGACGCCCGTTGCTGCTTTCAACTGCCTCGGCAGAATCAGAATCTGTTTCAGTCTCGCTGCTGTCCAAGCTGAGCTCAATGCCCGCCTCGTTGGTAATGGATATGAATCTTTCCAGTTCAAGGCCCTTGGCCACATCGCTTTGAATGCGCCTGATCAGCTGTTGTTGATCCAGCGGCGGGGCAAGCTCTGGATATAGAGCACGTGAAATGTTTGCAATGCTTTCTGACTTACCACGATCCTCCGCAAACATCACCTCAAACTGATGGTTGAGTAAATGCGCACGCAGATCGGCGATCTTCATGTGTTGCGAAAGGCAAATCATGCACTGAATCTGCTTGCAACCATTGGGCCGGCAAAGTTGGGTCAACACTATCGGCATGTGCTGCAGTACGGACGATGGTTGATCAATGGCAATCGTTCCGTCCAGCTGCTGTTCACCGTGCACGCGCATATGCGACTTAAGGCCATCCTTGCGATGGAACTTGCGCTCACAGTGGGCGCATTCGTACTGAGCCAACGCCTGCGGCTGATGTATTCGCTTGTGACGTGTCAGATCCTTGGGCCAGATGAAGACCTGTGGAATGGATAAGTTTATAAATGAATTATCTTTCAGCTAATTGAAATACCTTTTCGCACTCGCCACACTGCAGCTTGGCTGCTGTTGGATGGCGCTTGCTTCTTAATCTAGGCTCCTGCTCTTCGGTAACCTCTGTTTTATCCTCCTTCTCGTGCTGCAGCATCAAATGCCGCTCATAGTTGGAATGCCAGTAGAAACGCAGGCTGCAAAACTGGCAATGATACTTGGCATGCCGCTTGGCACAGATACGTCGGCGATGCCGTTGCAGTAAGGAATCGGCTACAAAGCTCATGTCGCAGTCCTCGCAGGCATGCGGCAGCCTGGTCTCACTATGCTGCTGCTGCTGATGCTCAAGCAATTGGGTTCGGCGTATTGTGGTCTCGCCACACAGTGAACATATATGCAGCGCAGCGACAGAGCTCAACTGCTCTTTATCACTCAAATCAGTTTCCGAGTCAAAGAAATCCAGCTCCTGCCCACTGCTAGTGCTGGCATTGAAGTAGCGTCCATAATCCTCTGCCTCAAAGTCGCCGGCAATGCGTGCGCTCAGCTCTGACAAGTTGCAGGCAAAGCCATCGGGATAGTAGGTGCGAAAGAAGGCAGCCCGCTTCTCCGGATCTATACCGCTGCGCCCATCGCGATGGGTAAGTAAATGAGAGCGTAATCCTCCCATGCTGTGTAGTTGGGCATCACAGAGGCAACATTGGAATTGGTAGGCGATCTTCTGCTTTTGCTGCTCCTTTTGCACTTCGTTGCGTTGGGAGCACGCATGCTGCTTCAAATTCTGCTTCCAAATGAATTTTCCTGGACAATTGGGGCAGCTATAACGCTTAAGTTTATTGAGGCACTGCGTGCGTTGATGCTGCTCCAGCAGCTTGGCGCATACAAAGCCAATTTGACAAATATTACAACGTTGCCAGGGCACATCCGCTTCCGAATGTGTGTGCTCCTCCAGAGTGTGGCGCATGAGGCGATATTTGCGCGTAAAGGTGGTGTTGCATGGCAGACACTGGTACTGTGGCGTCAAGTCAGCTAATTCCTCATCCGAGTCGCTGAGACAAAGCTCATAGCCATACGCATTGACCACAGCGCAATAGTTGTCCAGCAGCTCACGTCCCTTGGCAATGTCAGCGCACACCTGTTGCTTGATCTGTACCAAGTCCAATTGCTGTTGCTCGTTGGTAAACTGCTCTTTGACCACATCACTCTCCATGCTCAATTTGGACAACGTTTCAATGCTGACATGGCACGCCAAATGATCGCGTAACTCCCGAATTCGCTGGCACTTCAAGCCGCACAGCTTGCAGATGACATGCTTGAGCCGGCCCGAGCTGTAGAGGCGTTCTGCAAAGCGCCATTCACTACTCAGCTGCAATGCCTGCCATTTGGCTGCAAGCTTCTCGTGCGAACGCAGATGAAACATATACTTGTCCTTGCGCAAAAAACTCTTGCCGCAGCTGTCGCACACGTAGGCCGCCTGCTCGAAGTGTATGCGGGCATGGCGTACCATATCGCGGTGCCACGAAAATGTTTTCCCGCACACCTCGCACGTATGTCGGCCCTCCTCGTTGATGTTTCCTTTTTTGGGATAACGCGCGGGACGTCCACGACGACGATTGACAGTCAAGGTCTTCATATTAGCAAAACTGGAAAGCAATTATAGTAACTTATCATATATTAAAATATTTCGTGTTGCTTACGAGGCTTCATTTTCGCTGACTATACCATGTTTGACTTTTCGTAAGCTGCGCCGCAATTGCTTGGGCTTTATTTTCATGTCCTGCCTGTAAGCCAATGCCATTTAGTCTTTAAATTAGGCACCAGCAACGGCCAAATAACTTACTCGTCAACAGCCGCCTTAGTATTGTCGCTATCGCTTTCCGGCTGCCATTTTAAGGCTGGACCAGACACTGCAGAAATCTCTGGTTCTTCAATCTCTCCAGCATCTTCCAGTAGTGACTCGATTTGGGTTTTTTTGTTTGGCTCCGATTCTATGTCAACGTCCGTTTCGTTTTTAATGTCCTGCATCCTGATGTCTATGGGCATCTCCTCTAAGCACTGCCTTTGCGAACCTTTGCACAGCTGCAGCAACAGTTGCTCCTGCGCCTGCCGTGCCTGCAACACAAAAGCATAGGCAGCTTCAAGCTTGTGCAGGCATTCGCCACACAAATACTGCGGCAGGCAATCATCCGTATGGTCCTGCAAAGGCTAAAAACACATATTTAAATATATTTCTTGACCTTTGGCTAATATTTTAACACACATCATTCTGCGTCAATTCGTGCAATATGTCACTAAAACTTTTATTTGCATATTTATTAGTGCGCGTTGCTAGCGGGAGCAGGCTGTCATCCTGTAGCGCGCATGTGCGACAAATATCCGTCGGCAACATGCTTTTAAGACTCCTATAAATAACTTTCTTAAATGGAAATCATTACGGTATGTAAAATGACAACGCGAAGCAAATGTAAGGGATAGAACATAGAAATATCGATAACTCATCTTATCGAGAAGCATTTGCACAGCTGTGCCGCCAACAACTGTTTATTAAACAGTGTGACCACACCCAAAACCATTACTATTTTGTGTACTTGGCAAATTGACTGACTTCGGAGCAAATTGGAATTGTAGATACAATTGCCAATTGTAATCGTGTTTAAGGATGACAAGAGTGTGCAGAATCTGCGGAAGCGGAGATGGACGCTATTGGATTGAGACGCCATTGAATAAATACGCAGATAAAACATATAATCAACTGCTGCTGGAGCTAACTAAACTTGAGGTAACCCCCAAGCCACCCCCAACCCGTAAAGCTGATAAGACAAGCACTTTTAATAAGTTGTTCTATAGGTCGCGTTGGATCAAGCTGACAAGCTGCCGCCCTGGATTTGTCGCAACTGTACTCACAGTTTAGAGAATGCGTACGACCTTGTGTTGAAAGCGCGTGAAACTCATGAGCTTTGGCTTCAAAAGATGTCTAGAGAATCTCCTTTGGAGGATACCGAAATAGCCACTTTGGAGTGTTTGCAAGAGACACCTATACAATTGCTGGATATAGAGGGCATTACAATTAAAATGGAAGAGCCTTCAGAGCCTGTCACGCCGTCAGCAGATCCAACCAACCCAATTGATCCATTGATTAAGAAAAGCATTGTGGTTGATAATACCGAAGATGATGATGATGACGATGATGTGCCACTCAAGCAACGCCGGACAGCACACACAAAATTGCCAATGCTGCACAAGTGCAATAAGTGCGACAAGGCCTTTAAATATGTAACCAACCTCTTCAGACACAAGCAGAGGGATCATAGTCCAAATCGCTGCCTGACCAAAGCAGGGGAAGTAGACGAAAAGACTCACCACTCAGAACCATTTCTACACAACCTGATAAAGAGCTCCATGACAGGACGCAGCAGCGCGGCAGAGTAAGCGCTTCTTATCTTAATAATACTATTTGGAGTTTAAGAATTGTCTTTTTTTTAGCTTGGACAATGAATCAGTCGATAACTATTACAAGTGTGATCAATGCGACAAATCCTACAAGTACATTATGCTGCTCATTAAGCACAAGCACAAGGCACACGTTTCCAGCCAGCTGGCAGCGAAGTCTAAGTCGATTGGATGTAGCAATTCCAGTACAGAAGAAACTCTTAATTCGAGAGGATCACAGCGTCAGCACTCGAAGCCCTCTAGCACAGATTCTCTTGTGCATAGCATCATTAAAGAGATCAAGTAAGTTAATATCCCACGTTTATCCTTAATTTGCATCTTCGTTATTTGCATCTTTGCATAGCATACCCGATGAAGATACCGACAACTCCAGTGTAGACAATTACTACAAGTGCGATCAATGCGACAAGTCTTATAAATACATTGTAAGTCTCATAAAGCACAAACACAACGAGCACAAGGCTTACCAGGATTCTGATGAAGACGAGGACGAAGCGGCTACCTCCAGATATACAGCAGATACACCTGCCATTTTAAAGCCCTCCCGCATCGATCGACGTGTCAAAGGCTTTGATTTGCATCGCTGCAAGCCGAATGGCTCAAAGGAGATTCAATGCATGATCTGTCTGCGCACATTTATCAAACTTCGCGAGCTGCGCGAGCATTTAAAGGCGCACCCCAAAGACTTTACATTCGAAGCCCATGGCGAGCCCATTGAGCGCATTGCCGAGGGCTTCTACAAAACAGCCGTAGAATCCACAGTTGCTGGCTTAAAGCGGCGCATTTTTAATGATCTGAAGGTGGGAATGTACGGGCGCTACTACTCCATAACGAATGAGGCTCGCTACGAGATGAATCTGGATAGCTCGGACACAGATAGCGATGGAGAAGGGGATGTTGTCGAACGGCACAGTTATGCCTGTGAGCTATGTGAATCGCCCTCCGCTGTGTGGCCACGCAAATATCAATTGCACGAGCATCATAGACAAGAGCACACGTGGCTGGAGGCGCCACATGTCTGCCAGCGTTGTGATTCACGTTTCCTGAGCGCCAAGCTTCTGGATCACCATACGCTCAAACTTTGCCAGAATACGCTTAAGCGCTTCATGTGCGATAAGTGTCCGCAGCGCTTCTTCTGGCGGCGCAATTTACGCGCGCATCTTGTGGAGCACAAAAACAAGGTGGATTTTTTTTTATATTATATGTGCTGAGTGTAATCATAAATAAATGTTTTACATTACAGCAAGACACATATCCCTGTGATCAATGCTCGCGCAGCTTTCAGGATAAGAGCGCTGTGACCAAGCACAAACTAATGCATCACGATGTCAGCAACGAGCTTTTACCCTGCCGCTGGTGCACACGCACCTTCTATCGCCCTGCGCTGTTGCACAAGCATGTGCAGCGTCACGGCTTTAGCGGCGAGGATCTGCCCTTGGCAGAGACTCTGCTAGCAGATGCCGCCAAGGCATCCGGACCCAAGACCATCATTTGTAAGCTATGCGACATGCAGTTTGTTAGCATTGCTGATCTGCGACGGCACTTCTCAATGCAGGCGCACAGTGAACAGGCCACAAACTATATGATAAGCACTGAAGAAGGCTTTGAGTTGCTGCTAGATGAAACGGACGAAAGCGACAATGATTCGGCGGGCTCTGGTAGATCATATAAATGTGCGCTATGTGATATGAATTTTCAACGACGGCGCGACATGAGCGAGCATCAGTATTCCCTACACACCTTCGACAAGTTGCCATATTCCTGTGAGCATTGTATTTACAAGACCGTTGACAAGGTGAGTTTATCCCGTTCAGGGTCACAAACAATGTGGTAATATTTTTACCGCTTTTGTAGTCCGTGCTGGAGCAGCATTTGCGCACGCAGTGCCTCAACCAGGAAAAGAAATTCAAGTGCTCACGCTGCGGGTACAAATTTATGTGGCGCGAAAATCTGGAACAGCATATGTCCAGTCAACACCCCAAATCATCCAATCAGGCGCCCGTTACGATCAAGCGAAGTAGGCGTTTCAGATATCAATGTCCACACTGCTGGCGCTCCTTCGTAGTGCAGCCAAGCCTGGATAAGCACATACGCGACATGCATGTCGCTAAAAAGAATCCAGGCAAGAAGTACCTCTGCTCACTATGTGGCCTGGAATCTCTGACGCCCAACAAGCTCAACATTCACATGCGTCGTCATAACGGCGAGAAGCCATTTAAATGCGATCTCTGTGACATGTCCTTTACAGTGCATTACGAACTAAAGGTGCATCGCCGCAAGCATACGGGTGAGCGACCCTATCAGTGCACGTTCTGTGCCAAGGACTTTGCCCGACCGGATAAGCTTAGACGACATGTTTACATGCATAGCGTTAAGCGCTAAATATAATTAAACCCAAACTGAACAAATTACCAAATAAAAACATTGCATGTTTAAATGCTTACAATAAATCAATTAAATTAAGTAATGCCCAAGCAAAAAAAATCAAGTAATGTCTCAAAAAATATATCGCATTTCAAGGCATTTCCTCCTTAGAAAGTTACAAGTCATAAATATATATTCTAGGTTGATCCTATTTAATATCCCTGACAAAAGGCTTTCAAGTGTGACAAAGACGACACTTCATGCAAAGGAGAATAAAAAAAGTAATATCTAATTACAATAACCATTAAACGCAGCACTTGCTTATTATTCTCGACAAATATGATTGCAAACTACAACTTTAAATCAAAATAATTAAAAATTTTTGGGTAAGTCTCTAGTTCTTTGAAAAATGAGAGCTATTGCGCAGGGCTAACTAATAAGCGGAAATTACAATAATAATTAATAACAGCTGTAGAATATTTTGTTATTCAGCTGATAAATATTTAAATATTATTTATGAGCAGCAGTAACAACAGCTTACGAATCTCTCTTGAGCTTTTTGAAGATGTGGTATCTATTTAACGCTCAGCAGAGAAGCTTTCGCTCAGTTGCAGTCCGATCGTTGGAAGCGCTATACATGATCGCAGCACACTGATAAAAGAATTACAATAACAAATGTCGTCTGTCGATGCACCGGAATGGGTAAATCAGCATCTTTTTAGTGGTCTACTAAAACAAAATTATAATGATTTTGACACAATCCAAAAATTTGAGTGCACCGCCGCGATTAGCGGCGGGGAAAACTATCTGACAATTGTGCTGCGCATTGGCATTGTGATGCGACTAAAAGGTGGGTCAGTGATATATATATATTTTATGTATGCATATAGAGAGGCAACTCAGACTTATATTATATATTTACAAGCAGATAAAAGCTCTAAAGATATGAGTTACATATTGAAAATACCGTTGGTCAATGATCGTGGCGATGAGCACGATTTCCATGACTTGTTTATCACGGAGGTTGATATGTACGAGCGTCTAGTGCCCGAGCTAGAAGAGCTCTATGCCCGGCATACAAAACTGGCGATAAGGTTTAAGCCAGCGCATCTGAAGTTCACCGAAAACTCTCCAAACTGCGACTACATACTGATGGAGGATCTGCGCATGCAGGGCTATATAAATCTGGAGCGCATGTTTGGTCTGGGTCAAACGGAAATAAAAGCAGTGCTCAAAAAGTTGGCTCAATGGCATGCTGCATCCGCCCAGAGAGTAGTCGAGCTGGGAGACTATGAAGAGAAGTATCAAAAGAGCTACATTTCGCCCGAGAGTTACAAATGGATAGAGCAAGCAAATGTAACATTCAATGTGCCCTTTTTGGAATGCCTGCAGCTGTACAATCTGGAGCCGGGTCAACAGCAGTTGATAGTAAGAAGAGAAACGTCGTATATTATTACTTTAGCTTCAACATTTTAACCCCCTGATCAGCTGATCAGAGTATTTTTCTGTGAATGTTAGCAATAGCATGAGTTTCTAAAATTCTTTCATGTATTTCAGACCAACTACACAGATCGCATGACGGACTTGTATATGGATTTTGGTCGCATTAATAAAACCGAATTTAATGTGCTCAATCATGGGGATTTCTGGTGCAACAATTTTCTCTTCCAATTGAATTCGGGCAATATTCAGGACATTTGTTTTGTGGACTTTCAATTGCCGAAGTATGGAACACCCGCCCACGACTTGTTCTGTCTGTTGATGACAACGCCAAATATTCACATTAAATTGGAGAAATTCGATGATTTCGTAGAGTATTATCATCGAGAGCTTGTAGCACATCTGGAGCTGTTGAAATATGCCAGGAAACTGCCCACATTAACAGAATTGCAAACGAATCTTCGCAAGAATAGTCTTTGGGGTAGGTTGTTGAATTCAATGCACATATTTTGTTTGATTCCATAATTGCCTTGACTGCTGACTTCATCATTGATTTTTCGGTATTTTTCGGTATTTTTCTAACAATTATAGCATTTGTATGCGCTCAGCGAATGCTGCCCGTAACACTGTTTCCCCCCAGTCCGGACTCTAACATTGCGAACTTTATGGGCGACTCGGAAACGGCTATGAACTTCAAGCGTAAATTGCTTTTGAATCCCAGTTATGTAAGGCAAATCAAACTCATATTACCCTGGCTTATGGAAAGAGGCTATATTACCTGAATACACAAAGGGTCCAACTCTCAATCGACGTCTTATCCAAAGCACATATTCTTTACCACTTTAAGTAATACTAATATTAATAATTATAACACAAAAGGCGGGACACAATTAATTTAATTTATCAATGTATACAAAAAATTTGTTTTTTAATACAAAAAAATATACATATATAGCTTTTTATACATGAAGACAATTTATTAAACTATTTTGTTTTTATAATTTTGTTTGGGTTGATCATAAAAAGCCTAATGAGGAAATGAGAAAGATAACTGTGGTGAAACTATGTTTTCCAAATTCGTCTTATGGAGTGATAACTGTATTTTACCATCGCATACCATATATTATAATCATATAACATGTTTGTTTTGCTACGTTGATTCGCAGAGCGTAGCTAATGACGAGAGAGAGAGTTTTAGTTGAATCAAAACTTTTTTGTAGAACTTGCAAATCTTCTTTGTTTCATATACAACGTTGAAGAGCAAAACTAAGAGCAGCAAACAAATAAAAACGAGAGAGAGAGAGAGAGAGAGAGAGAGAGAGAGAGAGAGAGAGAGAGAGAGCAACAGAGGTGAATCGAAAGCTGCTAAATCTAAAGAACCTACAATCTGCTTGTAAAACGCACAAAAAGCTTATTTCGTATCACGCTAACAAGTATACACAGATCTATGTACGTCAATGTTTGAACATACATATAGAGCTGGAAAAGTCAGAAAGCAAATAAGTGTTCTTTGATAGTACAGAAAACACAGCGAGATATTTCACAACAATTGTCAAATACGAAGTCCACCAAAGTGCCGGATTGGGTGCAGCCCGATTCATTTGTCGATTCATCCAAAATCAAAAGATTCAAAGCGGAGAGTGGCTCGGCAGCAGGTGACCAGCGGCGGCAGCGTCTGATCATCGTAGTAGAGCTAGAAGGTATGGTGATTTATGCTTAGAAGGACATAGGATTGCACTCAAACAGTCTTTACATCTTGTAGATGGCAAGGAAATGTCGGTGTCCTACATGCATAAGGTGACACATTGAATGGAACTTTGCCAAAAAATGATGGAGCACAATAATATCTATCTACATTATCTACATTCCCGAGCTGAAGCAAATCTATTGCGATGCCGGAGGTGAAATTCGGTGCTAAATCCTATGAACTACAGGATCCCAAAATGGATTATATACTGCTGGAGGATCTATCAACCAAGGATGGATTTCCAAATGCCAAAGTACGGAACCGTAGCTCAAGATTTGTACCCCTTTCTGCTGTCCTCAGCCAAATCCAAGGATATGCTGAGAAAATTTGATCACTATGTCAAGTTCTATCATGAAAACCTTGCCAAAAATCCTTGCCTTCGGGAGATACGGGCATTATGACAGCCGTTCTTTTGGATCCTTCAGCAGATGCCAATCTTGAGATGTTCCTCAGCGACTCCACACAAAGCAATGAGTCTAAGAACCTGATCAATTCGATGCGCGCTTTTGCAAGCATATTTTGGTCGTAATACCTTGGCTACTCAATCGTGGTGCCTTGGCGATATAGTCTAGTGTATTATATGGAAAAGTATAGGAACAATTTTGAATCAGTTAAGCTAGAATAATTCAGTTCTTCTGACTGATGATAAATGTATATTTTTAATACAATCAAAAACCAAAAAAAAAAAAAAAAAAAAAAATGTATAAATAAGTAGTTAATAACGCAAGAATTTATATAACCTATCAGAACTTGCGTACTAAAAGAAAAAAAAAAAAAACTAGGAGAAAAGACTAAAACGCGTCTAAATCTTAACAATCGATTTTGTTTGTATAAATGATTACTGTACGTTAGAAATAAACGGCTTACATCCTACCAGCCGCCAAAATCAGTTCTATTTCAGCTTTGATCTCTGAATGGAACCGCCTAAAAAAACATTCAACGATTTTAATAATTTCTATCATCTCAATAGATCGTTAAAATGTATGGTGAAATACCGACAGTAACAAAAAAGCTTCAGGAGCTTTAAGCTCTTTAAAATTGTTCGTATATAAACCGGTTAATTGTTCTACTGCCACAGTTCTTCCACGGAAATCGCACTGACTACAACCGACTTGCATTTGCTTAAAGAGTCTTAAAAATGTCATCAAACAGTCAAATCACAACAAATGATGTGCAGGTCAAACTTCCCGAATGGTTAAAGGCCGAACTTTTTGAGCAGCTGCTTAAAGATACCTTTCAGGGCTTCAAAGCAATAAAATCATTTAAAGCCATGCCGGGCACAAAACCTGGTGATAATTATGCCACGGTTATGCTCCGCATTGAGCTCGAAGTGGAACTAAGAGGTAGGTGGGGGTAGAAGACATTTGATAAGACTTTTGGGGAAAACTGATATTCATATATAATCTATGTAGATGACACAACCAAATCAATATCGTATATGCTGAAAATACCGCACGTTTCGGACTCATATCAGGAAACCCTTGGGAAGAACAAGTTTAGCATATTCGATATGGAACGGGATATGTTCATGATATATGTGCAGGAGTTTAAGCAGCTTTATAGCAATGTTGGCTTAGAGGTTGAGTTTGGTGCTAAGTGCTATAAACTTGACATACCATATGAGCACGTACTACTAGAGGATCTGAAACCAAAAGGATTTCAATCGGTCCATCGCCAGGCAGGGGTGGATGAGGAGCATACCCTGTGCCTGCTCACAAAACTCGCGCAATGGCATGCCGCTTCGGCTGTTCGGGTAGACACAATTGGACCCTATCCCGTCCACATGTCCGAGAGTGTTTTTAACGAGGATGGCAAAGATTTCATAAGCAAACTGACAGATAACATGATACCTTACGTTCTGAAGTCCCTGAAAACAATCGAAGGACATGAGGCCTACTACGATGATATCAAAAATATGGCTGGTCACATTACAGCAAAAATTCTACAAGTCGGCGCTGTCGATCCAAACGAGTTCAATGTGTTGAACCACTCTGATTGCTGGCTGAGCAACATAATGTTCCTCTATGATAGAGCAACGGGAAAACTATTAGATTCTTATCTCGTTGACTATCAAATGTGTAAATATGGCAGCGTTGCATTCGACTTACTTTATTTCCTGTTATCATCGCCGAAATTGGAGCTTAAGTTAAACAAATTTGATTATTTTATAAAACAATATTACGACCAGTTGATAAAGCACTTGAAGCTATTGAACTACAGCAAAAAACTACCCAGTCTTATAGACATACACACGTCACTCATAAAAAATGGTATTTGGGGTGGGTGCTTCGCAAGCTGAAACACCCCTTAGCAGCCTCCTAACGTTCTCTTATTTACAGGGTATTGGACGGTGTGTGGTGTCATGGCTGGCAGTTTACTGGAGGACACCCAAACCGCAAGCTTTGATAACTTATTTTCCAATACGCCAGAGGCTGAGGAATTTAGAACCCTCTTATACTCCGGAAAGATATATAAAGAGCATTTAAAGCTTGTCCTGCCTTGGCTACAAAATCGCGGTGCTTTTCAAACTGAGCTTAGATAAAAAATAAGTGCTATCAATAAAGTTACTCCAACATTTTATTTCACAATATTTGTTTTTCTATTAGACATATATACTGTTAGATGCATGGATTTTTTCAATAAATGATTTCTGTTTGTAGTATGGCACTTAATAAGAGTGCGTGCTTATCTATAAGTGCGAGTCATGACTAAACACGTTAGTTCATAAAAAACAATAACTAATTATTGATTTAAAATATTGGTTTAATATCTCTGTTGAAACTGAAAATTATTTTTAACAACAGATTTAGTCAAGTATTATCTTGTGTGTGGTTCACGTTTATAACACAGTATCCCAAATACAACCGAAAATTAGATTATTACCGCGAAAGACTGAGAGTCTAGGTAGCAGACTTATACCCAAACACATTGGGCTTCATAATTGAATATGTTTTTATATTTTGAATTTTCATGACGATCCTTAGAAATGAATTTAAGCCCGTAACCCATAAGGGATAGATTTTTCGAAATATGTGGAACATCTTTCGAATTAATTAAGACAAAGATTTTTAAAAAAAATTATCATAAAATGGGCTTACGTAACTTTTCCCAGAGCCTCGCCTTAGCGCGCATCTTAAGCATATAATGTAACTACAATAAATTTAATCACATACGATTTGATCGGTGCGTTGGTCATCAATCAGTCAGACAATCAGGACAATAAGTTGTTATATAATGGTGAAGTGGAATTGCACAATTCATAGTAGTAAACAATAATAACAAGTACTCATACATATATACTCATTATCAGTGCTATACATATTTCACAATATAACCAATACTAAAAATGGTAAAATGGAAAATGTTTAACGTTGAGGTCAATGCACCGCACACTAATATCTAAGCTCCGAAGCAGCCACAGAGAGCCCCAAGAACACAAACAGTCAATGGGAAAGCTCTCTGAAAATTCTGAACAACTTTAACGAAATTCAGAATGTAATCATATGTATATAGAGAGGGCCAGAAAGCTTTGCAAGTTTTCAACATTTGAGGCTTACGGCTGGCGGCGAGTAGTATAAATAAACGCTGCGCAAAAGCTAGAGAATTATTAGAAACGTGCTGTTAACTACAGGAAACACAACTGCGCAACGCAACGATTCTGTCATAAATTTAATAGTTCAATTATCAACTGAAAATGGCGACAGAATCAAAACCCGATCCCACAGCCAGCAATGTGCCCGACTGGGTGCAGGCCGAACTTTTTGTGGATGTGCTGAGAGAATCGGTTAAGGGGTTCTCAAAAATCAAGAGCTTTAAGGCCGACAGCGGATCGGCAGCAGGTGAAAACTATGCGACGATCATGTTGCGTTTGAATATAGAAGTCGAATTGGAGGGTAGGTGAGCTGATATCTTATATCTGCTAACTCATATCGAAAACAATTACAGATGGCAAGGAGAAATCAGTTTCCTATATGCTTAAGCTGCCGCATCAAATGGAGATCTATAAAAAGATGATGGAGGGCAACAATATATTTTCGACTGAGTTAACCATGTACAAGACGATTGTGCCCGAGCTGGAACAAATTTATCGAGACGCCGGAGTGGAGGTGAAATTCGGTGCCAAGGCCTATGAGCTGAAGGGCGCTAAATCAGATTACATACTGCTTGAGGATCTGGCACCCAGGGGATTTAAAAACACTAATCGCACAGAGGGTTTGGATCAGGAACATACAGAGTGTGCTCTGAAAAGGTTATCCATGTGGCATGCCGCTTCCGCGATGCGTGTTGCCACCAAGGGAGCCTATCCAGAGAACATGACAGTTGGTTTCTTCAAGGAGGAACTGCGGCCAATGTTGGCTGAGATGAATAGAAGCTTAGCAAAGAACTTTATTAGCAGCATTAAGATGTATGAAGGAAACGAGGACTATATAGAAAAACTGGTAAGTGGAGCAAAGGAGAATACTCAACAAAATCGTGATGACATTTCTTGATTTTTTAAATCGTCTTTTAGAAAGCGTTGGAGCCTAGCATCACTGATTACATGTTCAAAATGGCCAAGGTAGATAACAATAACTTTAATGTTCTGAATCATGGCGACTTTTGGAGCAACAATATGATGTTTTCGCACGACGCCTTTGGCAAAATCAAGGACATATGTCTGGTCGATTTCCAAATTCCGAAGTGGGGCGTAGTAGCACAGGATTTATACTACTTCCTCCTGTCCTCAACTAAGCTCGAGGATAAGCTGACGAAATTCGATCACTACATCAAGTTCTATCATGATAGTCTTGTTGAAAACCTAAAGACACTGAAGTATCCAAAAACTCTGCCCACACTACGCGAATTGCACATGACGCTCTACAAGTATGGCTTCTGGGGTACGTTTATTATACGTATAATTATATTTTATGACTTTATCTGATCAATTTTACTATTATTTTCTAGGTTACCTGACCGCCACAGGTGTTATGAGCGCCGTTCTGGTCGATCCCACAGAAACGGCCAGCTTTGAGAACTTCCTCAGCGACTCTACAGAAGCCACCGACTTTAAGACCTTGCTCTATACCAATCCACGATATCGTAAGCATATCCAGGCAATATTGCCTTGGTTGTTGAATCGTGGAGCCCTTGAAGGATTCTGATATGCATTTGTATCTATGAATATGTAATATATAAAGCACATATCAAGTGATCGATAGGTGAATTTTCGCGCTACTAGTTCCCATGAGTCACAACTTAAAAAATTATATTTGGCGTGACAACGTGACCTGTACATGTTTTCTACGTTGATAAGAAATTTACTCAAGTATTAATAAAATGATGTTTTGTGTTGGGATACAAAAAGCAGAGGGTATTATAAATTTGTCGTGAAATGTGCAACGCATAGAAGGAGACATCTCCGACCCCATAAAGTATATATATTCTTGTTCAGCATCAACAGCCGAGTCGATAGAGTCATGTCCGTCTGTCCGTCTGTCTGTTTCTATGCGAACTAGTCTCTCAGTTTTAAAGCTATCTTAATGAAACTTTGCAGAAATTCCTCTTTCTGTTGCACGCACATATGTGCTATGTCAAAACCAGCGGGATCGGACCACTATATCATATAGCTGCCATAGGAACGATCGCTCGAAAATTAAGTTGTAGTATGAAAAAACACTTTGTTTACTATTTTCCCTCTGCTTCTTAGATGCGGGCAAAGCACTATGAAAAGGTTGGGTCTGCAAGGGTATTAGATCTTCAGCGTGCCGAAGAACGCCTTTCTTTCTCGTTTTTTTTTTTTTTTTAAATTCAATATCTATCAAATTTTGCATTAAAACGTTAGTCAGATGCGAAACATATCTTTAACCTCTCATTTAAGGGATATGTTCAATCTTTTAAATTGGACCTTCTATAGAGTTAATTAATTGATAAATTTCGTTTTTTCAAGCCTAACAATGTCAGCAATTTGTGTACTTGAACTCTGCTAAAGTTAGAATAAAACTATTAAGTAAGCTCTTTAACATGATAATAACGCTTTGCCAGTCTACGAAAGATAGGGGCATACAATCAAATTTTTACTTCGCTCTAAGCTCAAAGCTTTTTTGTTAGATTTGGCAGCGTTTGATTAAAATGCCTGGCTCTGATAGTCAAAAAGAAGAGAAGCAGATTGACAAAAGAAGAGAGTGCTATGACTATAAATACGCCCTATAGTGCATTTGCAAACAAAAGAGATGAAGCGAAATATATAGAGCTGCAAAAGCCGTCGACCCATTAGAAGTCAATTGGACAGCGTCGGAAACACAACAACGTCAAGCTTAACGACTACGCATAAATTTTGATTTTGATAAATTAATAAAAACAAAAAATGTCCGCCGAAGCCAAACCAGATCCATCCCCCAAGAACGTGCCCGATTGGGTGCAGGCCGAAAAATTTGTGGATGTGCTCAAAGAATCGGTCAAGGGGTTCTCTAAAATCAAGAGTTTCAAGGCCAACAGCGGATCGGCGGCTGGCGAAAACTACTCGACGGTCATGTTGCGTCTAAATATAGATGTCGAGCTGGAGGGTAATTGAATTTATATATGCTCAATTAGACTTAAAATAGTTATTATCTGATACTATACAGATGGCACTGACAAGTCCGTATCCTATATGCTTAAGGTGCCGCATCAACTGGAAATGTTTCAGGCAATGATGGAGCATACCAAAAGTATCTTTGATATAGAACGCAATATGTATAATATTCATGTGCCCGAGATGGAACAATTGTATCGTAACGCTGGTGTGGACATCAAATTCGGTGCTCAGGCCTATACTGTTAAGGGTGCCGAAACAGAGTATTTACTTCTTGAGGATCTGGCGCCAAGGGGTTTCAAGAACTCCAATCGGCTGGAGGGCTTGGACCAGGTGCACAGCGAAGCTGCTCTGCGTAAGTTGTCCATGTGGCATGCCGCGTCCGCAGTGCGTGTGGCCAACAAGGGTGTCTATCCGGATCAGCTTATGGTTGGCTTCTACAAGGAAGAAAACCGTGTAATGATGTCCGAGATGAACAAACAATTGGCCCAGAATTTTCTCAAGTGCTGTGCAACCTACGAGGGCAATGAGGAGTATATAGAGAAACTGGTAAATTTTGTACAGGCAAATCGAGTGTAAGGTACCATATTTTATCAATAATATGTTTATTTCCTTAGCGAGCTCTGCAGCCCAAGCTAAATGATGAACTCTTTAAAAAATCCAACATCGATAGCAACGAATTTAATGCACTCAACCATGGTGACTGTTGGAGCAACAATATGATGTTTTCACACGACTCGTTTGGAAAAATAAAGGAAACCTATCTGGTGGACTTTCAACTACCGAAATTCGGTTCGGTGGCACAGGATTTGTTCTACTTTCTGCTGTCCTCAACCAAATTCGAGGATAAGCTCACCAAGTTCGATTACTATATCAAGTTCTATCATGAAAATCTTGCAGAAAATCTAAGACTACTGAAATATCCGAAAGTGGTGCCTACGCTTCGTGATATACACATATCGCTTTTTAAGCATGGAATTTGGGGTTAGTATAGCTAAAAATTAACATTTAGTTTATTATACTATATCTTCCATGTGCAGGCTTTATTACCGCAACGAGCGTTATGAGCGGCATTCTACTGGATCCCTCAGAAGCCGCCAATATTGAAAACTTTCTGAGTGATTCCGCTGAGGGCAACGAGTTGAAAACTCTGCTCTATTCCAACGCACGCTATAGGAAACATATCCAAGTGGTGTTGCCTTGGCTTCACAATCGTGGCGCTCTCGAAATATAAATTTATATTTAGAAGCGTTTTATACTAAAATCGTAAACATTTCTGCTATCGACAATTTGATCAATAATTTCCTTATCGGTATTAGATTATTCTGAGAATATTATCAAAAACATTTTATGTGTGAATCGGATTAGAAAGCACATTCAATGTTATAAAACATTCACAAAAAACTATATATCTGATATCATATTTCTATTTACATTAACAAATACCAACATATTGAACAAATTAAAGCAAAACAAAACGAAATGAAGCAAAAACATCATAAATTTAGAAATACATATACACATCGCATACATTTAAACATTGTAATAGGTATAAGCAAAAAATAAACTGCTAAGTCTGGAATGTATGACCGGAAAATACCCTGTAGCATACGTGTCTAACTGCTTTTTGGGTACGTGATTTCTGATTGTGAAGAATCTTGACTATTTATAGCCGGATGAATCTTTATCGACTCGCCTACTCGAGATCTCGGTGGCAGCGTATTTACTATGCGGATTATAGTTAACTGATCTTTAAGAATATGTATATACACTTTTTTACTGCTAGATCATAAACGCACTTTTTGTGACATTATTCTTATATTATTATTTGTAACATCAAAATAGTCTTGTGAAGGTCTAACCATCATGACAGAGGACATGAGCATTCAAGTTCGAGCTGGTAGCTGGACTTAGGCCAGGCGAAAAATACTCCATAATAATGCTGCGTTTGCATTTTGAGGCGAAACTTGAAGGTAAGTATAAGCCACATTACAAAAAATATATAAAACTCGCTTCAAATTAAAATTTGTTTAATGAAGATGTTGATGTAGATCAGGAACGTGGATCGTTTGGTGGATCTGGACAGAGCTCGTGAGCTGACAGAAAGAAGACAACGAGAACTAGAGTGAGGCGATAGTAAGTAGTACTTGTAGTAGTACTTGTGTACAGCATAAACAAGCCTGATTCGGAGGACTTCAATGCATTGATTCACGGGAATTTGTGGACTAATAATATACTTTTCCAGAACAAGGCAGGGTCGCCAGCACAGGAAGCAACCTATTTGTGAATTTTCAATTGCCTCGCTACAGCTCGGCGGATTTTTTAACGGAAACAGCAGATGGGGAAGGCCTGAAAATGCAAATGTATTCCAATGCCCGATATATAAAGCACGTCAGCGCTGTATTCCCCTGGCTGTTAAATCACTGTGCTTTAAAATTTTAAAGTGATGACACTTGTAGATTTCCGAATTGCTTCTTAGCCAAGAAGTGACAAACTCTTTGTCAAAATTTTCCAAAACTTTATTAACATATCTTTTAAAACTATTTATAAAATTTTTTGCCCTGGCTCACTAACTGACTCACTGATTGAGTTATTAGTGATCAGCGCACAGCCCAAGCCGTAAAAGCTAGGAAGCTAGAACATTTTTACTGTAGTTTCCTTATATGTGAACGTGCACGATAAGACGGACTATCGGGAAATTCCACACCCCATGTGTGGGGCCTTAAACTCATTTTCAAATATCTTTGTTCAAATTAATTTGAGGTATTCACTATTCGAAAAATGCATTCCTCCTTGGTGGAAATGGAGGTCAAGGATTTGGTAGGTGACGCTATTTCCTAATCTATAATCTATACGAAAAAACACTTGAGATGCGATTCAATGTTCTCCATAAGAACTTTATAAGCACGTGCTTAAGCGATTTGAGAAATTCCACGCACAACTGTGGTTAATTTGTGAAGTAAGGTTGAATGAAATTTCTTTACTTACCATCCGATCGGTTTCAAAATGATTTTCGCGTGACGTAAAAAGTACTTAGGGCAAAGAAAGCTAGACTTCCAGCTATCAATATATATAAAACGGAGTTTTCTGATTCATTGACTGATTGTTGATAAACGTATAGCCCAAGCCGTAAGAACTAAGGAGCTGAATCGGGGCTGAATCGGAGCTTGGAGAAAAATTCCATCCGAATGTATGGAAAAATTTGCGAAAAATGGTTTAAGAAACTTCTTCCTTAACCAGCCGATAAATTCCATCCCATAAATTCATTTGATAGCAGGAGAACCCATTCCTTCTTGGTGGAAGTAAGGGGTTAAAGATTTGGTGTAAATTTGTTAAGACATTTTTCACATTTTCCGCAAAATGCAAGCATCCTCCCTTCACACATTTTTTAGGCGCAAATTTAAGTTTGGTTCTTTGTAAAATTCATTTAATTCGCGTTTCACACTTTGCGTAAATTCACTGCTTGGATGATAAATGCGGGTCGGGGGTTTTATTAAAGTCATCTGCAATGATCTATAAAAATATTCATCTAAAATGAAATTAACACTTTTTGCCAAATCCGAGCCTAATCCGAGGAAAACGCAGGTCAATGATTTTTGGGGTGAAGTTTTATAATCCGACAATCGCCTTTAAACTTATTTTCTTAGTAAATACGTGATTTCGTGATTTTGAAAACTCTTCCCGCAGTTGAGGAAATGTTTTGCTTACCACCCGATCCGCCTCCAACTTACTTTTAAACATCTTTGGGGCAATTATTTGATGTGTTTGACACGCTTCGCATAATCCACTTTTCTTGTATGCAATATCTCAAATTTGCCAGGAGATACCAGTTAGTATAATTTAAATACAAATGTAATACAAGGAGTCCTTATATGTGGTGGGTCTCCCCAGGATACAGGTCTGTTTTTATTATATTTTAAAATGCAAATATATATATTTCAACAGTTTCATAATGATCGATTAATAAAGACAAAAAGTACCGGAATGTACATGGTTTGGCTTTGAAATTCAGTATATGCTGTTAATAATATGCCAGCCGTAAATGCGGAGAGTATCAGAATGATCTAAGAAACTATAAATTGAATTAGGTGTTAGAAGAAAACCACAAGAATATCGACAAAATCTAGATGTTCTTCAAAAAAAACAATAACCTATAAAAGCCAGGTAGCTTTCACCACTCGCCATTTATGGTATTACCAAATATGTTTAAGAAAATGAAAAGGCCGGCGAATCGAAACAAACAATATATATATAAGAACGTAGATTGTTGTCTATCACATGTCCAACTGAATCACAGTGAATGACACACGAGCAGAAGCAATTAATAAAGAATCACCCAATAATTAGAGCACAAAGCGAAAGAACGATAGTAGTGGAGGTGCAGAGACCCGCCTTACCTGCCTTATCAATAGAAAAATTGACGGCGCCCATATCAACTGTTTATTTAAAAATCATACTGGCCAAGTTTTACAGTGTGAGAGACGCGTATATGCCAGGTTTTGGCGAATAACATTTACAAAATCAACTTTAATTGAACACAAGCGATAAGGCATTTCTTTGGCTAATGCCAAATCGGGCCGAGCAGAAAGTCGCACGTAACGCCCGGTCCTCATTTGAAATCAACCGTTGACCGAACTGCACTCAATTGTGTTAGTAATTTATCACTCGAGTCTCTCATTTTGTCAATTAAGGAAAGAGGTTTGTGTCCCAATCAACTTTTCGGTCTGCTGAGATAATGTTTTCAAAACTCTTGAAACAGTTCTATTATGTGCCAGTTGCAGTCATGAAGTCCTAACGTAACAATTTTACAATACAAATCCAGATATAGGTGTTATTAAATGAAACGAACAAGCGCAAAATTTTTACAGGAAAAATCAGTATATAATTGTTAGTAAATGAAATGAAACTTGAATGGCGTGTGATCTCAAGTGCTAAAAACATAAAACAGTGAAAAGTTATACTTTTCTAACAAGTGAAACCTACTATTTTAGCATGTTTTCATTAACCAACTATACAATCATTCTGCTTTCAATATTGTAAAAGCTGACATGTGACCTGATTTATGAGTTGCCTCCGATATAATTATATGGCATTTGGCCTGATAATGACCTAATCAATGTAGACATACATACAGATTTGGAGAGCAGCATGTTTGTGAAAACCAATCAATAACAAATAACAGCACAGCAATATCCCACTTTCGATTGGCAACAATTAAAGTTTAACATCAAAAAGCCCAACTATTCAAATGTCTTGTTATTCATAAGAGAGAACCCAAAAACTCTATTGCGGAATTTGTTGGTTATGTCATCGTTTTTCCGGTCTTAAAAAACCTGCATTTATGTACAAAAGTGTAGACCATCTTTGTAAATTACTTGTATCGTGGTAAAAATTAAGTATGATATTGATAAACTAATTATTTGTATTATTATGGCTTGGTTCAAATCGAAGATTTCAGATTTTCTTTCAATAACTGCAATTGAGTGTTGAAATCTCAGAATGAAACAGTAGGATTTATTGATAATTGGGCTTATTGCACTTGCCGTTTAAAGGGAATCAATTTATTTTATTTTTTTTTCCTAATCGAATTTCTGTATAAAAAAAAACATCACAGCTTTTACAGAGAACTCTTAAAAGTTTTATATAATAGAAGACGTAGTTTCTTAATGCTATAAAATGTCATAAAGGTTGGATACAGTAATAACTGGGTGGGGCAATGTATAATATTTAAATTGCATATGTGCACGCCATCATATTTTTAATTATGGACTACAATTTTCACTTGTGAGTAAGCGTATTTATAGGACAGAATAGGTTTTTTTTTTTAACTAATTATCAATTAACTTATAGGCTGATTCTGACACTCTAAGCACCACAATCAGCTGATAGTACTTGAGCGTATTTTCAACTCTTGATTTGTCTGGATAGTTGGAACCTTCTAATACTTATTTAAAGCGCTTATCGCTTCTACGTATAAGCATAAATTCAACAAGACATTTATTGCACATGATTAAATTAATGTCGTTAAATTTGGGATCGATGTCAATGCCTTAATCTATTCTAGTAGCAAAATGTCGGAGTCCACACAAACAAATGGACACGCTGAGGCAGCGGATCCCAATTTGCCCCCCTGGCTGCCCAGAATCTCGCTGGAGAATGCAGTACATGCCCAGATTGGCGACTTTGAAAAGATACTATCTGTAACACCACAGCCAACGAGTTCTGGTGACAACTACTCCGCTTTGATGGTGCGTCTGCTGGTCGAAGTCGAGCTGCTTGGTAAGTGGAAGCAACCTGTAAATCCTTTATTCATTTATTGTGCCCACCGCAGATCACAGCACCAAGAGTGTGTCCTTTGTGCTGAAGGCGCAGCATAATAATGAAATAATGGCTGCCATACTCAGCAAGTTGCGCCTCTTCCAGAAGGAGGAAAAAATGTATCATACCATTCTACCCAAATTCGAACAGCTCTATGCCGATGTTGGCAAAACCATCAAATTTGCACCTAAGGCATATAAAATTGATCAGGATTTGGGTGTTGATTATGTGCTGCTCGAGGATTTGAAAGTGAAGAGTTTCAAAAACGCCAATCGCTTGGCGGGTCTGAATCTAGATCATATGCAGCAGGTGCTAGAGAAGTTGGCAGCTTTCCATGCAGCTTCCGCCTGCTATGTAGAGCAAAATGGCATGTTTGGGGAAGAGTTTACGGTAGGCGTGTTCAGCGAAGCCAATCGTCAGCTGCTGCAGGAGTTTAATGCCTCGGGAGCCTTTCTAGCGCAGCTCAAGAAGTGGAAGAACTGTCAAAAGATCTATGAGAAATTGGTAAGTCGGAACACAAACTTGTAGCATTCCAAGTTTAATCTTAGGCACTCCTTATAGGCCAAAAGTGATGAGTATTTGGTTGATCGTCTGCTCCAGGATCAGCAGGTTTCCATGCGGGAGTTCAATGTGCTCAATCATGGCGATTGTTGGAACCTAAATATAATGTTTCTATATGATGCCTTTGGCAAAATCAAGGAAACGCTTTTTGTTGACTTTCAAGTTGGCAAATATGGCTCCCCGGCGAATGATCTATTTTATCTGATACTTTCCTCAGCAGCGCCAGATATTAAAACCGTCAAATTTGATTATATGGTTCGCTTCTATTTCGATCATTTGGTGGAGAATCTTAAGCTACTGCAATATCATCGCCCTTTGCCCAAGTTGAAGAATTTGCATGCTGCTCTCTTGCGCAATGGATTGGCGGGTTAGTATTCTAAAACCTCAACATTGGGAGAACGTTTCGATAATACCCTTTTTCGTATAGCTTATATGGTCGTGTCCAAGGTGCTACCAGTTGTCATGCTGGACAAGACCGACAATGCCAATTTGGGGAATGACGAGTCCAAGGTGAAGGCCGCTATGTACACCAATCAGAAATATGTTCAGGTAATGTCCGAAGTTCTGCCATGGTTGGATAATCGCGGTCTGCTCGACTGGAAGTAATTACCAAATGGTAATGAATTATATAAACACAAATAATTCTTCAAATTGGTCACGCCATATTAAAAATGTATTATTATTATACGAAATAAAATAAAAAAAATTATAGTGGAAGAGAATATTTGTCAGAGCTCTATTATGTTATTTATGAACTATTAAAAAATACCTCAGCGTGTCGTAATCATAGCCTTGGCTGTGGTAAGTTTTGCTCTTACAATTTTGGATCTAAGTTTTTCATCCACTTTCTACCCGTGGAAAAGCTGTGTCTATCCGTACTATCTTGAATTGCAAGTTTGTCGAATACGGAATTAAAAGATGGAATCATCGGCTTTCGCTCATGTAAATCTTGTGGTGAGAATCTGTTACCGGCAGAAATGTATTAAAAAACGCCACAACAAATTGCCAATGAAAGATGGTCATCGATAGATGAGGAAATATATCGATGGATTCAAGGGGTGCGCAACTCTTTGATTTTTGAAATGGAGAGCGGTTTTTCTTGTTGGGAGGAGTTTTAGAAAATACCCAGTTGAGTGCCAGCCGGCCGCATGCAACAATATAAAACTTAATAAAAAAAAAAAAAAAACAATAATCCAAGATAAACCCTGAACCCTGAACCCTGAACCCTCTTCTTCCAACATCAAATGAATATATATATTCTATTTTAGAAGCTATATGTCAAGTTTGATGACTCTAGCTCTTATTATTTACCAAAATTACCCAAAAAACAGGATATCGATATCGATTTTTATCGATTGCTTTGAAACGGTGTAAGCTATCGATTATCGGAAACAAACTCGATCTGCGCAGGCACTAGGAGCACCTACATCTAAAATTTCAAGTCTCTAGCTTTTATAGGTTCTGAGATCCTTGCGTTCATACATCCGGACGGACGGACGGACGGACAGACATGGCTAGATCGACTCGGCTATTGGTGCTGATCAAGATATATATATCAATATTTATACTTTATGTTGTCGAAGATGTCGCCTTCTATGCGTTACACATTTCGTGAAAAAATGATAATACCCTCTGCACCCCATAAAGTAGGGCGTTCGCCCTGCAAAAAAAAGTGATATGAAATGGTCAATTAATTTAAGTGCTACTTTATTAAATATATTTGTGGAAATATATTTATGTGATCACTGGCATCATATAAAATGTACCAATTGTACTACATACATATACAAATATCAGTCCGTTCCCTCTGCAAGCCCACTTTTCAATTAATTCGAATTTTTCAGTATATATTTGTCCCACCCATAACATAGATATATATTATGTTACACAATATAAATTGTGATTAGAAATAGTTATAAGATGGGCCGATATAAGACAACGTACTACCCTATAATTGCGCAAATGTAAGGAGGTATTTTTGACAAAACGACTAGATTCATTATCGATAACCAAAAAACTTCCATTTCAAATAAATGAAAGTGAAATTCGAAATTTTTTTGGTGCCTAATAACGGTTTCCCGCAATAAGATTAACTACTCTCTCTTCAAATGTTCCATCAAAAAAATCAAATATGATAAGGGATTATTTTGATAAACTTCTTAAGAGACTATTTCATTATAATTTATGTATATACAAAACTTTATTGTATGTTATTGTATGTCAATGTTAATGATAACCTGATAGGCGAACTGCTGCCGTCTTATAAAGGTACCACTTTAAATATGAGAGGCTGGACAAGAAGGCGAGACTGTTTAAAATCCTTTAAAAATTCCTTCAATAGAGGACTAACTAACACAAAGATTCACTGTAAAAATATTTGTAGAACCAAAGTTAACAAATGCGAAATTTATGAAATCGTTTTTATTTACAAGATAATTTCTCAAATATACATGAGCTTGTAATAATAATATAATATCACTTTAAAAAACAAGCTTATGGACTCGGCATTGCATTTTCTGGCTGTAACGGATAAATGATAATCATTTTTGACCTTTGTCATCAGTTTTTTTTAATTGTACAATGCTGTTCCCTATCAATGAAATTATAACAAATAATAGCAATCTAGCTGATACCAAACACTAAATATAGAAATATATACCCATATATCCGTTGTATCCAATACTTAAATAAATTAAAAATGTTTAGTCATCATTCGTTTTAATTTTACGCTTTCTATACAATATCACATGAGATCTGTTACAAATACTTCAGAGTACTAGACAAGAAAATACCCTGTGCTTAGGTCTTGTTTCTCCTAGGATATCATGCAAAACCAATTGTGTAACTTGTATTCTGAAACAAAAATGTAAATTCTTTTTAGAGACGTCTGTTTGGCACACCCCTTATATGTCATCCTTGAATCTACACGGTAATTGCACTGCCTCAACACTTTCAAAGTTACTTATACATACTCGTTTGTTTATGTTCAAATCAATTAATGTTTATTAGCAAGACGAGCAGAAACCACAATCGGCTTCGCACGCGCCCAATTGATAAACTGGGGCGAATACTTTTTGTCGAGCTTACGATCACCCTGCACAACCCAACCAATATGAGTCTCTACTCTGACGAATGTAGAACGAAAACAATGGTTCTATCTACAAAGCTACTACAATCAGTTAAGCATAGTTAATGACGTTCTATGTATTTCGCTAGGCATACTTCCAAATATAAAACACCGACTTTTACACACACAACCGGTTTGCTTTATAGGCAGCCACAATCCCAGACCCCGGTTCGCCGTAGTACTGTATAAACTGATATACGGCAACTTGCGCTCAGTATTTATTTCGCGTTTGAAAACGTCGGACACTTGTTTCTCGAGCTCGACGCTTGGAATTTTAATTAAATCCAAATCTATATAGCCTATTGCCGTTAGTAAAATTCAATTAAAACAACAGATCGATTTGTGCATGAACAAAAAGAAATAAAACTAATTTGTACTTCCTGTCTGAAAGACTTGTGTAATTCTATTCAAGATATTTTTGTATGAAAAATGTATATTATATCAAGATAAAATATGATTTAGAATATGAAGAGTAAACAAATTATGAATGAGGAAAGATAAACCTTTTCTATTCAAGATAAATAAATAATGTGGTGCTTTTTAGAATTTTTTAATGGTATCAAATGATCTACAATAAATACATTGTGATCGCCAGTCAATTGATAAAAGAGAAACATTTTTAAGCGATCTGATATGATCTTAAATAAGTGAACAGTTAAAAAGTTATATGTTTTCACTCTTGCAGAAAATGTCGCTCAATAACACCAGCAAGCCCAAGAATCCCAACGAGTTTCTGGTCATTCCCAAATGGATAAATGAGGAATACTTTCGTCCCATCCTCGAGAAAGATGTAAACGACTTTGTAACCATTAAAAACTTTACACCCATTGCGGCAACACAACCCGGTGAAAACTACACATCGATTATGGTGCGTGTCGTCATCGACATAGAGCTCAAAGGTTGGTCTCATAACTTTCTCCCTGTTGTGTCTATGTAAGCCAATTAAATTTCGACTATTCCATAGATGGCAGTGAGCAGCAGATCTCATACATATTGAAGACAATGCTGGATGCGAATAAGGGCGGCGATATTGTAGCGGGCATGAATTTGTTTCCTAAAGAAAAACAAATGTACGAGGTGCACATTCCTAACTATATCAAACTCTACAAGGAGGCGGGATTGAACATTGAACTGGCTCCCAAATGCGTGCACGTTGAAAACACTCCGGAACGCATAACCCTCGTGCTGGAAGATCTAAAGCGTCAAAAATTTCACAATATCGATCGCCTCAAGGGATTGGACATGCCCCACATGCGTCGGGTGCTACGTAAACTGGCCGAGCTGCATGCCGCCTCTGCGGTGAATTTTGAACAAAACGGACCCTACGCCGATATGTACTATGAAACGTTTTATATGGAGAATAATCGGCCAATTTTTGAGGGCCTTGGACAAATGCGTATGGAGCAGTATTTCAAAGCCATGAGAGAGTGGCAAATGCCGGATGCGGAGAAATATATTGCAATGGCTCCATCTGTAAAACAGTTTTTTGATAACGCAATTGCCTTGAACAGAGTGGACGAGACCGAGTTCAATTGTCTAAATCATGGCGATCTTTGGTGCAACAATATAATGTTCGCAGATGAGGGATCGGTGGAGCGTACACTGTTTGTGGATTTGCAAGTTGGAAAATGGGGCTCCCCAGCACAAGATCTTTGGTATTTTATTACAACTTCGGCTGCGCTTGACATTAAGATCAAGGAGTTCGATCATTTCATCAAAATATATCACGAGCGTTTGGTGGAATGCCTCAAATTGCTGAAATACTCGAAACACATTCCAACACTGAGGGAGTTACACGTAACGATGATAAAATACGGAAATTGGGGTAAGTTAGCTGCATTTCATTAATTAATCTCTTAGCTAAATAAATATTTGCTTATTGCCAGGCCCGTTGACGGCAAATGGAGTTTTAGTTGCCGTACTCCTGCCCTCTGATAAGGACTCCAGCATAGATATGATGATGACGCCCGGACCCGAGGGCGATGCCTTTCGCTACAAGACCTTTATCAATCCCTACTACGCGAAGGCCATGCTGCAATTGTATCCGTTCTTTGAAAACAAGGGTCTGCTATAAGAATATTAGCCTTATATATGTTTAATCATTGTGTGTATTGTACATATGGAAGTGATACTAATATTACATCATATAACTGAAATAAAACAATTTCCTGTACTTTGTACTGAAAAGCGCGTGTGTTCCTATGTCGTTAGTATGAACATTATCTATGCATTGGCTTATTTCAAAGCCAAACACACCCCTGAAATTGATAATAACCATGACTGGCAGAACGCGCATAAACTAATTGGTATTTAATTGAGGTGCCAAAGATTACAAATCTATATGCGGCCGGCCGAAGCGTGTATACCCTTACGTGCTAGCATACTTAAGTTTATGGAAGCCTATGAACAGCTTGGCTTACATTGAAAACATTAAAGCAACCCAATTGTGCTTTCATAGTTCTCAAGTATCAAGTTTTTTAGGTAAGTTAAATAAGGAAAGCTTCGGGCTCAAACCCCTCATCCATACAATAAGGTTATAGTGATCTTTGATATATACTTTTTTTATTGCAATCAAAATGATTAGAAAATTTAAAAATCTGTACGCTTGGTCATGCTTATATTGTTCGATGTATGGATCTATTAAAGAGTATGACAAGAAATCACTTGCGATTTATGACGTCAAACTGAATTTTTAAATCCATATACTTTGTATTTCACAAGCATATAAATAATTTATAAGCAAAACTTTTAAACTGTTAAAAATGTATGCAAGTAAATAGACATATGATTAATTCAGAATTGTGCTTCCAACTTTTGGGCAAAAGTAAAACAAACCTTAAAAATCATTCATGAATTAGTATTCATAAAACTCGTTGTACATTCCATTGAGTATTTATTTTTTCATGTGCGTTCAAACAAAAATGTAAGCTTATTTAAAATTATTTTGACGCATGATTAGCTAATCAACTATAATAAGAGAATAATGTTTGCATGTTGAATTTGAAAATCTTTTTATAATTGATTTCAATAGCTATATTTTCTGGTAATAACAAGTAAGAGACTATACTCGGGAGTTCCCGACTAGGGGATACCCTGAACCCCCTTCACCAACACCAATGCAGTTATGAAAATAAATTTAAAAGAGTCCCCTCAATTGGACTCAAACTATAACCAAGCGCACTAGTTGCCGCCACTTCTACTCGACAGCCGTGCCAACAATCAACTTTTAGTGGAATACAAATTAAAGAATCAGCACATACACACAGTACATTCTTACAGCATTCAATAAAGACGTGCTTTAATGCTTTAATGCTTCCGCCTGTCTGTTACATACATTTGCTCAAATCCAATATACCCGTTTTACACATTCAATGAGTTCAAAGTATAAATATATGAGATCAGTGGTTCTACTTAAGATTCGATGTTTGAACCAACGTCTTACTCTTAAATTTAGTTTGTAAGACTGGTTTGAAATCCCTAAAGGTGGGCTTGAATTCTATTAATCTATTAGTTTCTTACAAAATGTTCATTGTTAAGTAAACAAATTTAGTGGTCCGGTCTTGCCCGTCGCACGTATGTTATAATATAAATGTTCTCAAAAATCTTTGGAAATGCTACTGAAACTGATCGGACGGCATATAAGCAACTTTCATATAAAAGTTTTCCGCCAATTTACCACTGTTTCGGGTGGAATTTCCCAAAAGCACTGAAAAACATATACATTATATTCCTATGTAGAACTTTGCAAATAAGTTAAAAGCGAATCGGACAAAACTTAAAACTTCACCAAAAAAGATCTTTGCACCGAAGAAGTTCAGATTTTACGAAAAATGTGTTTGTTCCTTAATAATAATAAAAATGTAATATTTTTCGAACAGTACAAACTGCAAATTTTAGTTTTTAAAATGCCAAAATAAGTTAGAATCTTTAGCAACTCTTTGAATAACTTACATCTTGAAAAAAAGCTCGCAAGCTCAAACTTAGAAGTAGTTTTATGTTCATTTTAAGTACTCTTTAATTATCTTCTTTTGGCTTCTCGGGCACAATTTCTCAAATTTTTTGTCGTAAACTGGTTTGCGAACTGAGTTTTTGACAAGAAGAAGAGTTCATACAGAGCTTTGGCTATTCTCACACCATAAATACAGCACAATTTGCTTTTAAGTTTCAATCCAAAGCTTGGCGCGAGAGTTTCATCGGCATTTTAAAGGTAGAATAAAACCAAATTTGGAGAAACTCATAAAGAGAAATCTGCTGTTTTTAAACGGAATAAGATAAGGTAAGATTGTTAGCCATTTATTGATTTAACTAAGGCTTTAGGTTATAAAGCAAGGATATTTATGATTTTCCAAGAAGTCATGACTCGCTAAAAATCGCGACTTCCAAAATCTGAAAATATGACTAATGCCGTCAATAGTGTGTCTAGGTAAGAAAACCACCTTTAAATGCAGAATCATGCAGTGCTCACAACTCTCCCAGACAAATCAGATTCACTGTGATTTTTACTCCTTTACTATGAGTTGCAAAATAAACAAATCGTTTGATTTTTTATTGATACGCCTATCAAGTTGATTAAAGCCTGCTGCCTATTATATTACGTGTATATGTACATATGTATTCAATTATCTTTTAGTCACGTACAAATACAGATAGGTTATCTCAAAAAACAGTTTCTATGTGTACTCTACATAAACCGATTCAAGATATTGTGTGTTAACAAGAGTATGGTTTATAACATTTGGGATTGTTTCACGATATACGTACTTTCAAATGCTTGAGAATTTCATCAATGAACCTTCAATGAAGAATGTAGATAGATCTTTAAAAAACATATATAATCTATTATTAACAACTGGAAATACAAATAGTAAGTGCGTCTATTTACATGTTACCACACGAATGCCATGCAAATTAGCAACACACAAAAAGCAAACACCTATTAAGCACACTATCACAACTTATATATATAAATAAAAATATGTATGTATAAACGTGTGTATTATTATACTGATAAAAAGTGAGTTGATCGGCTGTACAAAAAGTTTTTTGTCGAGAGCTTTGACAAAGCATTGGCCCAGTGCCCAACTAGACTCTCTGTGGATCAGTCGAGCGAAAAATCTTTCAAGAATGTCGAAATCGAATGAAATTGTTAACCCAAATGAACATCTTGTCATACCCGATTGGATCACTGAAAAGTATTTCAAAGCCGTGCTCGATAGGGACGAACCGAACCATGTCAAGGTGCTCAAATTTACACCTGTCGCGGCCATACCGCCCGGTGAGAACTTTACCTCCATTATGCTGCGCATTTACATCGATTTGGAAATGAAAGGTACAAACACATTTTCAACATTTTCTGAAATTATATATAATAATAAACTGTTCGCTTTCTTAGATGGCAGCACAAAAACAAAGACCTACATCTTTAAGACGATGCTGCCTAGCGAACGGGGTGGGGCTGAAATAGAGAATTTTGGCCTGTTCCCGAAGGAACTGAAGATGTACGAAACATATCTGCACGCTTTCGAGGCACTCTATAAGGCAGCCGGTGAGGATATACAAATTGCGGCCAAGTGTCTGCACACTGAGGAGCGCGAGGGCTGCATTCACTTCATTTTCGAGGATCTGGGTGTTAAAAAATTCCGAAATGTGGACCGCATTAACGGCCTGGACATGGTGCATATGACATGTGCTTTACGTAAGCTAGCCGAATTTCACGCAGCCAGCTCAGTTTATGAGGAGCAAAATGGTCCCTTTCCCAGCGAATTTAATGAAGGATTTATTTCACTCAACACCGATAAGTTCATTAAAGAAGGCTTTCAGATGAGGGAGGTGTCCTTTAAAAAGGCAATGGCCACATGGGGCATGAACGATGCCGAAAAGTATATCAAGAATTTTGTAAGTAGTAAAGTAAATAACTATAAATAATTAAAATAACTCTATTTTTCGTTTATTAGCCTACTACAGAACAGTATTGGGCCATGTGTATTAGTACTCTGGAAACTGATCCCCAGGATTTCAATACCTTAACCCATGGAGATTTCTGGTCTAGCAATTTGATGTGCAATTATTTGCCTGACGGAAATATAGATCAACTGATCCTGGTAGACTTTCAAATCTGCAAATGGGGTAGTCCAGCTCTGGATCTATTGTTTTTTATTACGTTATCAGCTGCAAACGACATACGTCTTAAGGAATTTGATCATTTTATCTGCATTTATTGGGAGCGTTTAATAGAATGCCTTAAATTACTGAAATATAAGAAGCCTTTGCCCAAGTTGCGTGATCTACAAGCCTCTCTGTACAAGAAGAACAACTCGTTCTATGGTAAGGCTCATGATAGTTATTTTAAGCCTTCATGCTGACAATTTATTTATTTTTCTGTATCTAGCCTTCTTTGCCCTCACAAATCACCTGCCTCTAATTGTGTTTCCTACCGATAAGGATAGCAATATGCATTCTTTGATGGCTGAAACTGAAGAAGCAGAAAATTTACGGCTGCGTCTGACGTCTAATCCCATTTATGCCAATATTATGAAGGATTTGTATCCATTTTATTTCAATCGTGGATTGTTTAATTTTGACGACTATATTACGGAATGAATAAAACTGTAGGTCTTACACCTGCCTATAAAAATAACTTTTTGTAGACACAGTTTATCTTTATCTCTTAAGTACGTGTCCCCTTATCATTATCTAAGATCCTTGAAATATTGATAAAAACACAGCGGAAATTAAAAGCTGGCAATGCTTAGCCCTGTCTACACTTAAACGAGTGTAGAGTTAAAAGTTCAGTCCAATTATGTCTGCTAAAATTTAACATTTAGTGTAATCGGTTGATCTTTCAGTTGTTATCATTCTGATTTTTAGTTTATTTTATAACGAAGAAAGACCTAGGATGGCTTAAGATTTAACCAAAGCCCTTAAGTTAATCCAATCAGTTGCGTTGATCCGATATCCGTATCTTAAATTTTGTAAAAATATAATACATTGAGAAAAAAATCGAAAAATTTGGCAAAAAAATCGTTTAAAAAAAATATTTTTTTCTAAAAACGTTACAGTGCAAGATTTGACAATAGAATTTTTTATGAGTGAAATATTGATATTTAAAATTAATTTTTTATGAGTGAAATATTGATATTTAAAATTAATATAACATCTACAATTAGCTTAACAGGGTAAGTGCTTATATGCATTTTACTGTCAACGCGGTTTGTTTAAAGTTGATGATTAGAATGTCAGAATTCAGAAACTCGGATGTCTCTACTATCAATTTTAGCGTGCTGTGAAATAATGGCTGCGACTGTGATACAATCTAACTGAAGCAGGTTTTGTTTTTCTATCGTTCATCTAAAAAAAACAAGTAAGAGGTTCTAGTCGGGAGCTCCCGACTAGGGGACACCCTGAACCCTCTTCTTCCAACATCAAATGAATATATATATTCTATTTTAGAAGCTATATGTCAAGTTTGGTGACTCTAGCTCTTATTATTTACCAAAATTGCCCAAAAAACAGGATATCGATATCGATTTTTATCGATTGCTTGGAAACAGAGTAAGTTATCGATTATCGGAAACAAACTCGATCTGCGCGGGAGCTAGGAGCACCTACATCTAAAATTTCAAGTCTCTAGCTCTTATAGGTTCTGAGGTCCTTGCGTTCATACTTACGGACGGACGGACGGACAGACAGACGGACATGGCTAGGTCGACTCGGCTATTGGTGCTGATCAAGAATATATATACTTTATGGGGTCGGAGATGCTTCCTTCTGCCTGTTACATATATTTCGATTTTGCACAAATACAATATACCCATATACCCATTTTTAATGGGCTCAGGGTATAAATAGAACTATTTAGAAATATGATATAATGAGAGTTTCTATAAAATAAGTAAGATTAGGTAAGATGATGATAAACAATTAGTTTGGTTTCTCTCGAGTCAAACTATTTGACGTCGTCTACAGTCATGTTTATTTAATATACATGTACGAATTTTTCGACATTAACTTTGAGATGTACTCCCTGTAAATATATAAAATGATTTCGTTTTGATAAATATAAAAACATATAAGATATATTATTCAAAATCAAAAGTTCACGAGAAATTATTTCGAACCACAATGTCAAGCTTTCCCCTGGTATTGTCAAATGGATTCTAACACTGAATGCTGCCAGGGCACTTAATTTTAAGGCAACCCTCGTATGTTGCTCATGAAATAAAAACTGTGAGTTAATTGAGTCCAGTTTGAACTGGCCTCACATTGCACGCTTGCTATTGTAACCTTGTAGAACGAAATGCATATACATATATTGTTAATTGGTGATAAATATAAAAGTGTTTATGGTAAAGACAAAATGAATAATAATAGAAGACTACTAAGTTGAGTGTACCCAAACTAAGGACTGTTTTGTTCAGAGATAAGTTTGAATACTTTACTTATGTGAGATGTCAAACGTATATATAAGTATAATAAAAGTGCTCATCAATAACTGATGAATTACCTATTAAACAAATACAATGCTTGACCAAAGCTAGTATGAGAGGGTTGCTCTTACATTCGCTGCGCTCTCTGTAAAACTCTCTTACGCTTTTATTATCACAGTCAATTAATGTAGCACTTGGCGAACCGGTTGAATAGAACAAGGAGAACCCGTTCAGTGAGCAATACCTGATAAGATTTCCAGAGCGTCCAATCTCACCTGCCTTGGTTAGGCAGGAACACCTACATGCTAACATAATATTCGTGCTACGTAGACCTGAAAGAAACCGAAACAGGGGCCTGAAAATCATGCTTGATAAGAATGCAAACAGTTGCGTCTCGCTGGTCGGAGCGTACAGAACAGTATAGAACGAGGCCAGATACCAGATCTTTCAGTGCCCACTTGCATATCAGTCAGAATGCCCGATAACAGCAACAAATTCTGTGAATCGAATGATGTGCACATCCATATACCTAGCTGGATCAATGAGGCCTATTTTAAGAAATTGCTAAAACGTGAACTAACCGAATTTCGAAAAATACTGAATCTCTCTATAATACCGGCCTCGCCGCCTGGCGAATGTGAGAGCTACACCTCGTTGCTAATGCGCATTATAATCGACATTGAAATGAAAGGTGAGGCAAAGGTAAATACGGCAATCACCCAATGCCGCTGACCTAATAATTGTTATGCATATGTCTATATAAATAGATGGATTCACCCAACAAAAGTCGTATATTATGAAAACCATGCTCACTGATGCGGCGGGCATAGGTTATATCAACACGCTCAACATATTTCCGAAGGAGAAACAAATGTATGAGCTGATTATACCACAGCTGGAGCAGCTTTATCAGGAACAGGGCAGATCTGTCAAATTTTCGCCCAAGTGCCACTGGGCGGAGAATGTGAATGGACGCATCTCGTTGGTGCTAGAGGATCTGAAGACCAAAAAGTTTAGCAATATCAATCGGCTCAAGGGTTTCAATATGAAACAAATGCAGCGAGTACTGGAGAAACTGGCCGAGTTCCATGCAGCCAGCGCGGTCTGGCATCAGCGCAATGGTGCCTATCCGGAGGATTTCCAACGTATCTATCTGCCTGCCAACTATAACAGATCCAAGTCGTATCAGGCGCGAATACAGAGCTATAAGACGGCCATGACCACATGGGGCTTTAGCAATCCCGACCTCTACACGAGCAGAATTGTAAGTAAATATATATGCAATATATATTATAATTTGATATACTCTTTATATGAAGCCGACAGCGGATCAGTTTGTGCAATGTGCTGCCCGTTGCTTTAACAACGATCCACTGGAATTTAAGGTACTTAATCACGGGGATTTTTGGTCTGGCAATATTTTACTCAATAGCACTTTGGCCTGTGATATCAAGGAGATACATTTTGTGGACTTCCAACGCTGCAAATGGGGCAGTCCCGCTCAAGATTTATGGGAGCTGATCATATGCTCCTCGCATCATAGTCTGAGAACAAAACAATTTGATTGTTTTGTTAGAATATATCACACACATCTTATCCAATGCCTCAAATTGCTGAACTATGCCAAGCCGTTGCCTTTGCTCAGGGAACTGCACATGAGCATGCTCAAGCATGGTTTCTGGGGTGAGTTCTGGGGAGCATGTTCCGATTAAAGGCTTTTATTTAGTAAGTCCCACCCGCAGGTTACTTTACCACCTTTATGCATCTGGTGCTCATTCTACTACCCGTGGACAATGGGGCAAGTCTGCCCAAGCTAATGCTGCCTGGTGAGGATGGGGATCGCTTTCGTGCCAAGGTCTACACAAATCCATTGTATGTGCGGGCCGCCTTAAGCATATTTCCATTCCTGCATAGACGTGGCCTATTAGAATTTTAAGAAATTATTATTTATATTTACTTACACTTGTTGGACGAATTTCTCCTATCTGTAAATATAGCAGTCACTTTTGGCTATCTTGGAAGATTTATCTTTTGTTTAGCTGCGACAAAGTCGGTTGAATATTTTATCAAAATCAACCGAAATAGAAAACAATTGATAATAATGCAGTTGGGGACAATCGACTAGCAAATGCTCTGCATTTGCCAACAGACCACATAATCGACCATTTAAACAGATAGACAAAAGATATATATTATCATATGCATGTGCTATCATGTATATACTAATATATCTTAAACATTCTTAACGATTGCATATTTTCCATACAATATGACGAATATACATTTCTATTGGCTTAGACCTAGTTTCAGAGTATTTCGTAGTGATCACTTCCTTATTTATTTTTAGTTTTGTTTTTTATATTCTCCCCGATCGGTTTTCTAAGTGTTTTGATTATAAGGAAGCGACTTTGACTTACCACAAAACATTTTTAGGTTTGCTACTTATGAGTGATTATCAAATGATTGATTGATTTAAATTCGTGCATGTATATCATTTTTTCGATATAATCATACCATACTGAACACAACCTATTTACACTATACAAATTATAGATCTGAAGATATTCAAAGTCGTTAATTGACTTTGATCTGATAAAAATAATAAATGAAGGAATTACTCTTCTTTTATTACAAACAGGAATATACAATCATAAACAAATATACAAACAAGAATAACTTTACTCTAGTAATTTTCGTATATATATATTTGTTATATATATAACAAATCAATATGTCGCTGCATATTGAGAAATATATAGTATTAGTTTCATCAGTTTTATATGTAACGTATTATATTGCAAAATACGGCTTGCAGGAATTGGACATTTTTTGCGAATTAATATCGCCTCAAGCGAGCGATAACTGTAATTCTGAACAGAAATGTAATTATCTTAGGGTATTTCTAAGTCGACTATAATTTATTTGCTAATGTATTATCATAACATGCGCCACGTTCCCTTTTTGTTCTACTGGCCGTCAGCTGATAAACGCAGCGTATGTCAACGAGAGCTAATAACAGAGAGAGCTTTTCGAGTGGGGCCGTGGCCACGTGAGTTGTTGCCAGCGAGAGCTTTTCTGTGCGGGCGTCTCTCGCTCTCGCTCTCGGTCGCACTCTGCAATTAACAGCTTAACTCAACAGCCGCTGGCGCTCAGCTGCTCGCTGTTTATTAAAGTATATTTTCCCATAAGTCAGGTGACTTGAAAAAGTAAAAAAAAAAAGAGTTTAATTAAAATGGGCACCGGCAAGAAGAATTACCAAGCACCTGAGTGGCTGACCGTGGAATTTCTGCAGGATGTGCTGAAGGAGCACTTCAAAGAGGAGTCGCTCATCGTTAGCGATTTGCTAGTGAAAAGCGCCCAAGTGGGCGATGTCGTTGTCGGCTTTGCCAGTGAAATGCATCGCGCCTGCTTCAATCTGCAGCGCGGCAACGTGAAGAGCAAGTTCTCGGTGTTTGTCAAGGATCATCCGAAGGGTCAGACGGGCGCCATTGCTCTGCGAAGCAAACTGTTCAAGCGTGAGATCCTGACTTATAAGGAAGTGTTGCCGCGGGTACAGGCGCTCCTCGAATCCATTGGCGACAAGGCGAAAATTGCACCCATCTGCTATTACACGACGGAGAGTCCGGAGCCATTCCTCATTTTGGAGGACATGCAACTGAGCGGATACGAAAACTTTGAACGCGGGCGTCTACTCAACTTAGACTATGTGCTGCCCAGCGTGGAGAAACTGGCCAAGCTTCATGCCTGCAGTGCTGTCATAGCCAAGCAGAATCCCGAAGTGCTAGAGTTCTTCAACGAAGCGCCCATCTCTCGCAATCCGGATCGTCGTGATTTTCTTAGTTTCTTTCCGGTAAACATACGCTGCGTGGCTGAAGAGATTGCCCACTGGAAGGGCTTTGAGGAGATCACTGAGAAGATGTTTAAGCTAGCCGAAAATGTGCTCCAGAGCGCCGTGCATATGTATGAGGAGCAGGAGAAGGGCTTTAAAGTTTTTAACATGGCCGACATTTGGATCAACAATCTAATGTTTCATATTAACAATGAAACGAAGGAACCCGATAATGTTGTTGCCGTAAGTTCTTATTTTCAAATTGGTAAAGAAAAAAAGGGTATATTGCAGTTGTGCAGAAGTATGTAACAGATATACACGATATTATATGACTTAGCAACACAAAGCATAATATTTCGATGCACGTATCTATCTTAATCGAACGCAAAACTATAATCATTTTTAAACGTGAAGCCTCAACTTTTTGGACATATTTATGAATTGAAAATATCAGACAGATCGATTTTATTCACAGGATCTATTATTAGTGGGACTTTTGGGTATAAGTAAATAAGCATGTATGTTGTAAAGCTGAATGTAGTCGGAAGTCCTCGACCAGACGCACTTATTTTCTACCATCAAGCGTTTTATAATCTATTGAATCTCTTACAGTTGGACTTCCAGCTGGCATTTCTGGGCTCACCAGCTGTTGATCTAAACTATTTTCTATTTGGCTCTCTCAATGAGAATGTGCGTAAGGTGCACTTAAAGTTTATTATACATGAATATCAGCGCGTACTTAAAGAAACTCTAGAAAAACTTGAATACCAGGGTCACATTCCAACTCTCAAAGAGATTCACATTGAGCTTATTCAAAATAGCCTGATTGGTGAGTTCAAATAAAGTTCCATACCATATATCATGTACAGTATCTTATATTTTAAAACTCTTTAGGAGTCATTGCGGCCACTTGTCTAACGCCGCTGATATTCCGGGAAGATGCGGGCTTCGATAATCTTGAGGATCTGAACTCACGAACAGAGAATGGCGATCGTTTTCGACGCGAGAACGTGGAGAATCCCAAATATCGCGCATTTTTACAACGCACTGTCAAAGAGTTCGAGCTATCAGGTTTCTTGGATACGTAATTATACCTTATTTCTAGATAAGTTTCAACATGTAGGGCTTCCGAAAAAAATACTATATTCAGAATAGTAATAAATATCGTAAGATTCGTGCTTTTCGTACCCAAGGAAAATACACGGCATAGCTTTAATTGACAACCTCTAATATGCTAAATTTATACTATCAGAACGATAGCAATTTTAGTTGACTTATTGAAAGCATTCAAACATATCGAAAAAATGAAACTATCAAATATGAAATAAATAATAAAAAAAAAAAAACAGATCACTAATCAAGTTATTTTTGCATTTGCATTGAATTGGTACTGATTTAATGATAAATAATACCAATAAAACTATATTTATTATTAATTTGATATCTATTGATGAATTCAATAACAGTTCTATATAATTTTAACATCCGATTTTACTCAAAGTAGCCTAGCTCGTCAAATCTGGCCAACAAAAACTTAACATCTTCGATGAAACTTTCAAAACGGTACAACTTTTTCCGCACCTCTTCCTTTTGCATCAGTTCAGCGGGATCGAAGCTTTTTAACTTAAGGGCTCCCATCATTGGCAAGAATGTTGTAACCAAAAATATATCTAAAAATTATGCAGTCAAAGTACTAAAGATCTATTTATAAGTTAAACTTTCACAAGTAAAGCCTTACCATAGTATTTATGTTGGGATACTTGTCTCCAAAACTCTACCGAATTCGGTAACTCGCCCTTAAAGCCAATTTTTTGCAATGATGCAACAAACTCGGAAAAGTAATGGTTAATCAGTACTTTGTAGTTATTATGCCGATCCTCCATGCTCATCAGCATATATACAGCATAGATCAGATCAAGAGTTATCGGGCAAATATTGCTCATTTGGAAATCCACTAGCATAACATCTTCCAAACTTTCATTGTCCTTGCTATACTTGAACATCATATTACGCAGATGAAAGTCGCAATGGCCAAGGACGTAATAGCCGTTGGGCTGGCGATTATTGCGATACTCCTGCATTATGGCTTTCAAGCGATCCACATAATCATTTTCCATCTTCTTAAAATGAGGTACATACTTTCTTAATTCTGGAACTTCCTCAAGTAATCCAATAAACGTACCCATGCCAGAGTTAAAAAAAGGATCTTTCAAAACGCTAGGCATTTCAAACAAGCCATGTTTGAATTCTTGCAAGTAATCTGGTTGCTTAAGTTAATAAATTTAGTAGTATGATTAAATATTTGATTATTATGTAATTCTATTTTCGGCATACCTCATGCAGTATATGAAAGCTAGCCGCATGCCATTTAGCCAGCTTAAGGAACGCTAACTTCAGTTCGTCTTTGGTTGCGTCACGATTTCTTACAACCGAATAGCCTTGCGGCACCAGGTCCTCAAAGATCATTACCTGTCTGGGCTCCAAGCTGTAATAGATGCAGGACACACATAGTCTGGTATTATCGCCCGCCTCTCGAAGAATCTCCTCGAACTTGGGCAACGCTTTCGTATACATGCCAATCTCGGTCCGAAAGATGTTTGAGCTATTGAGCATTTCTTTCTTGTGACCCTCCTGATCGGGCATAGTCTTGATGATCAGCGACTTGGAGAGCTTGCCCTCCTGTGTACTAAACGAAACATTCGCACGAAACATGACGCTCGCGTAGTGATCTGACTTGGCACTGGCTGGCGTTATGCGGAAATCCAGGACACTTAGTTCTGGCGCCTTTTCATGTTTGCGAAGCACTTCCTCAAGGAACTGCGCATTTAGCCACTCGGGTGCCACTAATTCGTCAGCACTGAAGCTATCGCTACTTTCAGTTGTCATATCGTTTTTAATTTTTGTTACTAATACTTATAATATCGACACAATCTGTTGACTATACCGGCTCTCCAACTGAACACACGATACTAAAAGTTCCCTCTACATGCGTCAACTATTTAAGTGAAATTTTTTGCAAAAGTGTTCTCGTAATTTTGGCAAACGTGTTAAGCTCTGTGTGACTCATAGTTTGATTGATTTCTGAAAATAAAAATATTTGTACTTGATAACCGTTGTTATCTATTAATGGGCTTATACATTTTTTTATGGTTTTTATAAATAAATATAAAAGTACAAGAAACAATTTAATTTATGTTATGTTAAAAGAAAGCATCTTATCAAAGATTTGAGAGACACTGAGATTACTCTCTCTCACTCTCTCTCGCTTCTTATTTGCCTTGTTTACATCTATTTTATTCTACCTCTCTCTATTTTCTCTCCTTCATCAATATCGTATGGATGCTTCAAATGACGGAATGGGCCACTTAAATTGCTTTTTCAAAGCTCGATAACCTTGTGAAATAGGCCGATAAGGCCTTCATTATACCTTTGCAGAGGGTATTATAATTTTGTCGTTAAATGTGTAACGCATAGAAGGAGACATCTCCGACCCCATAAAGTATATATATTCTTGTTCAGCATCAACAGCCGATAGAGTCATGTCCGTCTGTCCGTCTGTCTGTTTCTATGCGAACTAGTCTCTCAGTTTTAAAGCTATCTTATTGAAATTTTGCAGAAGTCCCTCTTTCTGTGGCACGCAGCTCATATGTGAAAACCAGCTGGATCGGACCAATATATCATATAGCTGTCATTATTAGTTTTACTTTACTCCTCATATATATGCAAAATCCTATTAAGATCGGACCACTATATCATATAGCTGCCATATGAACGATCGGTCGAAAATTAAGTTGTTGTATGAAAAAACAATTTGTTTATCGAGATATCTTGCCCAAGCTCGGCATTAACTATTTTCCCTGTGCTTCTTGGATACGGGCAAAGCACTATAAGCATTATGAAAAGGTTGGGTCTGCAAGGGTATTAGATCTTCGGCGTGCCGAAGATAACCTTTCTTTCTCGTTTTATATTGTAATTAGGCAGATAATTGTTGTTTTATTTTTTATATGTTCTGGTTCGATAAAATTTAATTCATTTCTTGTACATGTTCTTACCATAAAATATATTTTTTAATAAATATTGCAAACATGGCTGCAAGCTCAAATTGTTGATGGTCCATTTCAGAGATTGAACTCGAGAACCTGTTCTTAAATTCTTATAAGCCCAGGTTTCGTTCGTCTCATTGTCTATGTAATCAATATATAAACTTTGATCTGACTAATTAGAGACTTCCTAATTACGAAGATCCTTGAAGTCCTAACTAAGACAGCGTTTTAGAAAAACACGTCCACGTAGTTTATTTGAAACTAATGTACGCAACAACATAGCCAACAACAGGCGGCAGGTCGCCAACTCAAAGCAATAATAACAAATTTAAAAAAAAATTAAATTCAAAATTATTACCTTTATTATGTTGTTTTGTTAACTAAAATGCTGTTAAATGTCCTTTTTCGCAGGCCAAAAACAGTGGGTTGAGTAGCGTGGTGGGCTAAGCACACCTTAGTCCGGGGTTAAAAAACCTCAATTTATTTTATTTGCATAATGTCTTCTTACACGTGATTAGCGCTTTGCCAGAAACTACACTATTTACAAATAACCACAACAAATATTTTTAGACAACACATATATTTTTTAGGCATATCTTGGCTTGAGCTGAGATTTATCATTAACAAATTAAACAGACTCTGCAAAGTATCCCTCTTCTTCGAATCTGGACAACAGATTCTTCACATCTTCGATATACAAATCTAGACGGTACATTGTTTTTCGCACATCTTCGTGTTGAAATATATCAGCAGGGTCAAAGGCATACAGCTTAAGGGCACACATCATTGGCAAAAATGTAGTTAGCAAGTAAATATCTAAGAAATGTTCAACATGAATATAACATACAATATATAGCTGAAAGCGACTTCCAAGTGGTTACTTACCATAGCACTTATGCTGGGACATTTGTTGCCAAAACTCTACCGAATTCGGCAACTCGCCCTTAAAGCCAATATTCTGCAATGTTGTGAGGAACTCGGAGAAGTAATAGTTAATCAGTTCTTTGTAGTTATTGTGACGATCTTCTATTCCCATCAGCATATAAACGGCATAGATCAGATCTATGGTAATCGGGCAAATGTTGCTTATTTGAAAATCTAATAACATGACATCTTCCAAACTTCCATTTGCCTTGTGCTTGAACATCATGTTTTTTAGATGAAAGTCGCCATGGCAGAGGACGTAATATCCATTTGGTTGGCGATTATTGCGATACTCCTGCATTACAGCTCCCAAGCGATCTACATAATCATTTTCCATCTTCTTGAAATGAGGTATATACTTTCTCAATTCCGGAATCTCTTCCAGCAAATCGAGGAACTTTCGCATGCCTGTGGTACAAAAGGGGTCTTGTCGCATATTTGGTATCTCAAACAGGCCGTATTTAAGTTCTTGCAGATAATCGGGTTGCTAAAGTACAGGAATAGTATAAAGAATCGTTGCTTACTATTAAATCATATTTCAGGCTTACCTCTTGCAGCATATGAACACTGACTGCATGCCATTTGGCAAGCTTAAGAAATGCAAGCTTCAGCTCATCGATGGTTGCGTTGCGTTTCCTTATGATCGTATACCCTTGGGGCACCAGATCTTCAAAGATCATTACCTTTCGCGGATTCAAACTGCAATAAATGCAGGGCACACATAGTCTGGTATTATCGCCCGCCTCTCGAAGAATCTCCTCAAACTTGGGCAACACCTTCGTGTACATGGCTATCTCGGTACGAAATATATTTGAGGTTTCGAGCATTTCTTTCTTGTGACCCTCCTGATCGGGCATGGTCTTAATGATCAGCGACTTGGAGAGCTTCCCCTTCTGTGTGTTAAATGAAACATTCGCACGAAACATAACGCTCGCGTAGTGATCTCCCTTTTCACTTGCTGGAATCATGTGGAGATCCAGGACTTTCAGATCAGGCGCCTTTTCATGTTTGCGAAGCACTTCCTCAAAGAACAGCACATTTAGCCACTCGGGTGCTACCAATTCATCAGCATTAAAGCTATCAACATTTTTATTTGGGTCCATGTTGCTTTTTCTATTCTTAACACTTTGATATTAATTTTCTTTCTATGCGAACTATCGGTAGTGTATAACAATAATGAAACTGAATGCCGTTTATACCACATTTTAAGTGACTTTTTGTTTAAAAGCTGAAGAAAGCTTTCGAAAAGCTTTGACAAGCGCGCTTATAAACTTTGAGTAGAATTCATTGTTTTGTGAAATAAAAGGAAATTGAAAGCCCTAAAGCTCTAAAGATAACTGCATGATTTAACCAACATGTAAAGGTTTCTATACATATAACAATTAATTGCTTACGTAATATATAAATAATTCTATCAGATCTAATTATAATGCAGACAATATTTATTCGATCTAAAACCTCATTAAGCAAATCTTTGAACCCTAAATCCACTAAGGAGAGATGTATTTACAAAAAAATGTGAATAACTTTTGTAATAAATTTGAAGAAATATATTTGTAGGTTTGAGGTCGAACGGTAAACATAAACTAAACACCATCACATAGGGTCAATAGAGTAAGAATTTCAGCTTCCTAGATTTTAGAGTTTTTTTGAGCTGTGCTCAAATCAGCCAAATCAGACTGACTCAGTCAGTTATTATATATTTAAACTAGGTATAAATATTTAAGAATATTTTTAATTAAGAATACTTCTTTCCCTACTAACGCCTTCTTCATGAGAGGTCTAAAGTAATGACAAAATTAGCTGTGGATAGAGGCATGCTTGGCCGCCCGGAAGAATTCATTACTCATCGTATTGGTGATGATATTAGCAACTTTTTAAATATAATGAATAAAATATCTTGGCTGAGACTCGTCTTATCGACCACTAATAAAATAAAAATAATAGAATAAACAAGGAAGTGCAATATACTTGAGTTAGAAAACAGTTTTAGCTGCATGCTAGATACTCCATGTGGGTACAACAGCTTCTGTACCAATTTAATATTATCGAGGCTTTCCAATCTACAATCAAGATTAGATAACAGCTGATATAACTCTTGCTCTCTATCTCCCTCTCGACTTCAATCTCTCTTAAATAATAATTTTCTACTAGAATATAATATATTCCAAAGATGATAACAATTGCCACTATACTTAAGTTCAAAACCCTCCTAGCATATGATAAAGCTTTATAATCATATTGTCATTAAAATAATAAAATGTTAATTTTTGTACACACTCTGCTAGTATAAAAATTAAAATTACAATAGGTCGGACTCAACTGTAATTCTATAAGCAAATAAACTTGATCCTGGCCGTCTGCTCCAGATAATACCACACTTTCCAAAAATTACAAAACTGAAAGAAACCATTCTGTCAGACTTTAAAGCTTTAGTTATGTTTGTTAAAATTTTGAACTAGGGTGACCCTTACTTGAGCTGATTTAATTCATCATTCTCTTTTAGTTTTGAAAGCAATAATAATAACCATATCTACTCATATGTTTACCCACTGAATGTAAATAAAAACAAGTAAGAGGTTCTAGTCGGGAGCTGCCGACTAGGAGATACCCTGAACCCTCTTCTTCCAACATCAAATGCATATATATATTCTATTTTAGAAGCTATATATCAAGTTTGGTGACTCTAGCTCTTATTATTTACCAAAATTGCCCAAAAAACAGGATATCGATATCAATTTTTATCGATTGCTTGAAAACGGAGTAAGTCGTCAAGAGCACCTACATCTAAAATTTTAAGTCTCTAGCTCTTATAGGTTATGAGATCCTTGCGTTCATACATACGACGGACGGGCAGACGGACATGACTAGATCGACTCGGCTATTGATGCTGATCAAGAATATATATACTTTATGGGGTCGGATAAGCTTCCTCCTGCCTGTTACATACATTTGGATTTTGCACAAATACAATATACCCTTATACCCATTTTTAATGGGTTCAGGGTATAAAAAACTTTCCGACCAATTGTTCTTGTAGAAACTATATAAAACAGTGGTCCAATCGACTGCTTCATAATATCTTAAGAAACTAGTGAGTTAATATCTGCTGAGATATCTTTGTAAGGCATATGTAACAGAAAATTATCCAAGCAAGAATTCATTTTTTACCTATAGGTCTACATGATAAAATAGATGATCATATTTTGCGCCAAACATTACGTGACAAAATTATATTACCCTCTACTAGGGTATAACAACTCAAGTTTAAGCTCCCACCAGCGGTGATTATTTTGCGAGTCATTTAGTGATGTAATCCATTTAATTAAAAAGCTCTGAAAGCTTTTAAATAAAATTGCATAAATTCGTAATTTCAGACGATTTGCGCTTAGTTAGTTCTTAAAATACCTGACAAAAGCATCCAGAATGCCTCCCAATAACGACAGCTACAACTCGGATGAGCTCAATGCGCCACAATGGCTTAACACAGAGTTCATCAGAAAAGTCTTGGTTAAGCATCTCAAGGCACCAGAGCTCAAAGTAGTTGATGTAAAGTTCTCCCCAGCCAGCTCCAAGGGGGATCATTATGCAAGTCTTATGTTCCGAGCCTATGTTAAGTATGAAACACAAAAGGGGCACTCGACGATATCACTCGTCATCAAAACAATGCCCGAGCAGGATGGTCACAAAAAAGAGCTGCTGGGTGAATCACACATCTTTGAGACAGAGATTGCCATGTACACCAAGGTGTTGCCCAAGTTCGAGAAAGTATTGCGCGAGGTGGGCGATATGACTAGATTATGTGCCACCTGCATCTACCATAGCTTAAATCCACGCCAGGTAATGGTCTTTGAGGATCTGTTAACCCAGGGCTACGCTGTCATTCGACGATCTGCTAACATAGAAGAGCTGAGAGCTGCCCTAGAAACTCTGGCCAAATGGCAAGCAGTTAGCCACAAGTTGCTCAGAGAACAGCCCGAGCTATTTGACCAGCTACAATATGATATAACCACACTTCCAAAATTTTTGGAGCAGGACTTTTTGACCAAATCCCTGGGCAGCTTTATAGATATGCTTGGAAATGTGGAGAGTCTGAAATCCTACCGCAAGTACTTTGAACCGATGCAAGATAACTTAATTCAGGCCTGGGTGGATGTGATACGAGAATATCGAGACAATCGTCAACAAAATGGGTACTACGTGCTCTGTCATGGGGACTTTCATCTGCGTAATATGATGTTTAGGGGACCCGATTGTATGCTGTTGGATTTTCAGATGTCCTACGTGGGATCTATGGCCAATGATATTATATATGCCATCTACATGTTGTTCGACGGCAAGTTACGTGAAGAGAAATCAAATGAACTTATTTATAACTACTTCCAAACCTTCGTGGATACATTAAAGAAGATTGGGTACCAGGGCAAGGTGCCTAGTTTGGTTGAGTTTCGGCGTCAAATGTTTGAAAAAAGATATAATGGTAAGTTCAAGTAAAAGAAATCTGATTTATGTAATATTTAGATGTAACATCTATACCATCTATACCTCAGATTTTTTGCTGCTTACTTCTTTTCATCCTATAATAATATATATGCGCAAGGGTGCCGATGCTGGAGATATAATAGAAGATGATGAATTGCGTTCCAAACTGTATTACCAAAAAGAATATATAAAGGAACTGGAAGATCTATTGCCTAGAATGCTTCATTTGGGCTATTTTGAGCCTCTTTAATTGTGTAGAGTAAATAGTGTCTAATCGTGTAGTTTGAATAATTATATGGCAAAAATTATATAAGAATGTTGTGACAAGAATTCCCCTTGGTGTTACTGTGTTTGACTATGCATGTTTATGAGCATCAGCCCTCTCTACGTGTGGAGCATCATAATAAGTCTATACATTGAGTTTGCATTTAATTTACTTTTAATTAAAGATTTTCAATTCAGAATAATTTTTTGATAAGCAGCAAATCTTTGGCTGTCTGCGCTTTTTCAGAAATAATCTTTACAATATTGAAGCTAGCTATCTTTAAAAATACATTTTAATCTTATCAATTTCAACACTCGTCGTTCTCTTTAGACTTTATCACCTACAAGTGCATTTATTTACTTCGTTTTGTGACACTAACAAAAAACATATATTTTTGTTAGGAATGCATTCTCCTTACAATAACGCATCGCTATAAACATACACATATAGTATGTGTTTACCAACAAATTTGTTTACCATGTGCTGGGCTTCCAACTCATTGTGATAATTTGAGACGTTTTCAACACTTCGCAAATCGACACGCCTTTGATAAAAGGTGGGTTAAGGATTATATATTTGTATTTTAGTATGTATAGATGTTAATTTCTATATGTATTATATTTAATGGCGATTAACATTTTTCAAACGCGGAAAATAGGTGGCAAAATAAGATAAAAGTTTAGAGTCAAAAAAAGTTGGACATACACTAAAAATTTGCAGTAACAGCATTTGCAGATTTCGAGATATGCTGAAATTAATCGAGCTGCGCATCGATTAATATCGATTAATAAAAACTCGATATATGCATGTTAAGGGAGGACCTAAGATCTTTATCAAAAAAATAGGACAGAAGACAAAAATTAAATCGAGTCGGTATTGATTCTTATTAAAATTATATATCTATTATGTGGCTGACATTACAAAACTTTTAAAATACGATTGTTTGTTTAAATTTTGAGTTGAACGTGGAGAGGTGCGCAAAAAAGTGCTCGTTACATACCTTGGCAGAACGTGTACAATTTCTTTCAAATCTGGCGAAAAGCGATGATCGGATCGATTTATTTTGCCACTCATCTAATTGTCATCACCCCTTTGTTGAAAAGCCTGGCAAAAACATCCAGAATGCCTTCCAATAACCACAACCACAACTCGGATGAGCTCGATGCGCCACAATGGCTTAACACAGAGTTCATCAGATAGGTCTTGATTAAGCATCTCAAGGCACCAGAGCTCAAAGTAGTTGATGTAAAGTTCGGGAATATCGCGATAGCCGTCAAGGAAATGGGTACTACGCGCTATATCATAGGGACTTTCATCTGCGTAATATGATGTTCAAGTGACTCGAATGTATGCTTTTGAATTTCCAGTTGTTCTACGTGGGATCTGTGGCTAACGATATTATTTTTCGAATGAGAGAGAGAGAAATCGAATAAACTTATTTACAACTACTTGGAAACCTTTGTGAATATATTAAAGAAGAGTGGCTACCAGGGCAAGGTGCCTAGTTTGTTTGAGTTTCGGCGTCAAATGCTTGAAACCAACCAATATTTTAGATATAATGGTTAGTTAATATAAGTTTATAAATATATACATACATAAAAACCAAGATTTTAATGTAATGTAAAATGTAATGTAAGAAATGAAATATTCTTAGACTTTCTGCTATTTAATTTTCTCCGCAAGAGAGCTTAGCTTAGTGTATTATCAAAAGGAATACCTTGACGATGGATAAGTGTATAATTTAAATGAAAGTAATCTGTTTTTAATTTATTTATAATTACATATTTCTATAGATACCAAACTATTGTGGGCTGATTGTTCTTTACTTCTCCACAGGTTTCTCTTACCTTTTACGAATTGATATAAGCCTCATGCAAAACACGGCTTTATATATTTTTAATTACAACGCAACCTACACTATACTATTAAGTTTGTTATTGAGTATATAACCGGTTTTATGACTGTTTATAAATAACAAAAGTACGTTTCACCGTGACAAATCAAAAAAACTTTTAGCGAACTCTTTTAATCGGGACTAGAGTTAATAATTACATATACTACTTAACAAATACTATGCTGATAAAAAGTTCACTTATCTGTAAGGTACTGACGGGCTTAATACAAGATAATTGAGTTTTTCAATTCATTTTTAGGCAAACGTTTCCAATATTAACTAGATAGATAGCAATTCGTAGATGAGAATAATCTAAATTATCTCTAAAACATTGTTTATAAATATAAATGAAAAATGATGAAACAAAATATAAAAGCTCTCTCATTTTTTATACCCTTGCAGAGGGTATTATAATTTTGTCATGAAATGTGTAACGCATATAAGGAGACATTCCCGACCCCATAAAGTATATATATTCTTGATCAGCATCAACAGCCAAGTCCGTTTGTCTGTTTCTATGCGAACTAGCCTCTCAGTTTTAAAGCTATATTGACGAAACTTTGCAGAAGTCCCTTTTATGTTGCACGCAGCACATATGTTAAGTCCAGCTGGATCGGACCACTACATCATATAGCTGTCATAGGAACAACCGGTCTAAAATTAAGTTTTTCTATGGACAAATTTTTTGTTTATCAAGATATCTTGACCAAACTCGACATTTATTAGTTTTACTATACTCCTCATATATAGGCAAAATCTTATTAAGATCGGACCACTATATCATATAGCTGCCATAGGAACGATCGGTAAAAATTAAGTTGTTGTATGAAAAAACAGTTTGTTTTTCAAGATATATTGACCAAACTCGATATTTATAATGTTTAACTATACTCTTCATATAAATGCAAAATCCTATTAAGATCGGTACACTATATCATAAAGCTGCCTTAGGAACGATCGGTCGAAAATTAAATTGTTGTATAGAAAACTAAGCACGGCATTTAAAGATTTCACTATGCTCCCTTCATTTTTGCAAAATCTTATTTACATCGGACTACTGTATCATATATCTGCCATAGGAACGATCGGTCGAAAACTAGGTTTTTGATTAAAAACCTTTTTTGTTTATCAAGATATCTTGACCAAACTCGGCATTAACTATTTTCCCTGTGCTTCTTAGATACGGGCAAAGCACTATAAGCATTATGAAAAGGTTGGGTCTGCAAGGGTATTAGATCTTCGGCGAAGATAGCCTTCTTTCTCGTTTATTCTCTGCTCGCTTTTATTTATTATGAATAGCTTTCATAAAATTTTTTTGCACAGCAGTCTGTGGCTTCTCTTCTCCTTATAAGACTTTAAAGTGAAACTGATCGGCAGATACAAATGTGTTGGCGTTCATATTAAGTTACGCATTTTAATTTTATTTTGAATGCCCTGAACAGCTGGAAAAGTATTGTGACAGTTTACGCATTCGTCTGTACTATATTATGTTATCAAATCAATCAAAATAGCCCAATTTTTCGAATTTGTTTAACAAAAACTTAACATCTTCGACATATTCATCCAAAAAGTACATCTTTTTACGAATTTCATTCTTTTGTATCACCTCAGGAATATCAAAAGCATTGGACCTTATACCATGAAGCATCGGAAGAAATGTTGACAAAAGAAATAGTTCTGTAAAAAAATACATTTTAAAAAAAAAAAATGTTTAAGGTGCATCTTTAGGCTCAATTCATACTTACCAAAGAATTTGTGACGTGACATTTGTTTCTGAAACTCCACAAAACTCGGCAGTTCGCCTTTGAAGCCAGTTTTCTTTAATGTGTCAACAAAAGTGGAGAAATAAAAATTAACTAGCTCTTCGCAGTTGTGCTGACGATCTTCGGGAGACATCATCATATAAATAGAATATATTACATCGATGGTAATCGAGCATATATTGCATATTTGATAATCAAGTAACATGCAATCCTCAAAACTGTTATCTTCATTGTTGTACTTGAACATCATGTTACGCAGATGAAAGTCTCCATGGGATAAGACATAGTATCCATTGGGCTGTCGATTTTCACGATACTCTTCCATTATATCAGTGAAGAGTTTCATATAAGTATGCTCTAGGCTCTTAAAGTATGGCTTGTACTTGGTAAACTCTGGTTTTTTATCAAGAAACTCCATAAAATTACCAAAGCCCGTCGTCAAGAAGGGATCATTCATAAAGTTCGGCATTGAGCACAGGCCATGTTTGAATTCTTCCAGAAAATCTGGTGTCTAAGATATAAGCGATGCTTACTAGTTTTTCTAAATTGTTATGCGTTAGGTAATACCTCATGTAGAACCTGAAAGCTAACTGCGTGCAATTTGGCTAGCTTCGTTAATGCGCCCTTCAGTTCATCAACAGTAGCATTCCTATCCCTGACAACAGCATAACCTTGCGGCACCAGATCCTCAAATACCATGATTTGTCGCGGCTTAAGGCTGTGATAGAGACAAGGCACACATAGCCTAGTCTCATCACCAGACTTTTTTAAAATCTCCTCGAATCTGGGCAGCACTTTGGTGTACATGCCAATCTCGGTCTCGAAGAGATAGGAATCACTCAGCATTTCCTTCTTGTGCCCCTCCTCCTCTGGCATTGTCTTAATGATCAGCGACTTGGAGAACTCGCCCTTTTCTGTGGTATACGAAACATTACCACGAAACATAACGCTCGCATAGTGATCGCCTTTGCCACTCGCTGGAGACATCTTCACATTCACAACCTTGAGTTCTGGTGCCTTTTCATGCTTGGCAAGTACTTCCTCAAAGAACTGCGCGTTTAGCCACGCGGGTGCCACCAATTCATCGGCGTTGAAGCTATCATTTGTTGTCGCTGCCATATTTGTTTGCACTATAACTATATATATTATATAAGTATATTTAATAAGTATTTTTAGTGAACGAGTCAACGAAACTATTAATAATGAGCTTCTCTCTAGCGCACACGTCTTTTTAAGCGTTTTTGCCGAAAGCTTTCGAGAACCTATCAACAGCACGGAACTCTATTTGACAGGTTTTAATGCAGTTAATATTGGTTGGTATGCTGTGAAAATATTGTAATATTTTCAAAGGCCAATTACATTGAATTTGCAAACAGAAAATAAATAAGAAAATTAGAGGTCGATCGTTAAAGGCGCCCTTCCACATACATTTATCTGTTATTATACTGTTAACAGAATATTAGCTAATTGGTTCCAACCAACTGCAAAGTATCCACCTGCTTTTATTGATTAGATAAGATATATAGATTTCAAGTACCTGACCTAGAGGAAGTAAATAAAGTTTGTCGACATTCTACACAATAATGATGCGAAACAAGTTTTTATTGCACATTTATATTATTATTTTATTTATTTTATTTTTGAACAATATAAGTTAACAGAGGTCAGCGACACCAGCTCCACATGCTGATATAGCACTGAGCCGAATGTTCTTACGAGCTAACAGGGGTCAGCAAAATGCAACATAACACCAGCCGCAGATGCTGACATAGCTCTGGGCCGGATGTTCTTGCACGAAGGCAGCGCACGAGGCGCAAGCTAAGCATTCTAGCGGCCGTTGTGAAAGCACACAATAGCTTAGGTATTTTTGATCAATCTTTTGTAAATTTAGTTTTTAATGCGGCTTTCACTGAGGCACATCGGCCCAGAGACTTCGCGCGTAAATTAACTCACTCACTACGGCGCATCGGCCTAGTGTTTTAAAATTTATTATTACCCAAATAATGTTAAATATAGATAATCCGCGAGGATTATTATATAAATCTTAATTTATATATATATATATATATATATATATATATATATATATATAGTCTTAACTTACCCAAGTGTCTTTGCCAAAACAGCTGCCGGTGAAACTCGGCCAAATTAGGCAATTCGCCTGCATATTTTATTTTCTTTAAGGTCGCCGAGAAATGGGAAAAATAACTCAAACTCAATTAACTCATTACGATGATATTGGCGTTGATCGGGCGATAGCATTTGATATGGGACCCACATTACTCATCTCGAAATCCAGCAGCATGCAATCCTCTAAGAACCCACTATCTTTATTATGCTTGAACATCATGTTCCTAATGCAAAGATCGCCGTGGCATAGCACATAATACCCATTTTCCTGACGATTCTCGCGAATACTCCACAAGAGAAGCTCTAAACGTTTCCTGGTAAAAGTGTGGCTTATAGACACTCAAGTCAGGCACTTCATTCAGCATTCTAATGAAGTAATCTATACCGTTCATAAAGGGATCCTCCATTATTTTGGGTAGCTCCATTAAACTGTATTTGTATTTTTCAAATACGGCTGCCTCCTCCTTTTGTAACTTCTAGCTAACGGCATGCTACTTGGCCAGCTTGGAATAGGCGCATTTCACCTCCTCGAGAGTAGGCTCCCTATCGCGCACTACAGTGTAGCCCAAGGGCACCAGATCCTCGAAAATCATTACCTGACGCGGATCCAAGCTGCAGTATAGGCAAGGCGCATAAAGCGATATGTCATCGGATGCCTCTCGCAGTATGGGCTCAAACTTCGGCAGTATATCGGTATACAATCCCTGTTTGGAAGATGTGTGATTCGTCCAGTTGTTCCTTCTTGAAGTCCTCCAGCTCGGGCATTGTCTTAATTATTAAGGACTTAGAGGCCTTGTTGTCCGCTTGGGTTTTATATTCCACAGCGACTCTAAACATAACACTGGCATAATGATCACCCTTTACAGATTTTATAGTGCTGTGCTTCCACCTGATCATATTTTAAGTTATTTGCCAACACATTTTTTAGAAATTGTGAGTCCAGCCACGTGGGTGCCTCCACCTCATCGGCGTTAAATACATTGTTTTCATTTGACATTCTTTGATGGCAACAAAAATCTTTGTCCACTGCCAAAACTATTGTAAGCTCGACAAACAACTAATACCAAGTACTTGCTTTGAAGCTTTTTATTATATACAGCAAAATGCTCTATTTTACTAAATGCAAGCTTGCAAGCTTTTATTTTAAAATAAAAAGCTTATTGTGAAAGCTCACTTCCATTTCATGAAATCGGTTGATTTAAACAATCATGGACAATAAATTTTATAGAAAAAGCTTCCCCACTATATACATATATACAAAAAAAAAACTATCATAAATATTTCGTTAATTACAAATTTAGTATAGGGTAATTGTTTATTTCCCGTCTAACAGGTCAAAATGATTTGGTTTTTTGTCAAAATTTATGTAGCATTACATGAGAATGTTATATTGTCTAAAATCTTCCATAATTAATTACTAACGAGCAAAAAGTGCTATCTTTTGCACGCCGAAGATCTAATACCCTTGCAGACGCAACCTTTTCATAATGCTCATAGTGCTTTGCCCGTATCTAAGAAGTACCGGGAAAATAGTAAATGCCGAGTTTGGTCACGATATCTTAATAACCAAAACAGGATTTTAATCAAAAACCTGGGTTTCGACCGGTCGTTCGTATGGCAGCTATATGATATAGTGGTCCGATCTTAATAGGATTTTTCATATATTTGAGAAGTATAGTAAAACTAATAAATGCCGAGTTTGGCCAAGATATCATGAAAAACAAACAAGTTGTCCATACAACAACTTAATTTTCGACCGGTCGTTCCTATGGCAGCTATATGATATAGTGGTCCGATCTTAATAGGATTTTGCATATATATGAGGAGCATAGTAAAACTAATAAATGCCGAGTTTGGCCAAGATATCATGAAAAACAAAAAAATTGTCCATAGAAAAACTTCGCATAGAAGCAGACAGACGGTTAGACGGACAGACGGACATGGCTGTATCGACTCGGCTGTTGATGCTGATCAAGAATATATATGCTTTATGGGGTCGGAGATGCTTCCTTCTATGCGTTACACATTCCACGACAAATCTATAATACCCTCTGCAAGGGTATAAAAATGTTCTGACAGTGTTAAATAAGTATACTCTTCTGCGTGAGTGTTTACTAGTAAGGAACTATCGATAACTTTGAAGTATACAGATGTTCATTTTTGACTTGGCACTGTAAGCACGATTGGTCTTATTTGTTAATTACTTTATTTATTTATACTTTCCACCGCCAGAAACGTATTCTGAAGATTTAGCAAAAACATTTAGACCTTTCTTTTCCGATACGAAAAATTATGGTATCTTTACTTTCAGTTTGTGTTTAATTTAGTACTTTCCGTCAGAAATGTGGTATTATAGATATTTCAGAAACTGGTCACACAGTTAAGAACACAAGAGCTAACAAGTTGGCTGGCAAACTATCGTGGGACATTCCAAAACCAATTTATCAAATCAAACAATTCAAAGGTGGTGCAAAATGAACACGTCACATATAGTACTCATGATCTGTTTCATAATTGGCGTCGCTCAGACGGCGCTGGCGCTCAAAGAAGATGACTGCGAAGGTGCGTGCATAGCCGTAGAAATGTGCCGTTGATGGCCACGTATGTATAAACTGTTCTAGAACAGATTTTCACTGAAACTTAATTACAGTTTGCGTGAAGACTGTCAAACGTTTTGCCGACACACTGGACGACGCGACAAAGAAGGATTACAAACTGATTGAAACAGCATTCAAGAAGTATTGCAAGACACAGAAAAACAAGGAACACAGATTTGTGAGTAGCCCAAGGCCAATTTGCCGGTAAACAGGTTGTCTAACCAATCTATCAATAAAACACGTATATATTTTTTAAACCACGTAGTGCTACTACTTGGGCGGTCTTGAGGAGTCTGCCACAGGAATATTAAATGAACTGAGCAAGCCACTGAGCTGGTCAATGCCAGCGGAGAAAGTCTGTGAGAAACTGAAGAAAAAGGATGCACAAATTTGCGATTTGCGATATGGTATGTAATTTTCGCGTAGTTGATGACGTAGTTGCTATATTTCTATATCTTCATTTAATTGTACAGAGAAACAAATTGATTTGAACAGTGTGGATCTCAAGAAACTGAAAGTTCGCGATCTGAAGAAGATTCTCAACGACTGGGATGAGAGCTGTGAAGGTTGTCTTGAAAAATCCGATTTTATTAAGCGTATCGAGGAGCTCAAGCCTAAGTATTCGCGAAATGAACTGTAAACACATTTACTTAGCTTACAAGACACACATGCCCACTCAATACTTAGATACACCCACATACATATATTTTAGTTAATTTACAATTTTGATAGACTTTGAGAGAAAATATCTATTTTGAAATAAAAAAAAAGCAGCAAATGTGGGAGAAGACTTAATAAAACCCACAATGACCTCATACAGTTTCGCATTTTATATTGTTTTATTTACGTGTTAACAAAATTACTTTCTCAATACAAAAATTACAACAAAAATTAGTGGACAGTGATGCTAGATAATTGTAAATGTTAAGTAATTCGATTGCACTTACTACGGGCCCCATACATTTTATTTACTTAAGCTATATGTATTCGTATATGCCAAATTGGGCACGCATTTTTAAATAATTAAATTAAAATTATTAGTTAAACATATGAGCTAATTACGAACATAAGCAGTTTTAGTATTATCTACTAACAGATAAGATGCATATGGTGTATCAGCCGTGACTGGATGGTGCGACCTGGGAATCAACGACGATAGGGCTGCTTGTTGTAACGTCCACGTTCGCTTTCCTCGGCTAGATTTGCGTATTCGCTATAAACGACGCACCAACAATATGTGAGCACCGCTGAAAAAGATCAATATATTTAGTTACATTTGTCGCTTGCACAAATCTAAAAAAAAAATGGGCGTTTGTGCTGTACTGCATATCGAATAAAGTCTAACCAGAAGCATACTTTCAGGCTAAAAACTAAAAACGCGAACCAACGAATGCTAACATTCAAAATATAATTTAATGGGACTGAATGCGTATGCCGGTAGTTTTTCACTAAGACAGGACTTTATTGCGCGGTAAACTCAAAACATGAAAAATAGAGTTTTTTTTTTTAATTTGGCAGATGTACGAAACAGTAAATTAAACTGAACCATAGCTATTTGCAAGTTGAGCCTGCGTTCGCCAAATAAATTGTATCAATTCAAATTTGTATTCAGTGCTGTGGAGGATCAATTAAATTGCAAAGTTCAAGTAATTCTAATAAATAAAAAGCAGTTGCAAATACTATAATTATATCGATAGGGGGATAATAAGATGTGTCTATAACTCGGGGGATAATACTAATTGAAATATCTGGACTGCAAGCTGTTTTTTATTTGCAATGATTGGAACAAATTCAATTGTAGTCTTTGTTTTATTTACTGCTGAAGTATGCCTTTACTCGAAGGATGAGAGTCACGAATTTCGGCTATAGCTTTACAAATAATACAACCTAACATCTTGTAGTCTTTTATATGCGAGTGTCTACTGTTCTGCCACACATGCCGTTTATTATGTTTGCCATTTGGCAGCTAAACTAATTGCGCGGCAAGCACTTCGCGCCTCATTTGTCAGCAGACTGAACTCCTCCGTCCGTGCCGTCACTTGCTTTCAACATGCAGGTAATCGGCGCATGATAAATGCGCCAATGAAGTAAAAACGGCTAGCATTAAACGCCATCCGGTGCTAAAAACCTCACAAGTAGAAGCCACCATAGGCTGGTGTGGATATGCACTTACCACAACAAATCAGGCCGAAGATCAGCCACAGAACGCCCGTAAGTACAAAACCATCGATGAAGAAGACGACGCCCGTGTATATTACAGATATCAGCAGGCCAATGGCAATCATTATGCCCAGCACCACCCAAGGAACCATCAGGTAATGATTGCGCTGTAAAAGTATATATATGTAAATACAACTGGCGTAATTTATATCAGGATATATATACGCACTTTAAGAACGCCAGCGATCATTAGCAATGAAATTAATATTGTCATGCATAGATTTATCACCAGTATGATTTTTACTATATCATTTGGTATAAAATCGAAGATAATTGTCTTGAAATGCACACGTGTTGTGAATATCACTATTATCGTGATTATGGATAGCACAATGGCCAGGACTCCGGATATAACAGAGCCATTGCGTGTCGACTGGCACATGCAGCAGGAGTTAACGAGTGGCTTCGGCATTTTGAATGAGATTTATAAATTAACTGAAAGTATAAAGAAAGTATAAAACAAAAAAACAATTTATTAAAAAAGGTATAAAAAGAATTTAGGAAATAACCAATTTAATTTAAGTTCATTTACTTCAAGAAAACTTAAACAAAAAACAAGTAAGAGGTTCTAGTCGGGAGCTCCCGACTAGGGGATACCCTGAACACTCTTCTTCCAACATCAAATGAATATATATATTCCATTTTAGAAGCTATATGTCAAGTTTGGTGACTCTAGCTCTTATTATTTACCAAAATTGCCCAAAAACAGGATATCGATATCGATTTTTATCGATTGCTTGGAAACGGAGTAAGTTACGATTATCGGAAACAAACTCGATCTGCGCAGGCACTAGGAGCACCAACATCTAGCATTTCAAGTCTCTAGCTCGTATAGGTTCTGAGATCCTTGCGTTCATACATCCGGACGAACCGACGGACGGACAGACAGACTTGATCGACTTGATCGACTCGGCTACTTTATGGGGTCGAAGATGCTTCCTTCTGCCTGTTACATACATTTGGATTTTGCACAAATACAATATACCCTTATACCCATTTTTAATGGGTTCATGAACCAAAAGTTGGTCGAATTTCAGCATACAAATTCAGGTAGACAAATTTTTAATATAAGAGAAAACCATCTGAAACAAAAAAATTCCGTTTTAGTGAAAAATAAAACGAAAACTTCGGTTATATGTTTGCAACTGGGCTCGAGTTATAAAACAAAAAACCAATGTTTTTCTTTTTTATTTTTAACTCCCGCATTTATGTAAAAACGTATAATTTAATTCATCGAATTTTTTTTGCAGGGCATATCATATTAGATCGCTTAGATGTCGTTTCTCTAGATATTTTCTTCTACATACAGGTAAACGCCTGGCATTAACGTTATCATTTATATTATGGTTCGCTGAACTGTTTGTCAGCATCGTAAAAATAATGAGGTGGTGTTGCAATTTTCAGATGCATTACCAACACGTCGTTTGCTTTGCTTTGGCCAATACCACGTATCTTATCTGCCATCCGCAACAACAAATAAATATATGACGTTTGTTTTCGCAGCAGTCTTACTAACCGCGAGTATTTATGGCATGTCTATTGTGTACACCTTGACTTCATTGTCTACGGCCAAAGGTAAGGAGAAAACAGATTTCTGTGACGTCAAGAGACGCACGAACATTTGGTCAGCGCAAATTGTTTATAAAACAAATTTTATTTAAAATTAGAAAAAGCACAACAAAAAAAGCGCCTGAAATATTCAAATGTTTTTCTACACAAGAGTTATGTGTATAGTATGTGCTATACTATTGTTAAATATAGCTATGAAATAAATCAACGAATTGAACACAAATCTCCTTGGCAAAGACGCTGAAACAACGCTTACAATGTTTTCTCTTGAAATTGTATACTAAATCAATTGAACAGCGCCAATTTGCTTGCAGGAGTTTTGGAAAGCTGATATCATCTGCATGAGATACACACACTCACACACACACACACACACATACAGCAACTACACACAGATACATTTAAGCTATGCATCATCGATTGCAGCCTACGGGCATTGTCATTAAATTAATCAAACGCTTAACATGCAACGCCGACAACGGCAGCTCCAATTTGATGTTGGCACATGCAAATTCAAATTTAGCCGGTTCGTATCTATCGGATGCATAGTTACAGCTTGAATGTGCCGCCTAACAAGTTTGGGCCTGCGGCCATGCGACGTCGCTGATGAGATAATCACACGCCAAATTGTCTTGTCATACATCGAAAACACTTTACTAAACAGTCTTCAGTCTAAGATCAGGAACTATTGAATATATATATATTTTGTTTTTTGTACCAATCTCTTTTGCCAGATGGCCGTAAATTTAGTTAAGCGAATTTCCGTTGCGTTCACGTTTCTTCACACCTCACCAACAAAAAAAAGAAACAAAAAAACAAAAATTCTCTAAATAAATATGAATGAAGACGCAGAGCATGATGATCTAAGTCTCTTTACTCTTAGTCATCCTACTTAATGAATTTTGTTAAGATATTTAAAAAGAAGTTGCATTTTTCCGTCTTTTCGACCCATCAGAAAATAAACTTGCCTATTTAGTTTTAAAGTTTTGCAAGTTTTAACAAAATTGCATTATGATAACCCCTTCAAATCAAATAAAACATAAAGTTGTTTGTTATATGTAAAATATTTTGCATTTTTATATATTGTACGGGAAGTGTATACCAAATTTGGTATTTCTAGCTCATATAGGTCCGAACAAATATTTTTAAAAGCCAAGTTTATAAACCAATAGATATCGTTTTCGTGGAAACGGGCTAATCAACGTGATCAATAGGAAAATCAACGTTCCATACTTCAGGTTTTTGGCCTTTATAGTCGCTGAGGTCAACACAATTATAGCACGGACAGGCAGAACCATTCCAATTTTCAATGGGTATACAAAGAACCTAGCGAAAATCAGATGCGAAATAGCTCAAAGCGGACGGCGCAAAAGCGTGCGAAGATGTGAAACAGAATCTTGAAGAAGAGAAAAACTAAAAACACACTAAACAAATTACGCAATTAAATAGGAAAGAGAGGGGGAGACGAAGGGCTGTCGCATAAATGAGAGTAAACACTTTACGGCCACATATCAAGCACGTTGCGCTATAGTTGGGCATATCAGTGAGATCGGAGAGACTTATGGCGCGTTTTCAACGCGTTTCGCACGCGTCTTTCGGCACAACAATTTAGTTGTTTAAATAGTGAATAAATTGAATTTAGTGAAATTAATATGCGCAGTTGCCACAGACCTTCTAGGGCTTCTATATACAGTTACAAAACGCAAAAGTTTGCCATGTCTATTGTCATATGATATGCTTCGTATGTGGCAAGAGAGATTGCCCTGAATGCCCGATACCAAAGTCTGTGCTGGTTAATGTAATACCAGAGTACAGCACTTGAAGCTCTTGATGCGGCCAATTAGCTGGACTGTGAGACAACCCACATCCATTGGAATTGTGGCATGCCAACTATGTGAACCCACACACGACTGTCTAGGTGGCGGAACGCCTAAGTGCTCTCGATAGGCCGAATACATCTCGCTATCAGTTGGGCAATGGTGGTGCGCCACGCTTTCCAGGCGAATCCATCCGCTAATAGCTCCAGTAATAACCACATTTAAATCTAATGTTGACGTTAACTTCCGCTTGCATACAACTAAAATGTGCTGCCAGCTGGTGGAATGTGGTCATAAACTGCTTACAAAGCTCAGACTGAGTCAAGTTCAAGCGAACGCGGGGGCGGACAAATGCGCACGACACGAGCGCGGCACGCTGGCGACTTTTCTGAAGAATTTCCGCGGCCGCTTCGATAATTATGTGGGCTTCAGTTGGCAAGTGTTTGACAAGTGCAACTGGTTGCGCGATTGTCAGAGTGCAACGTGTTGAAGTTCCCACCCACGCGCCTTTTAGCTGCAGCAGTGAAAATGCTGCTGAGTGTCGAAAATTGTGAAAGGCTGCCAGCCAAAAGTGCTTGAAAGCGAGCTCAAAAGGCCTGGAAAGCTGCTTGTCTTTAAGGTTGCAAACAGTTGTAGCTTTTAAGATTATAGTACAGCTACCGAAATGATTTGATTTGATTGTGTAAAGTGATCGAAAGACACATTTACAAGTCAATTCTTTGAATTATTAATTTTATAATCTTAATCTGAAAGTTGCCATGACTAATAATCATGTATAGATATTATATTTATTCCCAAATACATTTCAGAGGCACAAAATATTGAGCACAAGAAATGAAAAACTTGAAATAAGACCTAAAGCCAAGATTGATTTTATGTGTAAAAATACAAATTATAATTTCCAATTTTTTTTTAAATTTTGGTATTACGCCTTAAAATAAATATATTCAACAAGCCAGTTGCCTGTTAATTAAACTCTCTTGTAATACTATGTGTCTTAACATATTAAAAAAAGCTGGAAAGAGTTGCAAATATTTCTGCCCAAAAGTTTCTAGATGCAATAAACACAATACTTTAGTTGCATCTAGACTGGCCCATTAAAATGTTAATAATTGAACAAGTAAAGCATTTTATCATCGTACCCAATTCTGACTTGATGGCCTAACGTCTAAGCAAAATCCACCCGCAGTGAAAGCCCTGAAATGCATATTGTCAATATAAATCATGTCAACTGCTCTGATTTTAAATCTAGCGAGAAGATAAAAAACGACAGACATCCCAAAGCGAGAGCCTCTACCTTTGTGGGTTAATCAAGTTTAACAAATCAACTCGAGAAAGGCGTAAAGCATAATAAGCTTGTGCAGCTAGAGCACGTGTTTAGTTTTAGTATCTTGTAGATAAATGCATGTATTTGTTATTTATCTTTAAATCATTTATCGTGTTGTTGTTCACTTTAAACTTTGCCGAACTTTTGTTTGACCCGAGGCGCACTCCGCCTCTCACACAATTTGTTTGCGCATCGACGCTTAATTAAATTTGACATTTTTTGTGCTACTTTTTACGCGCTACACAATACAAACAAAAGCGTATTGTATCTCTGTTCTTCAATTGAGATTCGATGTAGCTTAAAATTGCTCAATCTGTGCTGGCTAGTGGGCGCACATGTTTCCATCCGTTGAGCCCTGGCAAACCGGTCAAAAATCGTTCTACCAAATTTGACAAGTTAAAAGCACGCGGCGAGTTTGTATATATATATAAATATATTTTTGTTTTTACCAAAACTCGAATTGTGACTTGGCTTTTGGGAATGATAATTTTCCTATATACGTTGATTGTTTGTTAGTCTTTCCGCTTGAGGCTCTCAATCACTTGACTGGTAAATGCCACAAGTATATATCAATTAAAATTGTTGCAGCTGCATTGCTGCCTTCGATTGCCGCCTTTGAAGTTGCTGGGTGAACGAACGTTTTTCATATAAACTTTTAGCACACGCACATGGCGCTATGTATCTTTGAGATACATTTTGGCGCGTATCTGTCATTAAGACAGTGTGCGTATGTGTATCGCAATAGATTGCTGTCAACATCAACATCACGGTCATGAACAGACATTGAACGCGTTCAACAACTAAATCTAATATAATTCTCTAAGATTTTCCTTTCGCTTTGTGCTCAAGCGAAAGTGAGAAACCTATGGGAGAAAACATGATATCAAAAATTGCCATAAAAATGATTCATTTCTGAAACGAGCCAGCGCACAAACACAAACTGAATTATAAATAGTCCACAAGGTCGCGAGAATTGCGATCTCTAAAAATCTATATATTTTAGAAATAATAATATGCTTTTAGTCGGCCTCTGTTGGCTCGGGCAGTCGGGCAGTCGGGGCAGTTACCTCAGAGATGTGTAAAATGGAATTATCTGACACTATGGGCTTATTTAATGCATACAACAATAAAATGTGAATCCAAAAAGTGCTCGACATTAGATTTGTCGGGGAAGGATGAATAGAAAGTACATTTATTTTATATTCATTTATAAAAAATCACCAAAAATCTTTATTTCCCTTTCTAGATATTTGTGTACCACTGTGCCAAAGTCAACGCCTACTCCTATATATGAAGGTGTGCGGCTCTCTCGTTTATGGCATTAGAACATATTTCTAGAAATGTATTCCATTTAGTATTCCGCTATTTTATCTTATTGCGTGCCTGATTGCCTTGTAAATTTTAACCTTCACGTTTTGTTGCTCTTTCTTTTGGCATTTTAAGGGGCATACACTGCAAAAGCAATGCTTAAACGGGTATATTCACTAATATCTGGGTATCTGCCATTATTTTGTTATGCTGATGAGATTTCATATTTTTTGATAACTTTAATTTAAAACATGAAACTAACAATCATGTCGATGATTCTATATTAGAAAATTCGATATTTCGACTTTCCAGACGATTAACAGCAGCCCAAATTGCTTTGGTTCTTGGAAATATAAGCAGCAATAAGTGGAATTCCGGGCTCGTATCAGTTATTTTCAAAACCGGCTCGCAACTAGATATGCCCTACAGTACAGTGCAATCTATAGTCAAGAAACGTAAACTTTATTTTTTGTTTTTATTTCATGTTCATTAGTTTTTAATGTGTGTGCATAATTTAACCTAAAAGGGAACCTAATGAGACGATGTAGTTGCCCTTAATTGATGTACGTCCGGCGATTTTAGCTTAAATGAATCATAGTAGAATATTTTTGTCCCCAGCAACAAAATACACCATAAACACTATATATATATATATAAAATCTCCGTCACACATGAATCAGGTACGACATTATTCTGGGCTCGTCTCTTCTTATTGGGCATGAATGTGATTTTTATTGGCCACAGCTGACTGGCATATCTAAAATGTAGCTCAAAACGATTGCCAAAAATACTAATTTATGCACAAAATACGCAGGCCATGTACTTTTTTAAACAGTTTCCACATGTTATGACGTGCATCATTTGAAAGGCTTTAATATTTTTGTTTCTTCATATATGTGTACTTTTTTAGTCGGAGATCTTGAGGTCCAGAGACGTTTTCAACTCGCATGCCCAAATATAAATTTCAACATTACAGGTTGTCGATGCTAAATTCAATGTCAACACGTTCTCAAGCAGTGGGATATGGAGCTGACATCATGTCGGGCACTGCAGCAGAGCAACAGTTGAGCTGAGAGCAAAGGAAATACATATCGGACTTTATATAGTATATGCATAGTACATATGTACATATGTGTATGTGCACCCATGTCTATATAGAGCACAGTTGCAAAAGCAAAAATAAATTTAAAAAAAAAATAAACAAACAAAGTTTTGTTGTGCGTAAATTTTCATCAATGCCGTCAACAAATTGGGTCAGCCGCAATTGCACGATCAGATCCCAAACGGGAGTCAAAACAATCAGTGGATATTATTAGTAATAATATTTAATTGTGGCTGTTTTGTTTGTTTTGCTCGGCGTATTAATTATAATTTGTCGGGTTGCTGTTGCAGGCGCTCAGAAATTGCTGAGCTTTGAAACGCGATCGTGTCGAAGTCGAAGTCGAAGTCAAGTGATCATTGGATCATTTGAATATTGAAATTGCTGTCGACGACGAAAACAACAACAATAACCATACAGACAACTTTAACGACAGCGACAGCTAAATGAAATTGAATATATTTTGTATAAATAATAAAAAGAAAAACACGACTACGTCTGCGACTTGCGACTTGCGATCGTCAACGGCAGACGATCGCCTCAGACTCAAACAGCTGGGTATTGGGACTAGGAACTCGGGTAGCTCGGGTCCCCCACCAACTGAAAGCTGTACGCCTGTTATTTCAATTTCGTGGCGATCGTTTATCACTTGATTTGCATTTAGCAATCAATCGATCGATCAAGCTGCCCAATGACCAGTGCCCAGGCACGAAGGCATAGACTATATACACTATGAAATGGCAGTTGCATTCGCTTGCCAATTGGCTGCTGATAATGTCAGACACTTGGCATTTGCATTAGCATTATCCATCCGCATTAAATGCTGCCAAATATGTCGGCAGAGTGCCAATTTTAATTTCACTTACACTTTCTACTTTTGCGCGCACTTTACTTTTTATTGACAGCCTATTTGCACACACAATTAATAACAATTAATTATTTTCTTGTATTTCCAATATTTGATCATATGCCTGCCTTGTTTTTATTTTAACACGGAGTTTGGCTCGGTTTTTACGCGCGTTTCTGTTGTGGTTGCGGCGAGTTTCACGTAGCGACTGAAACCGCGCGCTGCTCATGAGAGTCGCATAGAGAGGCGATTGACAGCAACGGCAATCGCTCTCAATGTTGGCTGCTGCGACGCGGACCGCTGCGTTGATTAAGTTTTTTCTGTGGCGTAGAAAAGTTCTAAAACTAAAGGTTGCTCGCTAGTACTCAAGCTTTCGTTGCGGAGCTTTCTCTGCGTTGGGAGCTTGTAAATCTAAAAACCTGTTATTGATATTGCTCTTTGTTTTTCTATGCGCGCGTCTCCTCTATAGCATTATTAAACAGAAAACCAAAAACTTAACATTGAACATTTGTTTGTTCCACGGTATCAGTTACAACGTTTTGCACTAGAAGTTCCAACAAATCATTAAAAGTCGCTCATTACTTGGGCCGCCGGTCATAGTTGTTGTTGTTGTCATTGGATTTCTAAGAAGTCTGCTGCACATGAGCGTCTCGCACGCCATCCTGTACCAACTGCAGCCCCACTCTCCGTCCCGGCATCCGTATGCCATGGTATGAAGACTAGTCATTTAAGATACGAGCCATAGATATGATGCCAACACGCTCGGCAGTCGCCCATTTTTGGTTAGGGGTCTGCTTGCCAGTTAGTGGTTTCTACATTTGTTTTTGGGCATTTCACCTATGTATGTGTACAAATGGTTACTACTTTCCTTCCAAATCTATCTTTTTGCTCTTTTTTTACTTTTCATAGGTCGGTACACTTTGTTTGTTGCTTAGCCGACACTTTCTACTAAGTTAATTAAGCGTGAATATTTATTGATCAGAACAACATGCTAAAAAATGGATATGCCTCTCTCTGTTTTGAGGCAAACCCCTTTCAGAACAAACTATACGTATGTCGGCCGACATAAGGCACTATGTCATATTCACAGTCGGTATAAAATATTGATTTCTTTTCCACATAGCTTAATGTATCAGACTGTGTTGCTTAGCTACATTAGTTGTACGTGTGGCTAAGTAATTAAATACATTTCACATTTGCTATACATGTTATTTTTGCAAGAGTATACAATCTTCGGCACTGGGAGGATACCTATTCTTACTGCTTGACCTAAAAATGATCAATTGTATGTAAATTTGTGCTAAGCTTCATGTCGCAAAATAAAATCTCCTGGGAAGTTCACTGGAGCGCATCGATAGCGATTCTCTTTTTCTTGATACCCTATACCAATGAAATGCCTAAAAATGGGTAGCAATGTTCAAACTATCATTAGGAAGCGTCTACAAAGCCAAACTCGAAGTGCATATGGTAATATACAATAGAAGTCAACTCAATATACTTAATAAAATTGAATACTAAAGCGATCACTTTTCATGAGAATATTCGCCTAAAATTAGCTACCTTCATATCAATTCATCGGTATATATTGTCTTATATTAAACTAAAATATACTCGAGAATCCCCATGGCTCGTTTAATTAATTTGTTGTCGAGGGTATTTAAAAATATGCTACCTAAGATATATGTATTTACTTTTTGTTTGCATTACTGTGAAATAAAACTGAAAATAGAGTTATATTTCGATTTTCTTTTCTGATTTAAGATTAAATTAAAGATGTTACATAATAGTTTGTTGCTCTTATTCAAAATCATCAGATCAAAAGGTCAACTTACTTTTGTTGTAGTTGTACGGTCGATAACTAGCGGAGCATTTTACAAAAAGTAATATACAAATATAGTCTCAGACTTTACTGAGAACTGTTTTTTTTTATCCGTGGACACCAGTTATGTATTCTAAGTTTTGCATATTTCAACATGTCCAACAGGAGACCTTTTGTTGCATTAACACTATTTTTCTCACAAGCGGATAAGAATGTCTCATGTTATACAATACGCTATTGAGGCCCACTATGCAGCTTTACAAGTCTTACAGTCTTACCGATTTATTCCATACAATATTATACCTTATCAATTATTCTTAAGCTCAATGTGGATTTCTAATATGAAATATAATACTCTCTTATCGTAGACAGTCTTAATTGAATCTTAACAAGACAAGTACGTGCTAAACAAGATATACGAAGGTACATATAGGATCTGGTTGCTTTAATTAGTATGGAATTTTAATCTATTTTTCTAATTTGAGCACGTATTATCAATTTAGACACTACTTACAGATATACTATATATATTTTCGAAATAAATAATAAGACATAATATTTAGCAATGGATTGGTTGTTTTGGCTGTATATTATGTTTTATTTGAAAATGTATATATTTTACAGTAAATAATTTAGTCAGGTATATAGAGAAATAATTAAGATAATTAATTGTTTAGCAGTATAGCGTAACATTAAAGAAAACGAGCCCTTCTTTGTGTGTGTCCTCTCTAGGGGTGCGTAGTTATTGATATACGTCTGCTTTGTAGCTTGTAATTCACTTTTTTGCGCAATTTAACCAATTTGATTTGACATTGACTATCCTGGAGTCGATCGCTGGCCTCGATCGGTGCCTCCGGATTGCGACTGCTGCTTTTGCTTTGCTTTCTTTTAAAACTGACTATGCCTAACGAAAATTTTGTGTGACCTACAAAGATTGCACGGATGCACGCTGTTCTAGCTGGTACTGGAATTAACGTTTTTATTTGCTCTTCCCAGAAGCTGCAGCAGCAGCAGCAGCCGCCGCGTCCTCCTCTTTTTTCTTTTGCTTCTCTCGCATTACTTCGGCGTCCCTAAAAAATATTATAAATATTGTAGATGGTCGTACAGCCTCTCAGGCAACTTCCCACTTACCGGGCTTTGCGTTGTTCTACCGTGAGGCTATCTGTGCGCTTGCCTTTGGTCTGTTCAGCCAACTTCTTTTGGTTTTTGGCGCGCGCCAGGTCTCGTTGATTGCCACCTGTAGAAAGACTAAGAATTATTATCTAAATTACAATCACTTTCTAATATCTAAAAACGATCGCAGACTTTCCGCATAGTTACGCGTGCTAATTTTTCTAGTTTAGGTAGAGAGGTTAGAAGCAAGCATGCTACGCATGTACTCATATGCATATGTACATATTTATGTGCATATATATACAAGCGGTCACAAGTCTATAAATCGATAGTCATGCGCCAATATTAAGGTAATCAAATCATAATATTAAATTTGCAGCTTGGTTATTATTTAAAAATATACATACAACTGTTTGATATACCCACAAAATGCACAATAATCAACGAACGGCAACAAAGAAATGAAAAACGAAGTTAGCCGTCTGACTACTTACGTGTCATTTTTGTGCTCCTTTTGGGCAGCTCCTTTATTTAAACAATTTTGATCCAAGTATTATATGTTTTATGCTCTTACTCGTAAAATTTTTTGTTTTATGTTTCGTGTAGTTGTACTGTCAAACGTCAGCAGCAGTGTGTTAAAGCATCGATACTGAAACCTTTCTCGTAAAAATGCTTATCAAGTAAATATCGATAACGACAGTCAGACTCAATAAAAAAAGCATCGTTATTTATCGGTATATTAATAACGTACATATTATTGTCAATGCTTAGGATATCTAGAAAATAATTTAAAATCATTGATCAATTATTAATATTATAGTAACTTAAACAAATCGTGTTATGTATCATTTATATTAAATGTGTTGGTAAATGCGAACAAAAGTATTGCCAGCTTCAAAAAATTGTATTTACCGTTTAATCTCTGACGCGCGCTGGCATCGTTCGTAGCCTTTAGTATAGTCAGCAATTTAATTCTTAAAAGTGCTTGCTGTGCGTTTCCTATAAAATGGATTCGGATCTGATGGACTTTTTCGATTTTTCGAAGCAGTTCAAGCGGGGCACAGCACTAAAAGGGTGTATAACTGGCGACCCGAATGCCCTTACAACAGAGAGTAGGGACTCCAAGCCAATCAAACGCGAGAAAATCGGCACAGATTATGTGAACGAAATCGTAGAAAAAGAAAAGCAGCTCATGAACAAAGTAAGCATGAGATAGCATTGCGGCTTCACGTGTGTGTGTGAGAGAGAGGAAAGTTTGTTATTGGATCTTCGTTTTGTTTATTTCCTTAATAGCTCGTCGATGGTCAAAGTGTGGCGAAACGTAATCGAACGCTCGATGAATTGGACACCGATGATGAGGAGGAGAATATGCAAGAGCTGCCCAGCGTGCGCTCAGATGAAGCATATTATGAGAAATACCGATTCGATTTGAATCGCAACAAAAATCTGCCAATCTATGCGCAGCGTGAACAGATTATGGAAGCCATCAGAGAAAATCCCGTTGTCATATTGAAGGGCGAAACAGGCTGTGGTAAGACTACACAGGTATGTACTTATTCTCAGAACTCCATCTATACATCCATGTATAGCTTGCCCAATTGCTCGTTTTGTATTTCACATCAACAACTAGAAGGAAATATTAGCTCGATCAAAATAACTAGTTCACAAATGATATATAAACTTGAGCTAAGTGATCCTACATATTCATTTTGTCGCAGATTCGACGTGTCTTAGCTTTTCTTTTTTACTCTTGGTTGTATTTTTCTTTAAGCCGTATCCCTAAGTTTTACATTGGAGTATACAGTATACATATTGCCGTAGATTTGTGGCCAACATATGAGATATGAAATATTAAATAAAAGAAACTAGCATTAGTTTAAGGACTGTACATTCTAATACGAACTACGCTCAAAAATTATTACATTTACAATTAAGTTTAATTTGCAGACCTGGTCCATAGAACTAGTTTACAGTTTAAATGCATTTAGCATTCCAAATCTTTAATCACATCATCTGGCAGTTTACGCCCAAAGACCGTCGCTGAGGACATGCGTCGCTCGTGTGGATCGCGTGTTTCAGACATCGGCTGCTCAACTGTCTCTTCTGTTGGCGGCTTTTCTTTCACTTCGCCAAACATTGCCTTCTGGCGGGCGCGTTTTCTTAATTCCATCTGGTCCTGTGTCCCTGATGAGGTCGTAGGCTCCTTGTCCGCTAATAGATCGTTGATCTCATAGAAAACATTTTGCAGCTGGGTGAAAATGTTTGTTGCAGGAAAAGATGAGCGGTGCGGCTCCATCTGTTTGTTGTATGCCGCCTCAAGCTGGCAAAGCGGCTTGCAGTTGGCGACCAGCTCGGCTAGGCCATGCAGCTCCTCGCCAAGATTGCAGCCGCTTGGTTTTCGCCGCTGTTGCAAAAGGGCAGTTGTATTACTCTTCTGCTGTTTGGCTTCCGCAAAGCTCTCCAAGCTGTCGTAAGCGGCCAACGCATCCAGCGCCTGACAGTAATCTAGAGCCGTGAAGCGAAACGCATAGTCTTGGACCAATTGCCAGAATATATAGCTCACTTGCTGGGTGTCGCATTGCTCGGCGCTGTTCAGGCGTAGTTGCTCCACATAGCCGGTTAAAGACTGCCAAGTGCGAGGTGATGCCTCAATCTTGACAAAGCACTTGGTGGGCTGCTTGTTGTAGATGGCATACAGCAAGTAGATGGCGCCAATGCGTTGGGCGCGAGTCGCCTGGAATGGTTCACCGTTGGTTCGGCGACCACATGCCACACGTTTGGCCACGTGCAGCGCTGCCATGGTTGTCTCAATAACCTCGATATGATTGGTTTGCGCTGAGTAAATGTGTTGCATTTGCAACTCATGCCATGTCTGACAAAACAGTTCAAATTTGGCTTGCTTAGAGACTTCGGCAGTGCGTCCAAAACGCTGAAGCAGCTGCCAGCAATCGTCATAAACATTTTGTTCCATTCAACGTTAATTATTTGGTTTCGTTTTGTTTAGGTCTGTTGTGCTTGCACATTATAATTTGTTTATTATTGCAGCACACAGCGTTGCCATCTGAGCGAACTATCGTTTTAACTCTCTTAACTATGGCAATCATTTTTAAGTTTTTATCGATGATTGTGTTACACATTTTCCACGCCAGGTGCCGCAATATATTTTGGATGAGGCATGTAAACGGCGCGAATTTTGTAATATTGTCGTTACGCAACCGCGCCGCATTGCAGCTATTTCGATTGCCAATCGTGTTTGCCAGGAGAGACAGTGGCAACCGGGCACTGTTTGCAGTTATCAGGTTGGTCTACATCGACCGTCAAATGTGGAGGACACGCGTCTATTGTACTGCACCACAGGCGTTTTGCTGAACAATCTCATCCGCTTGAAGACGCTCACGCATTATACGCACATTGTCCTGGATGAGGTGCACGAGCGTGATCAGGACATGGACTTCTTGCTGATTGTAGTGCGACGTCTGCTCGCGTTAAATTCACGCCACGTTAAAGTCATCTTGATGTCGGCCACAATTGATACGCGCGAATTTTCCAAATATTTTGCCACCAGTTCAGCCTTTCCGCCGGTGGTCACCGCCAGCCATGGACGCAAATATCCGCTGGTCAAATACTATCGCGACCAGCTGAAAAATATTCACTGGAAGGATGAGCCGCAGGAGAGAGCACCGGGCATTGGACCTGAAGGCTATGCTGACGCCATCAAAATTCTTTTGGTTATAGATAATATGGAACGCAAGGCAGTCGGCCAATCCCTACAGTCCTATGAAGAAGCTAAACGCACCGGCTCCGTGCTCATCTTTTTGCCGGGCATCAATGAGATTGACACTATGGCGGATCATATAACCAGCGTCATGGAAGAGAAGTAAGTAAACAAAAACTTGTGCTAGTGTACAATCGAATGAAATAGCTCTCGAGGACTTTAATTAAATAAATCGACAAGAAGAAATGTATAATGTAAAAAAAATACTAGTAAAATAGAGAATATCCAAGTGAAATAGCATTATATATAATTATAGATCTGCACCGTATTTGCACCCTGTATAATATATGTATAATCCCCAAAGTTAGATTACTCGTCAGATTCCCTTTAGTTATATCATTCAAGTTCTATTTAAAGTGTAATAAGTTGCTGTTCATCTATTTTTGTTTCGACACAGTCCCAGCATGATAATCACCATTGTGCGCTGTCATTCGTTGATGGCGCCCGAGTCGCAGGAGGAAGTCTTTCAGCCCCCATTGCCTGGCCATCGCAAGATTATACTGACAACCAACATTGCGGAGAGCTCCATAACTGTGCCGGATGTCTCCTATGTAATTGATTTTTGCCTCACCAAGGTGCTGCACACCGATACGGCAACCAATTACAGCTGCCTGCGTTTGGAATGGGCTTCCAAGGTTAATTGTCGTCAACGTGCTGGACGCGTTGGTCGCCTGCGAAGCGGACGAGTTTACCGCATGGTCTCTAAAGCCTTTTATTTGGAGGAGATGAAGGAGTTTGGTATACCTGAGATGCTGCGCTCGCCGCTTCAAAACTCGGTGCTCAAAGCCAAAGAGCTTGAGATGGGAAGACCTAGTGAAATTCTAGCGCTGGCCATGTCACCGCCAAATCTTTCAGACATACAGAACACGGTATTGCTGCTAAAGGAGGTAGGAGCCTTGTACACTACAGTTGATGGCGTTTACGAGGAGCTTGACGGCGATCTTACCTACTGGGGTACAATCATGTCACGGTTTCCGCTTGACGTTCGTCTGAGTCGCCTTATCATACTGGGCTACGTCTTCAATTGCCTGGAGGAGGTCATTGTTATAGGTAAATGGTAAACCCAGACAGTGAACAGCCTGTTCAAGAAATTATCTTATTATAGCTGCTGGCATGACTGTGCGCAGCTTGTACCTGACAGGAAAACGTAGGCAATTGAATGATGCCTTTTGGATGCATTACATCTTTGCTGATGGTTCCGGGTCCGATATGGTTGCTATTTGGCGTGTGTATAGAGTAAGCAACACATGTGAGGAAGCTTAAGTATTTTCTATATCTGTTGGTTTATTCCAGATCTATTTGAACATGTGCCAGGATCGAATGCTTAAGGAGTCAGCAGAACAATGGGCCAGACGCTTTAACGTTAATTTGCGCTCGCTCAAGGAGATGCATTTGATGGTGCAGGAATTGCGTCAGCGTTGTGCATCTGTTAATTTGCAGCCCTTACCCTATGGAACTTGCCAGATGTGGGATGATCGCGAAAAGTCCATAATTCTTAAGGTTATAATTGCCGGCGCTTTCTATCCCAATTATTTTATGCGCAGCAACAATTTAAATGCTGACTACGATCGCAGTTTGTTTCAATCTATTTGTGGCAATGACCCATGTCGTACCGTCTTCTTCACCCACTATGAGCCCCGCTATATGGGCGAATTATACACACGACGCATTAAGGAGCTCTTCTTAGAGGTGAAAATTCCACCGGAGAGCATGGACGTTACCTTTCTGCATGGCTCGGAAAAGGTGTTTGTCACATTTAAGTCGGACGACGATGATATGGACACCACAAAGGTCGTGCAGGTGCCGGGTCGCGTCATGACCGAGGTTTACAAAGCAGTACGCATGCGACTTGATAACCAAAATCGTCCATTGCGCGTTATGGAGTAAGTTTAGCCAAGTTAATTTGACAATGAATATTAAACCATATAATAACTAATATTACCGTTTGGTTTGACAGTCAAAACTCGGCCCTTAGGTACGTGCAGGAACGAAAAATTGGCGTGGTCAATGAGTGCACCTGGTTTCCGCCATCCAATCAATGGAATGTTGAGCTGCTTACGCTTCCATCTGTCTTTGCCAAGAACATTACTGGTCTTGTTACCTATGTAAGTGTACTTTTATTATCTTTATTAATAATTAATGTAAAAATACTTGTCGATATATGTCAATGGCAATATGCAGTAATAACAATACTGTAATGGTCTTGTAATCTATTACAAGCCGATATTGATGCCTTGCAGTCTTGTTGTCAAGTAAATATATTAAATTTTAACTGTTCAAAATGCAAGGTAATAACTTTCTATTAAAGCTCTCCCCAAATGGTCGCTTACAACCTTGATAGCTTACCACTTTAGCGTGTCAACCGTACCAGTAATGAATGATCTAGCTGTTATTCTTGGTTTTAACTCTCATGTTATGTTCGTGGTGAATAAGGCTAGAATTGTATTAGGTTTCATCAAGCGATGGTCAAGGGAGTTTGTCGATCCATACGACAAAGACCCTTTTTATATGTCTGGTACGACCTTATTTTTAAGTATTCTTGTGTCATCGCCATTACATTCCATCCACCAAGACGGAATCTAATCTGGACAGAAGTAATTATTGTTATTTGGACTTCGTGGTTTAAGCTGGCATTCTCGTTTGCGGTTACCGTCATACTTTAGTAGACTTCAAATGATTAATCTTCCTCTTTTAATTTATTGTAGAACTATGCTTGGTATAATATTTATTGTTAAGCTAATTTCGACTGAAATCAACTCTTCTGAACGCACGCCATGTAACGGATTAAATTATTTCTGTTTTTTATCTTGCAGATTGTAAGCTGCGGCAAGTTTTATTTCCAGCCACGTGCCCTCGCTGAGAGTATTGCGAGCATGTCAGAGATATTCAATGGACCGCAGCAGCTGAGCTGTCACGTGCGGAATGCGAGCGCTGTTACGAAGGGTCTTCAGCTGCTGGCCAAGCGTGGACACCTCTTCCAACGCGCTGTAGTCTTAAGGATAGAGACGCAGACTAATGGCCATCCCAGGTTTCGCGTACGTTTCATTGATTACGGAGATGTGGCAGTACTGCCCATGGATCAGTTGCGTCTGATGCCGCATGAGTTGAAACGCGACTTTGATCAGTTGCCGCCGCGCATGTTCGAATGCCGCTTGGCGCTGGTCCAGCCGTCGACGGTGACAAGTTCGTATAACCGATGGCCCAAGGCGGCCAACGATATGTTGATCTCGCTTGCCAAATGCGGTCGTCTGGAGTTGGAGGTCTATTCGCTGGTGAATAACGTGGCCGCTGTTTTGATACACATGCGCGATGGTGTGCTCAACGATAGACTGGTGGAACGCCAGTTAGCTCGACGTGCCGACGAGGACTATATGTCGCGCAAGGATCACGACTTGCGTATACGCAAGCAGGAGGCCAAACGTAATATTCCCGTCGCAGAGCAGGAGCGCATCAATGAAGAGTATCTGCGCTTTGCCCAGCTTCCAAAGGATGTGGATTTGGAGCCGCCAACTATAGATAAATGCAATCTCAGTATACGCCTTAGGGGACCATTCAGTCCGCTCGAAAGCAGCATGAATTCAATGCTTCGTATTGGGATGTATAAGTCGGTGACAATTGACAAAGACTCGGTGAATGCTGTACTGTTGGATACCGATCCACAAGATCGTCACGATCAGATGGTGGTGGCTGCCTCTGTGACCGAGACAGACAACACTGAAAGATTGACGGCACGCGGCACAACTTTAATGCCTAATATACATGGCTTCGGTGCACTCATGGCCATGCTCTTCTGCCCCACCATGCAAATCAAATGCAATAAGGATCGTACAAAGTATGTTTGCATCTTGGCCGGCCTCGGCTTCAATCCCGAAACTTTGGAGCCGTATTTCGCAGAGCATGATATGGTCATCAATTTAGATGTCGCCATACTTAGGGATGATATCCGAATTGTAAGTGTATTATAAGAATGATGGAGATCTTTCATTTAGTTCTATAAATACAGTATTTAACAAGGTTACATTATTTTTGATTCTTACAAATCTTAAAACTTATGTCTTAGCATAAACCGCATGTTTACTTATGGATTCAATATTTGCATTTTAGATAAACCAAATGCGTTATAATATTGACAGCATGTTTTACAATTTCGATGCCAACGAAATGCCTTCGGTGGGTACGGAAGATCGGGTTGTCATATTCAATCAATTGCGTTCTTTATTAACTCGGTTTGTGCACAAAATCAAAATCTAGCGCTTCCCAACATTAAGATTGTAAATTCTTAAAACCTTTTTAATAGATTGCTTGGCAAGGATCGGAGTTTTATTGAACGTCACGTGTCAAATTCAGAATATCTTTGGGAAGACATGTCTGACCTGGAGCCACCTTCGGAACCATATGGCAAGCGTGCTATATTTCCCATGCACAGCTCATATGATTTGGAGAGTGAGAATTTGAGCAATTTGTTGGAGCTACAAGCGAATTGCAAGCAACTATACGACTGGCGAAACTTGTAAGTGTCCCACAGTTTAAATTAAGATTTGATTCAAGAAACAGATTCCTTTGCAGCGAGGGTAATTTGCCGACCCAGGTATGCAGACTGTGCAACGAGTCGCTCGAAAGTGTTGCCGAGTTGCGTTTGCATTTGCTGACTCAACTACATCGGGATCGGGAGAAGCAAGTTGGCTATAAGCAGCAGTAATATAAAAATAAGTATGCCGCAATTTAGGTATCCTAAAGTGCACTTCACGTTAAGTTTGTGATTGACAGTCTGACATAACAATTATAGTTTTATACCTAAGTTTCCTCTAATGTTTCAAGAGGTAATTCAAAGTTATTCGAGCAAGTTAACATTTAAGCTAATGTTATTAGAATTTAAAAGCTTAACGAGGTCAGTTAAGTTAATTGAAATAAGTTTCATTTAATATTACCGATGACCAAAAAAGGGTTTCATGTGAAAATCATTATTGTCTTATTTTTCTTAAAACAAATCTAATAGAACTTAACGAAAATGTATGATATTATTTTGTCGTTTCTCAAATTTATAACAATCATTTAAATAAACGCAAGCTATGTTGAGCAAAACGATTTAGAAATATCCAAATGAGGATCCCAATAAGTATGCTGTAATTTATAGAAGCTCTGAAGCCGATATGCGTCAGCGTGAATTATAATAGAAGCACACATATAATTATTATTAAGTTTCGTTTTATTTGATTTTTTTTTTATCCTTTATTGTGTTATTTTTTAAAGATCGCTGCGCTGTACAAGCTTAGTTTTCGTGTGCTCTTCTAGGAGGCTTTTTCATAGCGTTATTTTTACTTTAGTTATACTTTATAATCATCCCTATGTAAGAAGTACTTCAGATACATTTCCCACAGGCGTCGGCGTAGATGTCGGTGTCGGTGTCCCTCTCGTATCCAGATCGCACAGTGTGTAATTTTGCATGCGATTTAGTGGCTTGCTGCACAGACCGCACATTTGATGCTTATAGACGCCAAAAATCTCGAAATTCAAGATGTTGTACAAGTCGAATTGAATGGTGGCGCTTAACTTGGTGCACTCGACGATCAGAAGGTTTTGTTCGTTGAGTTCCACGCTGCAGCAAAAGAAAGAAAACATTATTTAAAATCCCTTAATAAGCGAGAGCCAGGTGCTGGCTAACCTACCGAAATGCGTAGTCACTGTCATCGATTGGCCATTGATATGGTTTCTGGCGCACATCATGTGGTGTTTGTGCCTGATTTACGTAAATGAAGACAGGTGCCTCATCCACTTGACTGCTATTCCCGGCACGTGAACGTATGTTGAAATAGTTGGGGCCAATGTGTACACGTAGGCCGTAATTGCTGGCCAGGCTCTGAGCGTCCGGTGAAGTGGTTAGGAAAACAGCCATTTTCGGCAGTGGGGAACAATCGGCCACCAGCAGAGTAAGGCAATCCGGCTGTGCAGCAATCTCGGCCAGATTAATGAGATAATCATCGAATGAATTGATCATTCCATTGATTACTGAGCAGGAACGCTTTAAGCCCGAATCATAGGTCAACTCGTGCGATGCATCAAACTTAGAGTCGAGCCTGTAGAGGAACGGTATGTGATATATGCGCCAATGGACTCCATTTACCTCCACAGTTAACCAAAAATGATCGTGCGGCGTGTGCATCGTTATGTTAATCTGTTGGCTCATATGCAGGCTATCCACCTTGTGGGCCGACAGGGCGGATACCAGATGATCCAGACGCGTCGACCACAGCTCAAACCAGGCGGGCATCTAAAAAACATTGATTAATCCGATATTCAATTTGCTCAGTTCCCGATTCAATTATTACATTATTAAATTTAAGATCCACGTCATATTGTGTGATGGATGTGAAATTTTCAAAGTTGCTGCGCTTGCAATACTTCGATGTGGGTATGGGCGAGAACTTGAGCACCTCCTTGGGACAGAAATCGGTGTCCGTCAGCGAGATTTTGTCTGAGCGTAAGAACGCGCGTGCATGCTCCGACGGCTGCAATAGAATGGAACACACATCAGTTGCCACAAATGTTTGCAACATAGTTAATACTTACGCCTGCGCGTGCAGCAAACTGCACCTTGGAGCCGGTCTCAGGGCATTCGCCATTGTCGGCGGCCAATCCAAAGACCACATACCCATTGAGTGTGTGCGGGCGTTTGGTGAAGACAAGAGGTTCATAGGTCAACTTGGAGCAGGCCTGCAAGAGAGACAGTAGCACACAAAGTAAGCTAACAAGTCAACAACGGTTTCAAGTGGCTGCCACTGACACGCACCAAGTGGCACTCATTAGCCAACCTGCACCCTGTATAAGACACTTCAAGCAAATACACTGCTGGTCATATCAAAAGAATCAGCATGTTGCAAGGATTTGGCTTAGAGCAGAAGCCATAGAAAATTCTTTCAAAAGCAATACATTTTCTTATATAAAAAGCGTTTTTTTTTAACTTTCTGTAATCACTTTAAATTATATCTGAAAATTAGCAATATTTTAATCAGTCTTAAAACTAAAAGTATTTGTGATGATTGGAGAAAATACTTTAAAAGGAAAATCAAGAATTAATATATGATCAATCACATAATAATATTATAATAAAATTAACAATAGTAAAAACAAGTAATTTAAAATAAATGGTACACTCTATATTTATATTCTTGAAAGCGTCAAAAGAGTAGTTATATTTTTGTGTTAAAAATATGGTTGGAGAGACGTGTTTTTGGGTGGTTTGTGTACTGTGAGGCGGAGGGTGGCTCCGATTACCATGACGAAGCGTGAGGCATGACACAACCACAACAACTGCGGCAACCATTAGTCTACATGTATCCTGGTTGTCTGTCGTCGGGTCTGCTACGCTGCTCTCCAACCAGCCCGTCGTGCCACTTTATTATGCAACAACGACAGCAACAACATTGTCAGTTGGCGCACGAGCCACAATTGCTGTCCCACATTTCTATTACGGGGCAGAGGGTGCCAGGCGTTAAACGTCGCCAGTTTGATCAATATGTTCCGGGCAGGTTTCAGTTTTAGAAAGCAGTCAGCTACAATACGTTTCAGACGCATTTCTCACATCATAAATTCAGCAGAAAATTATTTTTTTTTTATTAAGAAAGTGTGGAAAAATCAAAAGACTCTAAAGCCCGTCAGGCGTGTTGGTTTTCACCGCTTTGGTTTGGAGCATTCAAATAGTTTTGCGTTTCCCTTTTTTAAATTTTGGTTTTTTTGACATTGGTTCAGCTGATTCTGAAAGATGACTTCGGTAAGAGTGAAAGAGAAAATATAGATTGGCTGGGTAGAATCTATTAATAGTCTCTTTGCAGATTGAATCAAAACGCGTGCAATATCGCAAGTACCTGGAACGGGCGGGAGTTATTGATGCTCTGAGCAAGGCGCTGATCAAGCTCTACGAGGAGCAGAACAAGCCTGAAGATGCTATTCGATTTGTGCGTAAGTTTATGTGCGAAAGCTGCCCGGACGATGCCCAATACGACTTGATGAAGAATGATTTGGAGGAGGCCAAAACGACAATAGCTCGTCTTGAGCAGGAATTGGAACGTCTGCGTGGACAAATGTAAGTGGAGCGTACGAATATGAATTGATGTAATCTAAAATTCACTTGGATGTTATTTCGTTATGCAGCAAGAAATCACCTGAGGAATACCAGGAGCTTACCATGGCTGGCTACAAATCGCTTATTGACGACGAAGAGAACGTCAGCTCTCTTCTGCGTAAATATTTGACGCCCGAACTATTAGAGGAGTACATGCTGGTGACCACGTCGTCACCAGTGGATGCATATCTGTATGATTGCGCCGTGTCTGGCTTTGAGCATCACGACTCGGCTGTGGGCATCTATGCGGCGGACGCCGAGAGCTACGATGTGTTTGCCAAGCTATTCGAACCGATTATCAGGGAGTATCATGGCCAGGAGGAGAACGAAAGCGATGTCCTGCAGAAGGACATCGACTGGGGAAATGTGGATGAGATCGAGAATCTGGATGCGGAACGCAAATATATATTATCTGCACGTATTCGTATTGCCCGCAACATAGAGGGCTTGCCGTTCTTCGCAAAGCTGACGGAGAAGCAACTGATCGAGGTGGAGGACAAGGTGCGTGCCGCAACGGAGACCATGGACGGCGAACTGATAGGCACCTACCTGACGCTGGCTGATATTGACTCGGAAACACAGCAGGAGATGGTAAAAAGACATATACTGTTCCAGCGAGGCGATCCATATCTACAGACCGCTGGCTGTTACCGCTTCTGGCCCACCGGACGCGGTGTCTACCATAATCCTGCCGAGACGTTTTTGATTTGGGTCAACGAAGAAGATCACGTGCGTATCATATCAATGGCACAGTGCGGAGACCTTGGCGATGTCTATCAACGCCTCGTCACCGGACTGCAGGAGCTGGAGAAGAATCTAACCTTTGCGCGCCACCCGAGCTACGGCAATCTGAGCGCCTGTCCCACTAATTTGGGCACCACACTGCGCGCCTCCGTGCACATCCGTCTGCCTCTCTTAAGCAAGGATGAGGAAAGATTAAAGGCAATGGCAGAGGAACTTTCCTTGCAGATACGCGGCACTGGTGGCGAGCACACCTCCATCGAGGATGGCGTCATGGACATCTCGAACAAGCGTCGTTTAGGCTTCACCGAGTTCGAGTTGGTCAAGTCCCTTCAAGACGGCGTTGTGGCCCTCATCAATGCCGAGGAGGAGCTTGAGATCGCCGGTCAGGAGGGCTAGTCTCGCCCAGCGATAGCAACGAAACACAACGTGGACTGAATTTGGGGCTGGATGTGCGGTTTTACTCTAAACAAATTGGCTTGTCTATCATATTGTTCAAAACAAAAAACATAAATATTCGGTTTAATAAATTTGAGCCCCCTGGAAAAATTATTAATATCACGTGTGAAATGGTCGGTGGTTCGGTTCACACCGACTTACTGGTTTATGTGCACGTGAACCTGCTTTTAAAATTTATGAATGGAACTGTCATTTCGGGATTGATCGGGATAGGTGCACAGTCGTAGTTAATATGTCTACCACTTACTTTCCAATCCTCTTCATCGTCCTTTGAGTTGCGCTGCACCTTGCCGGTGACCTTAAACCAACTGGATTTGGTTGAGGTTTGAATATCCACGATGACGTTCCATTTGTGAAGGGACTCCACAATTTGTGTCTCATCTGTGTGCTCCAGTGTGAATTGAATTTGCTTGCCTTTTAGCTCCGATGTTTTGAGCACATCCTCAACGCAGATATTGCCATCAATCTGTAGTTGAATTAGTAGGGGTTACCTAAAGCCTAAATTTGGTGAACTCCAAACACTCACCCTGGTGGCATTTTCATTGTACATTAACAGGGTAAAGTTGCGATTATGTCCCAAGTGTATGGAACTGAGCTGAGTAAAGCCAAACGTGTACATCATCAGACTGACGATCATGTTGCGGGAGAAGCCACTGCAATGACAGGGTAGAGGGAAATTGATCAGTTTTGAATACAACATTATTTTTTTTGGGTTGCTCTACTTCTCTATGAACTCGGACTTGAGCACCATGCCGCGGAATTTGATTAGTTCATTAAGATTTATATTGACCTTCAGTTTGACTCCCAAGTCTGGCATGGCATAGCTTAACGGCTGGAACTGTAGAAGTGGGTTATAATACCAAATGTATATGAAATTATTAATTATAGTTAGTTGCTGTGCTTACCACTTCATTAACACGCTCTGGATACATAACCTCTTCGAATGGTGCGGCGGCTGTTTTGGTCATCAGGCCGCGAGTTGTGGTCACGGCTCGGGACTTAAAGGACAGCCCACTGGTCAGGTTCTGGGGACGCGTAAAGCTATACCGGGCACACCTGCCACTCTCATTTAAGGTCAGCTCACTGCTGAATGGTATGTAGATGAGAAAGCCCTGCTCTCGATTGATTTCATGATCGAGATTAAGGAACGGGTTATAGCTGCGGCTGCGCACCGAAGCATACGACGAGTAGCGTGCATCGATTTCCAGAGTGTGCTTCGTACCAGGTGGTGTTCGGTGCTCCGTAATATTGCCGCGCAGCGATGTGAGCACCGTTGTCTGCAGCAGGACATCGGAGGATGTGCCCAAGACAGTGGGTACCGAGTACTTGTTCATAAATGGCCAACGCACTGTTTGCATGTTAATGTGACTATCGGTGCGGATCAGAAGTTGCAGACGATCCAAGACTAATCGGGTAAAGTGAATAGAGATAGATAGATCGATCGAGAGAGCGAGAGAAAAAGAGAGGGAGGGAGAGAGAGAGAGAGAAAGTTTTGTTTATTGTAACTGGTTTTACACGACTTTTCATGGGCTAGATATTTATTGTAAGCATCCACTCCCTTGTGAAAGGCGTTTCCAAAATCGGTGAAACACTTAATGACTGAACTGGGAAATTTCATTTTCCGCGCTGTAATTATCTGTTAATTGATGACGGGTTTTGCAAAGGCTTTAATACTCGTTTGCAAAGTGAAGAATATATTCACGTCGTAAAGTATCCGTCTACCTGTCCGCCTAAACGTTTGTTTGCCCATATGCATATCTGAACGCCGGCTGTCCGACTTTTGCCCGCCAGTCCATTCACACGTCTGCTTGTGCGTATAAAACCAAAACTAATAATATATATATAAGTCTGAAATTTAGAACGAACTCTACGGATATTTCTTAATATTTTTCCTACGCTTACTGGAAGCGTGATAAATTGCAAAAATTCATATCTGGTGTGTAGCCTCTATTAAGCTGTTGTTGGATTGTAAATTGTAAACATATTCGCTTGCAACCTATCGGTAATTGGGTAAACAAAAGAATTCCTTTTGCATCAATTTAAACTCCTTTTTCAGCTGTGTGAAATTTCGTGGGTAAGGAAGGGAAAACTGATTCTCTCCATAGATATTATTTGGCTAACTAAACATACTCACTGTTATCATAGGTCAGTTGCTGAAACATGCGCTGATTTAGATAGTAGGAGAGCACAGTTTTGCCTTCCATTTGCAATATGAACTCAATGTGCAGATTCTTTGAGTTGACAATGGGAGCTTTTAGCATTGCCAGCAATGTTTTAATGCTCTTGTGAGTAAACGGATCAGAGCTGTTGGATTTGGACTGCACGGTCTGCCAAATGGCATCGGGTAGGCCACGCGCCTTAATGTACAGCTGAAAGAAAGAAATTGCGAATTAAAAAGCAGACCTTGAATATGTCTACGAGTTTAACACACCGCCAGCTGACCCGTAAATTTGCCCAGTGCCTCAGTGTCAAACTTGAAATATACCACGACGGGCATATCCGACTTAGGATCGCCGACTAGGAACGTTTGAAGCATGGCTCCAATGCCGAACTTTGAGTCTCGGTAATCGAATATGTAATTGCCTGTTACCCAATAGCGGGGCTCCGGTTTCTGGGGTAGATGACGATGCATATAGGAAAGCAGGCGACGACTGAAATGGAGAGAGAGAGAGAGTGAGAGAGGGAGAGAGAGATTGAAAGCTTGAGGAGTTAGAAACAGAGGAGTTAGTATTCCAGATGAATACAGATCCTTGCACTTACAGATGCTGATAGCATGGATATGTTGTCTCTGAAATGCTCGTGACTGTTGTGCGATAATAGTTGATAAGATGTGGATCGGTTTCGCTTTGTATAATGCGATGAATGCTGATCAGTCGCGCAGCCGTTGGATTTGAAATCAGAAGCAGGGTGACAGCAGCGACCCGCAGCTCCAAACTAGCGTTACGTGACTCAAAAATGGGCCAGTAGATCTCGTAGATGCGTTCAGCACGCTTGTCGGCCAAAGCGAGTGTGGTCCAGGCAGCCATAAACCTAAGATCCTCATTGCCATCCTCCAACACAATGGGCTCCAGATAGTTGGCCACATTGCCCAGCTGCAAATTGCTAAGGCCCTGTAGAAACAGCATCTTCTGTTCATAGTCACGATCATCTGCGGTTGAAGATAATTGGTTGATAGCTTAAAAGTCTTATAGGATAGGTCGGAAGCACTACTCACTCAAGTACATATTGAAATACTTTTGGACATATTCCTCAAACTGATCCTTGTCAATGCCACGCGCCACATAGACGTTATAAACGAGTGTGGCAAAGCTTAAAATTGCCGCCTGCCGCACATCAGGGCGATCGGGTCCGATGTTGAGAAAGTCCTCGCACTCCTTAACCAGCTCCGCAGATAGTTCAAATATGTGGAACGGCATTGGAATTAGCAGCTGCACCGCAATGGGTGACTTAATAGATTTCTCAATGACCAGATGGCGAGTTAAAAATACTGAGGCTTTTGTCCCGATGCGCGGTATAATCTCGTGAAAAATATTTCGTATTGTCTCCTGCCGATACGAAGTACCAATGTCCACTTCCGTATATAGTTTCTTTAGCGATTCAAAGTCCATTTCACTGAGCAGCTTGATCACATCGGACAATGTGGAGTCGTAGGGCTCATTGAATTTAAAATCTGTACTCTCCAGTGCCTCGGCTAGGTTGTCCAGCAGGCCCGCTGCGGCCGAGATCAGAGTTTCCTGCTGCTGTGGATTGCGTCCACCGGTCGGATCGTTGATTTCCAGCGGTTGCAGTTGCAAACTTGATATTTCTGTAGCCATGGATGTCTCAATATCAATGAGATTGTCGATGGGTGTTTCATTTTGAAAGTTTAGCAAAAGCCTGTAAATAAATAAGAGCTTAGCAATTGCCATATGCCAAGATTAAAGCTCAACTTACTCCGAGTTGATGTATTGCGCCTCGCCCGTCGACTCAAAGGTGTGGATTAGCGTAGTGCCCTTGGCATGCGCCATGCTCAGGAAGTAGCCCGTCTCATTGTGTGGCAGTATGCCGTAGATGGCCTCGTTGCCAATGATCACGCTCTTCTGATGATCAAATTCACATGTGTTTGGGGGAACATTGCTGCGAGTAACATGGATAGCTTCCGAATAAGGCACACAGGTCTTGAGCTCCGGCGTTTTCCGTATGGATATGTAGTTTGTCTTGTTGGAGACAAAATATTCGGTCTGGCACTGGCCGTGTATGCCCGTCTGAAACATAGAGATGCAGCTTTAAATTAAGATCATTGGGATATTGTGATAGTCAGATCTCTAACCTCATCCACCACAAAGGCTCCACTGGACTTGATTTGAAACTGCAGTGTGCTGGCAATGGCGCGCTTGAAGTTCATCGACCAAATGGGATCGCCTTCCTTGAACACGACATGGGATATGGTGCCCTCTCTGGTCAGTATGATCTTGAAGGGCTTATATGGGGGATACATTTCCTTGTTCTGTAGAAACTTTTCGCCCGAATTGTTGAGCGTTACATCGTCTATGACCAGCTGGATTGTGGTTGCGCAAATGAAAGCGAAGGCGAACAATTTGTTATTATGTACAATTGCATATATGTATAGGTCGGGAAATCCCGAGCCTCTGTAATCTCCAGGCTATACACGCTTGCACCCTGCGACCAATCAGCTGTCTTTACTGATAGACTACGCTCCGTTTATCTTAATACAAACAATTCGACATATTTGACATGCCGAAGATGAAATACCCTTGTTGACATTCGGCTTAAAACTACATTAAAAGTCCCATCCCACCAACAGATAAACTGTCCACAACAAAGAATCAACTATGGGAAAAGTTTGCATAGAAATACACATGGTTACACCAACTAGGCTGTTGATACTGATCAAGAATACATATACCTTACAAATTTCGAGAATTTATCATAACAGCCTCAAGAAGGGTATCAATAATTAGTCAGCCTTAACGCGGCAAAAGCGGGAAGGCTGACTGATATTACATATGGCAGACACATGTCTACGACTGTTGATAAGCATAGCGCCGCTTAAGATCCCCCACTTCCACAGTCAAAACAATCTAAGCTGATTACTCCGCATACATATGAATGTATAGTATATACAATATTCGTCTGTGTGTTTATTTATGTATGCCTATATGCCTGTGTGTGTATGTGTAGCATCATTTTATCTGTCTCGCGCTGGGCCTCAATGAAAGAAGTTCACAGCCGAGTTCAGTTCATTGTGCACTGGGACTGTGTGAAAGGTTAAATTGTTTTTAATTCATCTGCGAATTCTTTTGCACAGTGTCTGCAAAAGCATGAGCCTGGGGGCATCATCTGCACTTCTGGGAATCAACTGGGCGCTGAGAGCTCGCACTGCTCAAGCTGATTGGATTGTGCAAATTGATCATGGAATCAATCAAAATTTGTTGCTATTTTGATTTTTCATTTAATTGACTACAAATATGTACAAAAAAGTGTGCTATGAGAGTAATATATATACTAATATAGTATTATCAGATACTATACATATATACACACATATGAACATATTCACACTCTTGTTACATATACGATGTAAACAAAATAAATATGTGCGTGTTTCACGAAACTGATTAATTCTGGTTTATAATACTTAAAGGGCGACACAGTTCAGCAACATTTGCTATGATTTCTAGATCTCTATACATACACACAAATGCACAGTATACTTTCGTATTTCCCTGACCTTTGTAGACCTGAGCTTGATAGAAACACATATGTATTGCACTAAAGATATTAAATATGAAAATACAAAACTATTAATGTTATTATATAGGTTATATAGTACATGCAAACAACTAAGGATTTTAAAGGAATGTAAGCCAAAGTAATAAAAACTTTAATTTAAACAAATATACCGAGATGCTGTATTATAGAATAGAATAAAAAGAATCTATAATGGTAAACTTTAACTTTTAAAACATATTTAATAATTGAATTGTGAAAAGGGCTGCAGGCCCAGAACAAAAATGATTGGGGTTTCGCTTCACGATTCGAACTGAATTTCTGCCTTAAGGTTCGGTTCTCAAACCCGGTTTTCCAAATCTGTATATATTCAACATTTTAATAACATAATTAAATTTTTACAATTGCCCGATCTAGAGAAGTAGATCTCTACGCAAAATTAGCATCTAACGAATATGGTGGCCCAAATTATTTATCCTTTAAGTATATCCTTAATATCCTTATTTATATTGAAGCAAACCGTCTTTCGGTTTGGCTTAGCTGTTTTTTTGAGAAAATTATTTGGTTCAATGTTAGATTTATATTAATAACAAATATTTATCCGGTATAGATCCGGTTCTGCTCAAAACTGTTCTGCAGCCTTGATTACAGTCATGAACTTGTACGACTTTTGAGTATTATAGCTAACATTATCCAGCAGACTTACCGCTGCGGCCATGATCAGTTCGCTCTGTCGCTGGAGCGTTAATTTTCCACGGACAATCCAACCGGTTGTTGGCGGTGCCGGACGTCCCTCGTCCTGGGGTTTGGAGCCAACAAGAACATTGCCCACATACTCGTAGAGCATTTGCTTATTGATTCCAATTATGTTAAATGCAAGACCGACATTGATTACCAAAAATAGAACTGAAAATTGAAAATGATGTTCAGCATTTGCATTCAACAAGAAATTGTTGTGTGTGGCAATAAACTTGAGGACAGCCCGCGCCGGGGGCAACAGCATCCATACACTTTATCAATTGAATTGAATTTTGTCTATATACTGCACATATATTAATGAATGTACGTATGTAGATTATTGATGTGGTCATCACAGAGCAAAAAACTGTTTAATCAATATTATTATTAAATATACATAATGCTAGTGGGTTTTTTTTGTGTGTTTTCTTTTAAATGTTATTCAATGAAACATTACGTCATGTTCCTGAATAAACATTTAATATGGTTCCTGGGGCTTATCAAATATATTATTTTCTACTTTCTACGTACACACAAACACGGAACACTTAAGTCGCTGCATGATTTGCTTTATAATTATTTGCGAATATGCCGATTTAATAAAGATGTACCCGACAAAGTCTAATGTGTTATATGTATATACGTATATCAAATATATATGTATTTGGAAATATTTCAAAGAAACCGCCGACGATTTTTTTTGAACACAAACGTATCGCAGAACGCCTTTTAAATTCCACGTCTGCTCAGCTCGCGTTTCGCACTCGAACTGAAGCTGACTCAGTTGCAAAGCCTATGCTCAGGCCTTGCTGGAGGCTCTTGCTGATAAGCGACAGTCTCAGCAGCTAAGTGTTGCTCTCCCGCAGATGCTCTTTAAATGTGAAGGGCGGCAACAAATGTTAGCAAGAGAAAGCTTCAGAAATGTATAAAAACTATAATTATATTTTATTATTACAATAAAGTAGACAAGAACTAGGAATCAGACAAGCTGCCCATTCACAACAAGTACCACAAATTACATGTAACAAAAGTAATCGAATTACGGCCTAAGATCTACATTTCATACTGCCTATTCCTAACGTGCGCCTGTATGCCCATGTCCAGATCTAAAGAGCGCGCCACCTTCTGCCTCAGACTGCGGCTTTGGGCGTTCCGCTGTTCCAGTCGTACCAGCAGCAGAACCACCAGCTGCAATTGATTCGGAGCTCTCAGCTGCGTTCTTTTCGGCATCTAGGTTCTTCAGTTGCTGCTGCCACATATCCGCATAGATGCCGTCGTCTAGTTGCAGCAGCTGCTCATGCTTGCCACGCTCAACAATGCTGCCCTCCTTCAGTACCAATATCTCATCTGCGTGTATAATAGTGGACAGACGATGCGCGACAATAATTGTTGTGCGATTGGCACATACGCGTGCCAGTGCTGCTTGTATGTTACGTTCTGTATGCGTGTCCAACGCCGAGGTAGCCTCGTCCAGCAGGACAATAATGGGAGCTTTCAGAAGAGTTCGCGCAATGGCCACACGTTGCTTTTCGCCTCCGCTTAAACGTAATCCTCTCTCGCCAACTTTGGTCTCATATCTATCCGGAAAACCCAAGATTCTTTCATGTATATCCGCTGAGCGCGCCGCTTCATAAACTGCATCAGGACTTGCTCCGATCTTAGCATATTCAATGTTGTAGTAAATGGTGTTGTTGAAGAGTACCGTGTCCTGAGGAACAACACCTGGAAAACGAAGATGGCAGTTTATTTGTGAAAAAAGGTTTTATACATTTTTTTGCTTACCAATTGCCTTTCGTAGACTTTCCTGTTTGACCAACTTGATGTTCTGTCCATCTATCGATATGGAGCCCGTTTGCACATCGTAAAAACGGAAGAGCAGTCGCATAATGGTACTCTTGCCAGCCCCTGAGGGTCCTACAATGGCCACTGTCTTGCCCGCAGGTACCGTAAAGCTTATGTTGCGCAATACACACTTTTCCGGCGAATAGCCAAATGTGACATTAGAAAACTCTATGCCACCGCCAGCTGTTAGCAGCGGTGCACAGCCAGGCGCATCAACGATTTCTTCGTCCTCACGCAGTAGATCAAACATATTTTCCATATCCACAAAATTCTTTTGTATAGCGCGGTAATAGGTGCCAAACCAGTTAAGAGGCATATACAAATCCATGAGGTACGTAGAGAAAAGCACAAAGTCGCCCACTGTCAGGGTTTGGTGATGCACCACCAAATACACGCACAACATCGAACCAGCCAACAGGCCCAGGCAGAGTATAATATTTTGAGCGGTGTTGAGCATATTAAGCGTGAGCATGGAGAGGAATTCCTCCTTTTGATACTTCAATATGGCCTCCCTGTAACAGTCTACCTCGTAGCCTTCGGCACCATAATATTTAACTGTCTCAAAGTTCAGCAACGAGTCCACACTGCGAGCACGCTGTTCATTGTCTGCCAGATTCATTCGCCTTTGGTACTGAGTGCGCCATTCCGTTATGGCAATTGTGGATGCTATTGAGTAGACAGTGTTAGAATTAGCAATAATTTCAAGCTGGATCTGACCTACCTATGTACAAAAACATGGTTAAGAACACAATCAAGCCAAACCACCAGTTGAAGGCATAAATGAAAAATACGACAGCCACAATCAGATCGAGTATGGTAGGCGTTATGGAGAATACAATATAGTTAAGCAGATTGTTAATTGAATCTGTGCCGCGGTCCATTATACGTAGCACCTCGCCCGTCTTGCGCTGCAGATGCCATCTTAAGGATAGCTGATGCAAATGCCGGAAAAGATCAATCTCAATCTCGCGCGTTGTGTACTGCTGTACGCGAATCCAAAGGAAAGTACGCAGATTATTAAACAAGCCCATGCCGCCAGTGCCACCGCCCTGGAGAAACGATAGAGCCACATAAATAAGCACAAAGTCCCAGCGAAATTCGACGGGCTCGATGGTCAGGCTGTCAACTGAAGGGAGAGAGATTAGAGATTATTCACGCCACATGTGATAACGGGAAACATGACCTACCCAACAGCTTGCGATAAATGGGCAGAAACAGTTTGATAACGCGACCAGCGACAAGCAACAATATGCACACAACCACTGCGCATTGTAGCATTACGTCCTTTTTTGGCCACAGATAGGGAAATAGGGTGCGCAGCTTGCGCCAGCCGTTGCGAAATGCAGAACCGGTTGGTATACTACCAGCTGAATCGCTCGATGAGTCGTTCTCTAGACGATGGTGCGGATTAAAGGGTGCCATAATACCGGGCGCTTTCAGGCCCAACACAAAGATGAGCAGCGAGCACAGGAAGCGGGTAACAAACATTCCCATCTCAATATCATCTTTGTTACTGTAGAGTAATATATGGATTAGATTAAGCATTGAGTACAACAGGTACTAGACAAACGAACTTTTTTAAATGGAACCACCAGTCCTCGTGGTCCAAATTGACAATCGCGAGCGCTTCATTAATCAACGCCAAAGTCCAGAAGAGCAGCAAAATAAGGCCGTGGCCACGAGTCGGCACTGATGGCAGCTGATAATGACGCTCCTTGACTATGAGGCATATACAAAATGGATACGAAAAGCACACAACGCATGTGTAAAATATCTGCAATGGAAAGTCTACTAAAAAATTCTCTTAAATAATGGTTATGTGAAGTCTCACCATATAGCCATAAACTGCACCGTCAGGATAGATGCGAGCGTTCAGGAAAAAACGCAGCAGCGCCAGCACCGGCACAAGGAGGAGAAGAAACAATTGCAGCGCATACAGACGGGACTTGGTTATCTGAGTGGGATCCGTGGGTGTAGCATATTTGCGGTACATGAGCAGTTGTATGCCGCCAAAGAGAAGAAGGAAGCCGCCACAGACGGCTGGACCCACTGTGTCCATAAAACAGTGCGAAATTCCATGCCTAGTCCAAATCTCGTTGAACGTCACGTTCGGCGGACAGTACAACATTGTGTGTACCCTGCGGTTATTCAGATGTTATTTTTTTAATAAATTAGGCATACAGTTCGATTGAGACCTTAAACTACTCATGATAATTGCACAAAAGGCGTACGCAAAAAGTGATAATTATTACACGATAAGCGCGTCGGGTGCAGACAATGATAAAAAAAAAACTGGAAATAAATTTTGTGACATATGAGAGTGAGTGACTACTTGTATTTCGACAAAAAGCTGTTTTATTTGTCCGTGCTATTCAAGCACATATTATATGATATTATTATGAAAATATATAATTTTGCGCATCGTTTTATTTTAATGCGCATCTGTTTTCCGGCTAGTTTATATTTCACAATAACATGTCATAGACGAAAATCACCGAAATTATCAGTAAAAAAAAGACGTACATGAGTTTTGTGGGCAGACTACCAAAATTGTATCCACAAAGTTCGAAACAAAAGTTGCAAATCATTCATTGATAATTTGCATTGTTTATTATGCAATTACATTTTCATTGTTTTTTTTATGTCACTCATGAAAACTGTGATTTACATGCTAAAATTCACAATTTTGTTACCTTTACTTACGCTGCTGCGTAGGCTTCGATTATTATTAATATAGTAGTTCGGTTTAAGCAATTGTTCAATGTACATTAAGCAGCTGGGCTTCTATTTACATGTTTTTACTCAAAATGGCACTTAATACTCAAAATGGCACTGTTTTACTCAATTGGGCACTGTTAAGAAATTGATATCGCAAAATAATCGGTGGTAAACGCGGGTTCTGTTTTTAAAAAATCGGTTTTTTTTATTTTGTTTGTAGTTTTATATTAATTCAAAGCACTTTATATGCATATTAAATTTTGTATTTGCATAAAATTTTAGACTTATAAAGATTATTAAAGGTACATTTGAACTTTACGTAGGCATCTTCATCATATCGTTTTAGACATAAGTATTTGAATATTCTTCTTACCGTTTTGTTGATATCTATAAACACACATTTATCTGTTGTAAATAAATATTTTTTATTTCTTTAAAGAAACCGTTTTTAATACTTTACAATTACATTTATAATTAATTATATTAATAGTAATCAAGATCCGTAATTTTTGAACTAAAAGGAAATCAGTTTAAATGATTTATTTGTTGTTTGTTTTTATTTTGTTTTTTTTTTTTCTTCTGAGCGCCTAGAACGAATCTATTGAAGTAGAAAGTACATTTGAACAATTCGTTAAAAATTGTAAGCTTAAAGGAATTTGCATTGTAGTTTTAAAGAATTCACAAATTACATTTAAAGCTTTTTACACTACAAGCGCAAAACTTTTAAGCAATTTTTAAAATTTTCTAATTTTGAGTTTCTCACGGTTACGCTAAGGTCTGCTTTCTTAGATATACATTTTTTATTTTTGTATTACCTTATAGTGTGTTTTTCGTGAGTTGCAGTACAATGTATACAGTTTTAAATTTAAGGACTGCCCAATAAAAGTTGAGAATATATTCATGGTTAATAGTTCATTCATTCATTCATAGTTCATGGTTAAAAATGCACACGCTTAAAATGGCTATCAACTAAATTGTTCAACTTGGATTTAACTTATATATCACAAACAAGTACATTTAATATGCATCATTACTAGTAGGTACTATAGATGGGCCATTTGGCCGGTCTCTATGCTTACAGCTACGAGTTGATTTTAGCCAGGAGTGGCTGCGTCACGGCGCCACTGGTGGCACCACGCGCCGTCACCAGTGGCCTTGGACACTCTTCTGCCAAAGAGAGGTCATGTCCGTGAACATGGCAATTCGAGACAGTTGGTGGCTTGCAGAGAAGCTGCTTATAGTTCTTGACTAGATAGCCATACGGATCGTCACTGCTTAGATTTGGAATGTTTTGATTACTACGGCTGCTACCATTGCGCTCCAGATTGAGGGCCGTCGAGGCGGGCAGCGGTGGTGTCATGTTGCTAAGCAGCGGCGTTTCGTCGCAATCGGCGAACTTAATCCGCTGTCCGCTGCCCGTACTGCCAGTTTCCGGCGTATCGGAGGCATCGCTGCGGCTGCTCTTCAACAATGTTGAGATCGTAGGGGATGGCTTTAGGCGATTCCTAGCCTGCGGCGCAGGCTGCAGAATGCCGATCAGATTGGAATTGGAGTTGGAGTGTGCAGGTTGGCCGTGGTTACTGTGGTGATTCTTCAGCGTACCGCTCAGTGGGAGACGAAAATTGGCCAGCTCCCAGCAATCGGTTTCAGCTGCATCCGAGCTGGTTCTACCTGCCTCCATGCTGCGAAGCGAACGACTGCTAAAGATATCACATGGCTGCTGCTGCTGCTGTTGTTGTTGTTCAGCAGCCAAATAGTAATTGTTGGGCTCAGTCTTTTGATTCGGATTATGCTCAAAGCAGCTGCCATTTAGCTTGGGCGAACTGGAGCTAATCTTGCGCTTGACCCGAAGATCGGGTGAGGCTTCCTTCTCAGCAGCGGGCACAGCTATCGTCGGCACTGCCGCTGCCAATGTGCCCATGACGCCCAGCTCTGAGTATTGTTTGTAGAAGGTGTGCGTCTGACGCTGCGGTTGCTTAAGCGACGAGCGTCTCGTTAGCATCAGCTTGTTGGCAGATATGAGTGCATCCGGCTTGGGCACCTCGCCCTCGAGCCAATACGTCAACATTTCGCCCTTACCCTTCATAGGCACCAGACCACGTCGCGTTGTCAGAAAGCTGCCAAACTCGTCCAGCGCCAACTTGGTCGTTTCGCTTATGTGTATTTTCAGTGCTTCACCATTGGACTCCATGCGGGAGGCAGTGTTCACAGTGTCGCCAAACAGACAATAACGCGGCATCTTCTGGCCCACAACACCGGCTACACATGGGCCCGTGTGCAGCCCGATCCGCAACTTCAATCGATCGTCTGGTCTGTGGTGTATCCTAAAGTTATGCACCGCCTCGAGCAGTGCCAGGGCCAGGCGCGCAATTTCACGAGCATGGTAGTTCTCATTGCGTATGGGCAGACCGGATACCACCATGTAGGCATCACCAATAGTCTCCACTTTGTACACGTCAAAGTTCTCCACAATCGAGTCGAAGCAGGTATAGAGATCGTTAAGGAACTGAACTACTTGCATGGGTGTGCTCTCTGCCGAAATAGCCGTGAAGCCGACAATGTCGCTGAAGTAGATGGTCACCTGGTCAAAGGTCTCGGCCACCACCGGCTGACCACTAATCAATTGAGCAGCAACGCTCTGTGGCAGCAACTGATAAAGTAGCTTCTCGCACTTTTTCTTTTCCTCCAGATAGTCCTGAGTTCGCTCCTCGACAAGTTCCTCCAGGTTGTTGGCATACATTTCCATGCGTTTCAGCAGGTTGTCCACAATATTCCCAGTCTCGTTGTCCCTGTGGGCGCAAATTAAAATTGAATTATTTTTATTTAATTCGGCTATAAATCTTTTTATATCATATAAGTGCGTAAAGCCGCCCTCGCCCGTGACACGTATTAAATAAATTCTCTCAAAAAATCTTTCATACAACCATATTTTGCTAATTTGCCAATGATGAAAAACCTCAAATCGCTTTGAAAATAAGTTTGATGCGAAGCGTACACAATTTAAAGATACTCTCACATATTTTCAAAAGGCTAAAACAAATTTATACAAGTATATTAAATCTTCGACGTGCCGAATATATCTTTTCTTAGTCGTTTTGTAGTGTATTAAAAAATTTCGAAAGATTCAAATTTGCCGGTATACAGAAATAATTCTATTTATGCTTACAAAATGTGACAACAATTAACCTCGGTTCACAGATGTTCAAAAAGAACTGACCCACCCTGATTATACGTTGTTCAAAATAGTCTTACTTGTTAAACTTCCTTATCATAGACTTGAGCGTATTAAAGTCGGGCCGCTCCAATGGGTCTTCGGCCCAGCAGCGTCTTATGATGCCAATAACGTCCGCCTTGGTATCACCGCACGGTTCCAGCTCTGGACGGAAGGGCTTATTCAGTTGCGGTTGGTAGTTCTTAACCAGCTCAACGATTTCTGGAAGAAGTATATAGACCGCTCTGCATTATAATTCAGACAAATTTTTGTAAAAATTGTAAATTGTAAGTTATTTGTTTGTGTTTCAGTTCAGGGACTAACCCGAATATAATGCCACATAGGCCACTAAAACCGCACACTAACACACGCACAAATACACATAAATATACATTTCAATCTTAATATGTACTCGAAAACACAACATTTGGCACTTTTTTGCCCCTTTATAATGACCAGGGATACGGTCAGGCGGCAATCGACGGATGAACAATATAATGACAGACCTGGTGTCTGGCGCCACAATGCTAGGAATTGCCTGATCGTTGCCTTCTATTGTGAGCGTGAGGTCCAGGCGGAAGTTAAGATATTCAATCTGTTAATGCGCAGTGCTAGGAAAACTGCAAGCATTGACTTTGAGAAGAATGGGCCGAGAGGTTAGTCAATACGTGACTTTCAGGACTATCAAGGATTACGCCTAAGCTCCTTTTTAGACCCTACAGATGCTGCGGTTATATTTGGAGATTGTGATTGCGAAAAGATGCTTTGCGACGGGGGTTCATGCAAATGCGGCTGGGATAAGTCACGCATCGACTGGCTGTGGGAATTGGAGCAGCGGCAACAGTCCTGGCTGAATGAGAGCCAGAGGTCCATACCTCCAACAGCTCAAAGAGTGAAAAGTCGGGTAAAAGAGCCTCAAAAGAATATGGGCTGCTGGAAATGGCTGCGTTTTAATTGTGGCTGTGCCTCAGATACCGAGAGCTTTGATTTACCCTATCGCAGTAGCACTTGTTTATGAGTTGTTTTGATATCATTTTGTGTAATTTTCCACCAAAATAAAAACATAAAACTTTGTGTCAATTCATTTGCTCTTCAAATCGCTAACAACTAATTAGCCTCATGAAAATCAAATAAAATATTTATAAATATTTACAAAAAAAAAATAATAAATAATAATAAATAATAAAAAAATAATTTAGGCTGTAAAAAAATTATCAACCCGAAATAATCTGTATGCACATCCGAATTGCGACTCCTAAATCTTGCAAAACTTTTTTGTTTATGTTTCGAAAAGAGTTTCCAAATTTAAATTATAAGAAATATTTAGTTTTATATTTCGAGTAAATTTAGACTTAAGTGAAATTTTCTGAAATACTTTAGAATAATGAGCCCTTTTTTGATTGTTGTAGATTTTTGTGTGATTTTGCATTTAGAGCGACTGTTTAGAGTGTGTTAGTACATTCTGCTTATTTCCTGCTCACAGAACTTTAAAAGAGGGAAAAGTTATGCAAGTCATCTTTGTAAGACGGGCCCGTGCTGCACAATTCTATTTTTGAACTTATGAAGTAAGAATAAGAATCTAATCGGATACATCTTTCAATTCACAGCAATTCTCGAAAAAAATAAATTAAGAGAATTGGAGTGAAAAATATATTTAGCTAGAAAAATGTTATGCAATAATAGTGGATTCCAATATTTTTATTATTTGATATTAGCAAGAATCACATGTATGCATGTTGGAAAAAGTTGGGCCGTCACGTAAAAACTGGGGACGCGACCATATTTAGTTGGTACTCGACATATCTCGCTTTGGGACAAAAAGTTGAGAGTTATTCTAGAAAACTTAATAAACGTAATATGGCAATACAAAACTTTTTTTTAAATCTCCAATTTTGGTTCTCGAATATGCGCTTAAAGTTTTTTAGATGAAGAGACAAGGAGTGACAATTTCTATGCGAATAGTCAGTTGTTGCATACCTTGAGGGGTCTTCTCATGGGCACACTTGCCCAGATAGAAGGGGCCCTGCCGTGTGGTTATCTCATGCACTATGATCCCAAATGAATAAACATCGCCCTTCTGTGTGCCTTCGGGCGCACGTTGATTTTCAAGCCGTAACAGTTCAGGCGCAGTCCATAGGCGCTCTGCAGGTGGAAATGGTTACATATGATTGTATGTATATATTGGACGCCAGCTGTGGGCCAGGCCACTTACTTTTCCAGTAGGCATGGCTATTGCAGTTTTCAATATCGCTCTCGACATCGTGATGGGTGCGCCGCAGGCTATGCAGCCCAAAGTCGGTGATCTTGAGCACAAAACGTGAGTCTACCACGCAATTGGAGGACTTGAGATTGCCGTGGGAACGTATATCGGAGCTGTGTAGAAACTGCATGCCCCGCACAATATCGTGCATTAGCGACAGTTTGAACATCCAGTCCAGCTGAAATTGCTCGTTCTCCAGTATATCCTGCAGCGAACCTTTGGGACAGTATTCGGTAAGCAAAAAACTGCGACGCTGATCCAGGCAGGCGCCGTAGAACTTGACCAGGTGATCATGCTGTAAATCCTTCATGCGCTTCAATTCCAGCATTAGACTGCGCGATAGTATACCCTGAACATTTTCCAGCTCGATGGGTTTGATGGCCACCTTGCTTTTCCTGTACATGCCCACAGGTATGAAGATCTGACGGTCGCCATTTATAGAGCCCATGTCCTCCGACATGAGCGTCAGCTGGGAGCTCTGCTTGACCAACGAGTGAAAGGAACCGCGCATGCCATGATCTGCAGCATCCCGAAACATAACATCCTCCAATGAAACCTTCCAGCTCATCGAATTTATCTCGGCCTCGGCAATATAATGTCGATAGCCGAAGAAGAAGCATACGGCCATAACGATTACCATTATGCCAAGAATGATCGAAAGAATGGCATAGCCAGGCAGAGCTAGGAAAGATGACAGAATTGGGAAAAAGTAACGAAAATTTGTAGTTTTATTATTATTATTTTTTTATAAATATATATATATTTTTTTAAGATAACAAATGTTGCCAGTTGATGTGTTGTAGGTGTGCATAAAGAAAGTTTTTCTGTATTCAAACCAGCATCCTTCTGTTAGTAAAGGATACTGGTTCGAATTTGAGAAAGTCACTTTTTTTGTTAAAGCCGAAAGCCTCACTGTTGTTTTAAGTTAGATACATTTTTTGGGCTACAGCTGATATATAAAAAGTCAACTGCACAAACTAAGGTATTTAAGATCAAATATTATTACTTACAATTGTCCGGGCATAGCGAGCCATCGTAACCACAGATGGGGCGATCGGGTGGCGCCTGTTCACGACCACCAGCCCAATGTATTTCCTTTTCTGATGCAAACTCTAGACGATTGTGCAGGAAATGTGCGACAATCTCAAATCTGCCAGTGCTGGGATTCATGTCCAGCAAAGAATATGCCGAGATGCGATCTCCATTCGAGTCGATGGTCACGTTCCCAGTAATGCCCGTAAAGCTGCGATTCCACATGCGTCGCACCATATCGGTGCCGTTGATGGGTCTTGTGAGCATGCTGGGATCCTCACGGATGCTATCGTTGAGAGCGTTCGCGTAGAGGAGCACGCCATCAAAGAAGGAGGTTACGAATGCCGAAATTGGTTCATTCTCGCTGAACGTGTAATTGTATTTTGCCGAGGCGATGTCTTTGATCTGTAAATGGAGTACACAGCACATCAATCACAGCCAGCAGTAGTTCCACTTATCTGCGTGTTCTAGCCCTGACTATCTGCGCAATTCTGTTGCCTTAATTGCTTTGGCCCCCGTGAAATTGAATTACAACTACGCCGACAACAAATCGCAATGGCAAAGGCAACGCCAACTACTACATTGGCGAGCATTTGCCAGAATCCGTCGCACATTTCCAAGTTGTGCGTCGCGAGTCCATCAGCTTGTCGTCCAAGAGCCCCAAGGCAGCTTAGCCAGAATGGGCGAAGAATTTTTGCCAAGGCCCTCCTACCCCACCATAGCCGTTGGCATTGGAACAGGGAAATGCAACTGAAACCTTTATCAGAAATATTCTCATGCCGCATAAATCAAGGGCATGGCCAAACGCCAAGTCGCAGTCATGATCCTAATCTTTCAATTTTTTGCAAATGTCCCACAACTTTAATGCACGCTTGATATTTAATGTGTTAAATGTGCCTATGCAGTTTCATGACGATAGACGAACATGATTATATCGAAGCTTGTGTTTATACGCATCAGGAATATATATGCTTATAAGGCTTCTTTAATGCGTTACACATTTCGTGACAAATATGAAATACCCACAACTAGGGTATGACACGACCAAAGCACATTACGGAAACACGTGTTATTGTGGCCTGCTGAGTTGGTTAAGGTGCCGCTCAGAAGTTAGCCAACAAATGCTTTCAGAGGCTACACTTGGCTTCTTCTTTCCACACTCTGAAGTCAGAAATTGTTTTAAGAGGGTATATAAATGAAGATGTTTCTATATATTGTTATTTTTTTTACTGACCTCTTTAAGCCCATCTGACTAATCGATCTTTCGAGCTAGTTTGAGCTGGTAGTTCCCTAAAGATTAAGGGGCTGGTTTTGTACATGAATCTCTATGGAAATCATATTACGTGTTAGGGAACAGTTTAGCTAGTTAAATGTAGGAGACTTCTAAGTCGAGTGAATGAAATATTCTCGCTTGTTTGTTGGCGTTGTTGCCCTTGTAATTTCCTTGTACACCTACAGAAATATGTTTACAAATCCACAAACTGCTAAAAATATACGTACGTAGTTTGCTAGTAGGAAACTGCAAAGTGTGCTGGCGCTGAGCACGTGCACTGGCATAGAGTATGCATGAAGCTCAAATCAAAAAAATCGCCAAGAAAATAATAAAAATATAAACAAGGAGGAAGAATAGTCTCGGCACGCCGAAGATTAAACACTCTTTCAGACTTATGGATTAGAAGTGTTGTGATGCAAACGTTTTTTTCCCGAGTGTCCCTTTAGGGTTTATATGAGATTGTTTGATATGTTACGCGCGTGCAGACACGCTCATAATTATGAGAAAACGGAAAAGTTATCCAAAAAGTATTCGACTGATTCTTTTTATAGCGCTATATAATATAGTAGTAACACTTTAATAACAATTATTTTTTAAGCATGTTTGAAGTCAAGTGAGTTTATCTCAAAGAAGGTAGAAAATTATAGACCCACTGCAAGGGTACAAGGATTTAAAGTAATTTGCCGAAAAGAAGAATGTAAAAGACTCCATACGCTGGCAATTCAGTTCCAAAGCCAATGCAAAGCCCCCATTCTGCCGCGAAACTCACCTCATTAGATACCTTTGTGTAGGCGTCGTCATTTGGCTGCTTCGGCGTGACAGTTAACATGGCTGTGTAGGCCTTTTTGGCGCGTTCATTGTTGAATTCGGTGTCGTTCTTATCATACCAGGGCAGCGACGTCATATATGGCACTCTGGAATAAGGAAACGGGCAAACAAAGTTTTAGATGCATCAGATGAAGATACTTGCGCTTGTGTGTATGCCAGTGTTTGTGTGTGAATATGTGCTAATGTACCTAATTCGAGAGTCTTATCAGTTTGGTATTACAATGTGCCCCGCAGTTCGCACTGTCGCCTTATCAATGACTTTGCGTTTAGTCTTAGCTCCTGTCTGATATGCGTCATAAATTATTTATTTATAGAAATCTAAATTGCAAAACGAAAAACGATTTCTATCTCTGTCAGTGTCTGTGTAATTGCACCTCCCCACATACAGTGTCAATAAACGATATATAGATGCTGCGGTCGAACCCATTGAAAGTACTTAAAAAAAAAGGGTATGCTGTTTTTTGGTAAATATATGCAAGGGGCAGGCATGTATGTATGTCTGTCCTTCTATCTGTCTGTATGCCTGTATGTCTGTATGGGCAACTATTATAAAGCCTAGAGTTTCGAAATTCCTAAAACATAGTGTCAAGTTTTATGTACACAACAAGTTTAACTTTTTTCCTTTTCCTCGATATCTCCCTCAATTTCTATAATATCCGATGTTAATAAAGTTATTTTTTAATCTGAGTAGGGCCTTGGTAAATTTTTCCCGTGCTTGTTTCAAAAAGTTAGTTTCGTGTATGTGTTGGTCCGTGCCGTTAAAACCTGGTCCGAACCCACCTCTAATTTTAGGGTATTTGCCAATCGTGCACTACCGAATTTTGGTGTTTGATACAGAGTGTAAGTGCATGTACTTGTTATCAGTTAGAGTTTGTTTGTGTTACCAACCCAGTGTCAGCTGTTTTGCGCCAAGTCAGCGAGTGACACTTCTAGCAAATCGATTATGGATGGTAAACAGATTACTTTGCCCCGGCGGAACGGCGTGTGAAAGATTTATATTAGATAATAAAGGAGATCGAATTTATCGTATTCCAAGGCTGTTACTAGTTAACATTGTTAGAGCAGTGACTGACAAACTTTGGGTTGAGCAAATATTCAATTTTTCTATTTAAAGAGGCGGGAGTGCTTGTAGGCGCAATATTTTTGGCTCGATCCGTAAAGGCAAATGGCCAAATAAATTAATAACTGCGTGATTTTAATTTTTATATATTTAGGGTTTCAATTCTCTAGTTTCAATTGAGCAAACTAATATACCCTTTCACTATTCGTATAGAGTATAGTATTAAAGTAGAATGTTTAAATGGCTGAGTATTATATTGTATTAGGTAACTCCTAGGTTTTGAATGAATTCCTGACCCTTAAATGCAAAGCAACAATTTATCGGCTGTGGGCAACCACCAATTTAATAGAGTGTAAGGCAGCGCGTGCATAATGGAATTTATATCAGGAAATGCATTAGTTAATGCAATGGTGCACAGATCGATTTCTTATTCATTCGCACACTGATTACAAGTTCACAGAGGTTATGCGATTAGCCTGCCTTTTCAAATAGTTAACGCAAATAATAACCGAGTATTCGCTAATGTATTATTTGATTATTCGCTCACGTATTGAAAGAGAATCGGTCCCAACCATCTGCCCCTTTTGCTTCACCCATTTACTGCCGCGTAGTATGTGTTTGTAGACATATATAGTTATTCATTTTTTATTGTGCACCCCACCTCGAACAAATAGGTATAAAGTATAGTACGTGTTTTTAATGGTGTAGGAGTAACAGCCAGATGAATGTAGCTAGCCTGACCCTAAATTGTCATTGATTAAAAAAGGAATTAAAAAAGAAGTGTTCGTAATCAGAGCAGCTGCTTTATTTCTTGACATTATTTAGTCATCTGAAGCGTAAATATTTATTTAAAAGATTCCCATATTTGAGTGTCCATTTCTATGGCTCCCATCATTTCTAATCATTTTTAATCGATTATTCTGCACAGAAATTGTTGAGTGTCTTAATAAAAGACAAAAGAAAGATATATTCAAATCCTTTATAAATTTATTTGGCTTTTGGCAAGCATTTTCAAAAGAGTAATGATTGAAATGATCTCAATCGCTATAGGGTCTGATCAGCGAGTCGATCTAACTAGTTAGTCTCTATATTTGTCTGGCAGGTTCTATTATCTGTGAGTTTCTATTATCTATAAACTAATAAAATAGGTTTGAGTCCTATTGGAGAAGGCATTTTGCATTTGGCTGGAGCTGAGGTCAGAAGAAGCATCCACACTGTTTAAAGTAGCAATTTAATTGAAAGGGTATTTTGTAGTCCAGAAACTTTACAATAATGCTTTACTAGTTTCATCAAATGGCAATCCGCAAAGATAGCCTTGCAAAGAGTGGTTCACTTATATCAAATACAAAGAAGAGCTCATATGTGGGAGAGAGGAAGCAATGACTCAGCACTTTTAAGGTATCATAGTAGTTCGACAGCACCTATGTATCTGGAAGCGTGGCGTGGGAGGAGGGAGCGGATGGCTTTGGCTAAGCATATGTGTTGACGCATTTTATTTATTTTTATACAGGTCTTCATTGTTTGCTATCAGAGTTAATAATGGTCAAGTCAGACATGTGTCGAAAATCGGAATTTCCTCGTTTTATAAATAGACATTAATTGCTGACTGGTCACAGCGTCTTGGAAGCGCTCAAAGCTATTTTTGTTGGTCATTTTCAAAATTCATAATAACCTTGGCTAATGTGTATTATGCGCACTTTGCAAAGAATATTCAAAGTGCGCGTGTTTGGCGAAGTGAAAGGCCACAAACTGTAGCTATAAATGATCAGCTTGTGTGATTGTTGACGTTATTATAATAATAATTATTATTGCTGTTTTTGCTGCCCCACTTGGGCAGTCATATATATATTTATTTCATGCTCGTACTTGTACTTACCGCGAAAATAATTCAATATTGATGAATACGTATTCGCCGCTATCGATCATATTCAGCTCCTCGGCTGTCAGCATAATTTGACGTATGGACTGCGGATCGGCGCACATAATAACAACTGCAAGATGAAAAAAAAATATAAAAAATAAAGAAAACAAATATTAAAAAAAAACAAAAATGGGTACAACTGTTGCAAATTTCAGTTAAGAGTTTCAATAAGCCATCGCTTGTCATTAAGAATGTATTTATTTAATTGATATTTGTACGTTTTTATACCCTGAACCCATTAAAAATGGGTATAAGGGTATATTGTATTTGTGCGTAAGCACAACAGGCAGAAGGAAGCATCTCCGACCCCATAAAGTATATATATTCTTGTCAGCATCAATAGCCGAGTCGATCTAGCCATGTCCGTCTGTCTGTCCGTCCGTCCGTCCGTCCGTCCGTCCGTCCGTATGTATGAACGCAAGGATCTCAGAACCTATAAGAGCTAGAGACTTGAAACTTTAGACTATAGATGTAGATGATCCTAGTTCCCGCGCAGATCGAGTTTTTTTTCCGATAATCGATAATTTACTCCGTTTCCAAGCAATCGATAAAAATCGATATCGATATCCTGTTTTTTGGGCAATTTGGGTAAATAATAAGAGCTAGAGTCACTAAAATTGACATATAGCTTCTAAAATAGAATATATATATGCATTTGATGTTGGAAGAAGAGGGTTCAGGGTATCGCCTAGTCGGGAGCTCCCGACTAGAACCTCTTACTTGTTTTTTAATGTAATAAGGTAATTATTTTAATTTGTATATATTTTTAACATAGGTTTTTTTTTTTATTTTCCCTTTTTTTCAGTTGCTTCGACGTCAGTAGCTAATTTTTATTTAGTTTGAGTAAGTATATAATAAATTATTTGCTTTGAAATTGAGTCTTGCTTAAAAGCAGCACTTTGTTCATTGTCTTGTCATAAATGTGATGAAAACTGGTTCACACGGACCTCTATAAGTTGTCCTATAATTAAGAGATTTTTCGAAACGCGTGAGGCTTTGCTCAAAGAAATTTTTATCTTAGAAATTAGCAACAACAGCTTTCACTTATATATATAGATAATTGTTTCTCATTTCGTATATTAAATTTTTGGTGAGTTTTCTAATCACAATATTTTTTGTTTAGCAACAAAAGCAATTTCTCAACAAAATAAGATGTAAATCTATTTGAAAATAGTGACAGGGCTTGCCAATAGGCATTCAACTTGAAATTAATATCAATTTTCAGACAAGCGAATAATACATTTATTTGCAACCCACATATATTTATGAATATTTTGTAATTGATTTAATTAAAGCTGAATGCCACAGAGAATGCCATCAATGCCTTACAATATGGCACTAATGCACACATGCCACAAATTGCAAACAAACAATTTTTTAAATATTTACATTTGAAATTTACGCATGTTTATTCTTTAACTTAACAGCTAGTTTAGCTTGTTAACGCCATTTAGCAGAAAATAACAAATTAGTTAATTAATTGTGTTCAGTTATCTGATCATTTGCGGGCACAAATATTGCATCAGTCTGTTTATGCTAATATTTAATTGATAATTAAATAATAACAAACAATCTTGTTTGACAATTTGTAGTACACGCAATTAGCTACACCCCATAAAATTGCATTTTCCTCCTACTGTCTGAGGATTACTTTAATTATTTAAGAGCCAGTCAATTTGGCAACAGCCAGACGAAAAGCTCAGAACAGTAAATGATACACATTTGCACGTTTTTTCTATACCCTAGAATCAACAGAAAAGTTTTGAAAGGCTATTTAAACGTATTTCTAAATATATGTAAATTTGTAACTGATAAGACTTATTTATATTTAGTTATCGATGTATTATCATCTCTAAACATCAATTTTATTTATAATTACTATGAAATAAACTATTTACAAAAATCAACATTATAGAGATATAGATAGAATGTGTTTATTTGTAAATAGCAAAAAAAAAGTTAAAGTTAACTAAACAACATATTATTTATGTTTTATTTATCAGTTATAATGCAAAAAAAATTAAAAAAACTATAAAAAGTAGTTTTTTTATTAACAGAAGCCATTTTCTGAAGTCAACATTTTCAAGATATGTAAAAAATAATAAATTCGTGGTATTATATAGTTATAAATATTTCATTTCTATATATTAAATGGACTCAGAAAATTTTAGAACTCTGTACGGGGTATTTGCATTGCATTTCTTTCCACTTATCAATGTCAAGTGCAAAGCAAGGCTTGGACTTGATTTAATTATTCAAAGATGCCAAAAAGTAATTTCGGATGCAATGTACTAGAATATGATTCCAAGTATAAACTGATTATTGTTGTTGCTGATGTAAATTAAATGTCCGACCTTGCACGGTACTGAGTCATGGAGATATACATACTATATGTATATGATTTTTGCTCGTGTGTATAAATATTATAATTGTGAAGCTGCAAGCCCAAAATAATTCTGATCGCCGGCTTGTCATAAATTATATCGGATATATATTAATAAAAAATCATTAATAAAAATAACAAATTAGGCAATTAAAATGTCAATAAGTGTTTATGTCTATCCTTTACAATTTATTTGAAATGAGCGGCTTTTATTGTACGAATATTAAATTAATTATCACTTCATCAATAAAAATCAACGTTTATTATACTATATACATGTATATATATATATGCTCTGTACCTATTTAATTTCGACTCGGCCGCATTATAAAGAAAAAGTTCGAAACGCAGGTCAGATATACAGAAGTATTATCTGAGCCTTAAGCAAATGGTATAAAGAAATGAATAACATATATATTATCCGGTTCCTTATAATATTGTTAACACAAATTCTTTATAGCTCATATCATTTGATTAAAATACTTTCAATAACAAGTACTGAGGCAATTGACAAGTCAATGGAGTCTCCCAGACACTTGTATGATTTCTGATATTGTTTTGAAGTTTATGAATAATTTAAACGCAAAAGTCAAATAATTATCAATGTAGATTATTGGGGGCATGTACAAATTTATCAGCCGCATGCCCTTGAACTAATGTGACATTTTTGGCTACTTTCAAAGCTCGAATCTATTCTTTGTCGGTTTCTTAATGAGCTGAAATCTCCAATTCGAGTTAAGAACAAATTGGTATTTTTTTTTTTATATTTTGGTATTGTCCACAGAGCCATAATTATAAAGCCATAATTATGTTTTAATGTGCGCATTATTTCTGTTGGCATTGACTTAACGATATTTGCAGATGTGCCATCAGCATACTAATAAAGAGTATTTAAAATGTGTGACACACATTAGGTCTAGGCAGAGGGTATTCATGTTTAGCCTTATATTTGCTTAATTTAAGCTTTTGTATTAATTCAATATACACATAAAGGGACAAGCACGTATTGACACAGCTGCCTATATTTATAGACGTAAATGGTTCAAAATACACAATACGTTTTGTTTGGGGCCTACGCCCGGCTCCACAACCAATAATACCCATAGAGTATGTTGGAGTGCCACCAACCAGTTATTGTTATTTCGAGATCAATTTTCAAATATATTTGTGTACTCTGAACCATCTTTGCCCATACTCAATTGGAATGGTTATAATGTTTTTCTGCAAATGTATAAAACAGATATTAGGAAACTTCCTCATTAAGTATTTTTTTGGAGACCTTCTCCCATTCTCAGGAGGATGTTAGAACGCTTGCAAAAGGATCTAGTTGCATAGGTCCTCCTAACTAAGCTTGGTCTACATAATTTGCATGGGAAAACTTACAGCTAGCACCTGCAACATAATTTAACCAAGTTCTGAAGGTATACAACCCACCAAGGTCACTTACTTCTTGTCCGCATGGCCACATTCCGGAGCAGTCGTATGATATATGCCTTGGTCCAATGCGCAGTATCGAAGCCGAGTTGATAAACCGACTCCTTCTCGATGGTGGCATGTATTGCCGCCAGGCACAGGAAACACACCGAGTTGCCTTTTATTTTAGCATTCTCGTTCTGATAGATTAGGGCCGTGCGTGTCCAGTTGTAGGTGCTTAAAATGGCACGAACCATGTTGCCCAGATTATTGACCTGGGCGCCTTTTAGCCTGGTCAAAGTTGAGTAGCTCTCCGTCTTTTTACTGAACTCTCCGGCATTGCCTCCGGTCGTCAGTAACGGAATCTGCCAGACATCGGCATACCGCGAGATTGGCGCCAGCACGTACTCGCAAGGCAGACCAAAGATTGCGTTCATCTCCGGCCACTGTGTATAAATCTCAAAGAAGCCCAACGGTCCATATGTAGAGGAACAAAATGTGTCACGTGAGATCAGTGTAATATCAATTTGAACGCCACCAACGAAACCCAAGCGTTGCACATGCGCAATGCCCAACTCCAGCACGGGCAGCACCTTGGGCATGATGCAGTCGTTCTTGTTGTCCGACTCCACTGACGGCAGCAGTGCCACAAACACCAACTGGCGCCGCACCACACGTCCGCCATGATGATGATGATGATGACTGCCCTGGCTGTCAGTGCTGGGAAACTGCTGCACCAGCTGCGTTCGCTGGGACTTGTGTGCATTCCTCGTGTCGGGCACTTTAAAGCTGTGCACGTCCGTTATGGTCCTGATGCTGGCCACGCTCGCAACGCTGTCCACATCGTAGAACCAGGCATACGCCGACGCCGGTCCGGCTCTCTGACTGGGAACCAGTAGCAGGAGCAGCAACAGCAGCAGCTTCAGAAATTGTTGTCGTTCTTGCGGCTGTCGCACAATGTTGCTGGACATTCTGCGACAGCTCGTCTTAGTTGAGGCTTTCTTCGATGCGTTCGATTATCGTTGCTGCCAGTTATTTGTTTAACAATTCGTTTTATTTAATTTTTTTAAGTGAACATCGTCGTGGTATTTTTTTCGTACTCGAGCATTTGGCAAGCGTTACATTAAAGGCAATCTCATTATTTTTGACGATTTATTTAAAACTGCATTTTCGTTTCGGTTTTTAGAAATTTTTATAAATCTCAGCGACTGCCTGCAACAACAATTGAGCAATTAACGCACAATTCTTTATTATTTATTATTTTTTGTGTAATTGTGTTTAATTGATATTTTATTCAGCGCTTACGGCTTCACGTGTGCGCACTTAAATTTGATCTTTGTTTGCACATTATTTTTGTGGTTTATTAATAATATTATTTTCACGTATTATTGCACTCTTAATTATAAAAACTTTTGACTGAATAATTTATTGACGCTGGCCGTATGTAATTCAGAATTTTTCAGAAGTTTTATTGTAACTGTACTCATTTTTTATTCCGTTATTTATAGGTTTAAGCAAATGTAAAGAGAATATAACAACAATTGCTTAAGAAAGTTGTTACAAGAAAAAAACATTAAAATTTATTCGAACATACATTCTTAAAAAGTCTCTAGTGAGCTGCACACTCATCTACTTTATGCATTTTCAAAGGTTGAAAATAATATATTTTGTATTCTATTTTTAACAATTATTTTGAGATCGATTGTTGAATACCCCGAAGATTTATAGTTAAATTGCAACTTTTTTTAATTAAATGAAAAATAAATAAAAAGTTTAAATTTGAGCAATAAATTGATTGCCAATAGCAATTTTAGCCGAGACGAAATCCGTTTAGAAAGAAAAGCACAAAGAACTTGTTCTGTTTTGCATTTTTGCTGAACTTTTTATTTAAAAATACAGACATGAAATTTACGAGTTGTGAAATAAAAAACACAAAAGGGCTAAAAATAAACCAGCTACGGCGTTTACAATTCTATTGACCTTCACTTTTATTTTTGTTGTTTTTTGTTTAATAATACACGTTGGAGAATATTTGTATTAAATACTGGCACGTATTTAACTGCCTTACAAATTTAATAAGCGCGTGGATGATAAATATAAAAGTGTACCCACGTCAAAAAAGTATAGATCTTTGGAGAGTGCCCTGTCATAGTCAGAGAATCGTGGATTCCAATCGAATCAATAGATTTCATTTTTTTTTTTTTGATGGCAAACCCTCATTTCGGATGCGGATGATAATCTACAGCTAAGTCATAATGAGCTGCTGCTAAAAATAGCCACAACACAAAAATGACCTCAAGCCATGCCAACTGGCCACAAGAAACAATAGTATTAACAGAATAAATATACGAAAGAAAAAAATTGCAACAAAAGATTGGCACAGCGATTCGAAATGATGCCCTAAGCCCTAAGAGTTTGTAAGTATTATTTTGTATTTATTTTTTTTTGTGCCAACTCTAAAAGTAAAGAAAACCACGTTTGAAGCAGTTTATTTTGCTTTCGGCACAATTGTTGCCCAGCTCTTTCATTTGCTAGTATTTGCGACCTCAACACTGACTGAACTGTGTGTAGGCCCTGAAGCAAGATTTATAATTAAGCTCAAATTTATTTAACGACAGGGCTTCTGTTTTGAAGTCGTAATTGTAAAATAATTTGATTAACACCTAAAGTTGAATTTGAAGACTGCTACGAATTGCTCTCATTGATTTTGGGTTTCATTTGCATTTCTGGCTATTTCAAATCTTTCCAAATAACTAATATTCTCTGTAAATATTAAAGACGTGTGTGAAGCGTATATCTATGGAAAAAATCTATTCATTGGAATTGTGTAAAAATAAATTATATATAACGGGCTGGAGAATATATAGTTTAGTCCTCCTAATTACTTTGTAAGTGTAACTTGAAAGGACTAAGATACAAATTTTTGTATGTAGGTTTTCGTGTAGTGTACACAAATTAGGAATATTTGCATTTTTTGCTACAGCCCGCCATTTCCCATCAAAATTTAAATTGAAAACTCACTTTTAGATTAGACAGAGCCCGACGCTTTGGTATAAAGAAATACGGGTCTGCACATATATATCTTTTATAAATACACAGAGTTTGCTTTATCCATTACTCATTGTCAATTGCTGACCAGCTACCAATTGAAAGCCCACATATTTTTATTTTTAGAAAGAGCCGGAGACCATAATATGGGTCAAATCACTTCGTTCCCAAACTTTGGTCGCATGCAGGAAAAATACACGTAAAATATCTTGTTGCCAACTTTTTTTTTTGCATGTCTTTTACTTTTGTACATTCGTTTTCGAATGTTCAATTTCCTATGGTCGTGGGTTTTATAATTTTTGTATTTATTTATTTGGTTTTTTATTTTTTCTTTTGGAACAAAGCAGATCTTAAGAGCTTACACGTGCCGTAGATTAACAGATCGGTCGCCGGGCAGCCGCAGAGCGGGCGGAAAGCTGCCCGTGGTCAGCGGTCATTAGTGTTGGCTTGTTTGTGTGCCGTTAGAGCTGCGGACAGTTATTGACAGGTGAGCTGCGTTTTAATTGTTGTTCGCGCAATGATTATGAATTATGAGCTTATAGTATAAGATTCTCACCCAGCGATCCATCATGACTCAAATGTGCAGACGAACCCACCTATTCAAATGCATATATGTTTATTTTTGTCTATTTGTTTCGTCTTTGCCTGCCAAATGCCAAATTCACACACTTAACAATTCGTTTACTTGATTTCGACCAGCCCCTAAATTAGTTCTCCAAATCGGAAACTTACGTGAAATACGCACAGCAAATGGACTCTGTCGAATCTCTTGGTAAGCTCGAATTATGAATATTTTTAAATTTTTGTTTGTCTGTGCGTTTTTAAGTAATTTGAGCGGCATTCTATGGCTATTCGGGTTCTTTTTTTGAGCATTCCCCAGCCTGTTCGACTGTTTTTATTTGTTGGTTAATATTTTTGTTTTGGTTGTTTCTGCCGTTAGCCGTTTGTGTTATATATGAGCTGCATTTGTTTTGATATAATTTTTGCTGTCTTGCAAATACGAACGGAACAATTAAAATAACAAAAGTTCGATGAAACTGACACATAAAAAAACTATAATAAATGTGCTATTATTGTAGCTAATTGTAGCTATTAAACATTTTTTGTCGTCTAGCGTAACGTATTAATTGAAATTATAAGTGCACCCAGGTCAAAAAGCGCGCCAAGTTCAGCTACAAAGCTGCTCAAATTCCTAACACGCATCGTTGCATTGAAAACTTTTGGTGGGTTTGAACAAGCGACCCCCGTTTTGTTGGCCCGACGATTCAACATAACAGCCTCGCAGGCTCATGATGTTCGCAAAGAGAAGAAATGAATGCTTGGTTGCGGATATGAACCCCAATCACTTAAATCACTTTCGCCCGAAGAGGAAGTATCAGTAGAAATTCGAGCATTCTAGCTCTCTTTTATAAACAATGTCTGTAGTTCAATGACCACATTATTTACGCAATTGTCGCTATTATCTGAGAGCATATCAAGTTTATAAGAATGGGTTGCTGCACAAGTATTTATAAATAAATTGATTTTCTGAGCTTAATACAAAATCAATTCGACTGCCTCAATAAAATCGCTGGCGTTTAATTACCGAAGCTCTATTTCCTTTATTTATTTATGGGTTGGACGTCTAAGTCAATCCATTCAACTCGTCTTGTTCCAATTTTTTTGTAATGCAAACAAAATCGGCAAAGAGCAAGAAAAATAAATATGTGGTTTTGGGACAATCTTCAAGAAAATAGACATGGTATATATTATGAATTTGGGAACCCATTTCCACGGAAGAAATAATAATAATATAATAAACATATTTCATATCTTCGTGAAAATTATCTAGGGCATGTTTAATGTTTAAAATAAATTTGTTATTTCTTTCTCAGGGAATTTAACAAAAAAAATGTATTCCCTTGAACTTTGTAAATGCATTTAATTTAAGCAATAATAAAAGAGAAACTATAAAATATACGTTGAAACTGTTATTAAGATAATTTTGGTGAGAATTCTTTCAATTAAAATATATCTCAAAAAACAAAGTTTACTTGAAATATGCTTAAAAATTGTTAAGATAGATTTATTTAATATTTAATGATAATATCGTAGCATGTACTTTTTCTGCGTTACATTAGCCGAGTTTCACGAAATAATCAAGTTGAATTGCCGTCCGAGCAATACATCAGAGCAAATAGTGTTCGCAACAACAACTAAGTATATACCCTATACAAGCATTTAGCTGAGCATGACAAAACATATATATGATCGATAAATTTCAAGTACGACGCGTCTGAGAGACAAAGCGGCGTCGCTTTTGTGATTTGGGCCAGAATTGATAGTTTGTAGCTAACACAACTGCTGCGACTGTGCGATGAAAAGCACCAACAATTAATTATAAATCAATTAGTTTGCAATATACGCACATATAAAGAAACTAGAAGCACACGAAACGAAATTCCAATGAAAAGTACATTTTTGCTAGCAAACTAGTTTTGAGGCAGCGAAAAATTAGTTTTAGCATTTGTTTGGCTAATCGAGCGTGATTTTAATTTTCTTTTCGGTTGCACAAAATGAATGTGGACGTAATAGAATCTACTAAAGCATAGAGTTTGATTGCATTAGGCTCAATGAAAAGTGAAAAGTTTTGAAAATGACATTCAATGCATTCTTTTATTTATACTGAATAATTAATTGAATGGCCTTTAGCCATAAACGAACCCGAATTCCCCTTAAACGAATGAATATAAACAAAAGAAACACAATGTAGAAAGCATTTCATAATAGTTCCATAAATGTCGAGCTTTGTTTAATTCGTTATTTAAACTACGGCCACAAGTAAATGGCCCCAAAAGGGCGCCAAATTTCTTGTATACACTTGAATATTCGGCAGAGATTTTAAACAGAACAGAAAAGATGCATTATTAGGCGATAATATTGCCCAATCAATCGATCAATGAGTAACTGGAGTACACATTTCCAATCAATTCCATGGAATTATCATTCATGAACGTTTGTCAAAGGTTGCAATCGTTGAGTGCTAATTGCTTCCAAATCAGAGTGCGTTAGTCTTTGATTTCTTAGAATTGTGCAGCTTCAGATAAAAATAACAACATCTATATTATATCTGCGAGAAGATAAAAATACGTGTGTACTTGTTCATATAGATTAATGTCAAGTACGTTCGCACAGATAAGGAATCGAACGCGAACGCACTTCACATTTTCTTTCTCATTTTATTTCAATTTCACTTTTTAGTCGCCGCAATTTGCTGGCTATTTATAAAGTCCACTTCACAAAGTCTCTGTAACGGACCTCGTTTTCTATTTGTATTATATTTATCTTTACTTTGCTCTAAGCATCCAAATTTTAAGGTTATTTTATTTTATTTTTATTTTTTTTTGTATGTTAAGTTACATTCACCGCGACGGTTTCCGTATCCCAATTGAATGCGTTTTGAAATTATTCTATTTATTTTCAAAGTGTAAAAAAACGCGCGTTTTGTTTTCCGTTGCGTTGAGTCTTGAGTCGAAAACCGAACTAAACGCACGAACCCTCTCCCAGACCCGGTCAGACGCATCGACGCGTCGCCAACGTCGACGTCGACGCCGACGGCGATGCCGCCAACGAGGCGACGCAGCTGGACGCCGAGGAGAATGCGAACGAAATCGTATGTAAAAACGTAAACGATACCGTATACGTAACGCAACTGCAGCAGCGGCGGCGACAGCAGCAGTAACGCGAACGTCAAAAGCGCGGCTCACACGATCCGTTTTGAATGGAAAGCAAGCCGCATAATGCAAAGCGTAACAAAATGAACGCTTTAAACAAAATCGCGCACACAAACAACAACTGTCATTCTCTAGCGAGTTCACATACACTCAGGTACTTTGATTCACAGTATTGGTGTTTAGAATTCTCAACAAGTTAAAGCATCGAAACAGTGGCAAGAGTGGACTTGATTGCAAAGTGTGCTAATGATTTTTTTGAAATAAGTAGTAGGTAATCAGATAACCTGCATTTTGCTATACTTGTTCATTGTTTGGTGTTGTTTGTTGGTTATAATATACAAAAAACAAAAATAAAATAAAAACACAATAGCCTTGAGCCGGCCAGCTTACAATTTATTAGCTTATTCTTTAATTTAACCTATTAGAACCTAATATTTGTGAATTAACTATAATAATTGTATGTATATAAACATGTTTTCCATATATAAAATTTCTGATTTTTTATTATTGAAAACAAATTTAAATAAAAATGCCAAAGCATGACCTTTGATTAATTTATATACATTAATAGACTATCCTCAGACTTTTTCAAATATGACATTATTATCACTGCCAAAACGACAAAGTCAATGCTACCCCTTCAAATATTTCAAGCGAGCACAACAAAAGGAAATCATTCAAGTTGAACTTGGAACATAATTTATTCTTAACAGCAGTTTTTGTTGTCGTTGCACTTGATACCTTATCTGCACATTGTGGAGTTTCAATTTGGATACGTGCGTGATGCAGTTCATTTGCTTAGATTACTCAAAGCACACACAGATACACACAAGCACTCATGCACATATCATACATTCTCAGCATGCCACGCCGAAACAGTTGTAACTGAGTGCGGGCTTCAGAGGGTACTGGTGTGTGTATGAGTGTAGGGCAGGATTTAATTCTGTGCTTTTCCTTTTTATACCCCAGTAGAAGGTATTATAATTTTGTCACGAGATGTGTAGCGCATATATGAAGGTGGATCTGCTCTCAAAGAGTACATATATGTTTATGCATGATCAGTATCGATAGCCGAGCTGATATATTCATGTCTGTCGGAATGGACCATTATATCATGTAGCTGTCAGAAGAATGATTGGACCAAAATTAAATGTTTGTTTTTCAAGATATCTTGAGAACGAATCACATTAACAAGCTTTCTATAAATGAACAAACCCTTATCAACATTGGTATATCTTAATAATTTTTTTTAAAGATATCTTGTTTTTCAATATCTCTGCCAATCTGTTTCACATCGGTCTACTGTACGACTGAACTTAAAAGGGTATTTGATCATCTAAGATGCCTAAGATGGCTGGATATCCTTTGTATTTTTTGTTTTTATTATTATTTTTTATTTTATACTGCCGCAAGGCACAGTTGAACTTAATAAATCATATGCCTGAGACGAAGGCGGCTTACGGGCAAGGACATAGCGATTGAGTCTTATCTGGCACGTGCAATTAATATCAATGGGTGTGGCTGTGTGTGAATGTGTGTGTTTGTGAGCAAGCGTGTTATGACACACTTGTTGCCCAACATATTTTGGCAACTCATCTGGTGCTGGTCCGTATTTCATTTATCTTTTAGCAGCTGGATTTCGGTAATTGTTTGCCATAAATTCGCGCTGAGCTGGCAGAATATGCATTTTTTTTGTTATGATGCACACCCACACACAAACGCACTTTGGTACGCTGATTTTTTATTGTTTAGGTTGCGTTTGACTTCGTGTGCACTTGGGACCGGGACCCAGGCGAATGTGATAGAAATTAGTTTCTTGCTCCTGTCTCTTGGCAGCTCGCATAAATTCAATGGCAATTTCCAATTTCCTGACACGAAACCAAATCAATCGACTACGCACAATGCCTGGCAATACTGTTGCGAATAGCAGATAGATAGGATTGCTTCCAGCAAAGAACAGATTTCAATCAAATGGCGAAGGATATCCGGCTGTATACGGCAGATGGAAGAATCAATGCAAAATGTCAGCTTGGGTTGTTTTGATGGACCCAGGTAGTATGGCTTTACGTATGTGTTCGTGTGGTATTAATTTAACATATTTACATGTCCTTTAGAAATAAAATTATTGTATTTTATTCCATTAAATAATAGTAAAATTCATGAACACGAAATGCGAGTTTGCAATCGCAAACCATTGAGCACCAGCACTGTGTAAAACGTTTCAGGCTTGTATACGCAACATGCTTAATAACGTGTAGTTCAAATAATAATTATAATAGTAATAATAATAATAATAATAATAATAATAAAATTAATAATAATAATAATAATAAAAATAGTAATAATAATAATAATAATAATAATAATAATAATAATAATAATAATAATAATAATAATAATAATAATAATAATAATATTAATAATATATAAAGGGAGGCTGATAAGCACAGCAAATCAAGCCGGTCGACTAGAAATCGTACTATTTTATAATAATCCACATGTGTATAACAACAATTCAATTATTTATTTACTATTGCCCAATATGCAATATATACAATATGCGCACCATATTTTATCTCCACCCAAAATTCGCATCTGAAGAATGTTTAGATAAATTATATGGTACATGATGATTATGATTAAGAGCTGAGTCTAATTCATAGGTTTTTTGAAGAATCGCCAGTTTTCGAATTTCGGTTAAATAATATTTCAGTTTTTCTTATTAAGGTTCGGAATTGTCTTACAGGTCTCCGTAAACAATAATTACTGGATCGATGGGAAAGCTTTAAGTTAACAAATTTTAAACTGTTCTTTTAATTTAATTCAAACAATATTCAGTTCACAGGAATAACGATTCAATTGCCATCTGAGTGTTGAGGGACATTATAAAATACTTTGCAGTATATTCCTTATTGATAATAACAACCTTTCCATCAAATCTAATATGCAGCTCCTATTTTCTTCTAACAATACCATTACAACTACGGACAACTACAGTTGGCATGGGTCAATCAGCAGTTTAGCACCATTTCACTACCAGCAATCCACATAAATTGTCAATAAAATGCGTATGAGTCAATTGCTTTGACAAACAAATTGAATATGTTGCGTGCTAAATATGTAAACGATTTGCCTTAATTCGAGTCCGGGCCTTGGGTCTGTTCTGTGTGAGAATTGAAAAAGAACCGACAAGTGCTGAACGCGATGACAAAACAAAAATGTCATAGCCAAGAAAGGCCCTGAAATGTAAGAGTTGAAAATGAAAAGCAGTAAATGTAAACGACTCCCTTTCCGCCTTTCAATAATTCCACAACTTCATAACACTCTTCTAATCGATTCTTGGTGTACATGCTCGACTTTGCCAGGGCGCGTCGACTTTATGAAAAGTGTCATAAACGTCGAGTTTTCACGATGATCTTTGAAATAAGCTTACCATCCGCTCGGATGATTAAGAAAATTCGAATGCAAGCATTTTCCACTCCCTTTCCACAGTTGCGGGTGGAATTATGCAAAACAACCCAGGCTGCACATACATCACATAACGTGACTACAGCAACAATTTAGCGTCCAAGCTCTAGATCAGTCAATCAGTCAGGTCTAGTATTTTTGTATATATAGTCAAATCTTACATAACGGAGTGCTCCTTTAACCCGGCAGGTCCATTGACCAGACAAATTTTATAGATGCAGACTTTATAGTTAGCTTTACTTGTTGTTCATGTTAAATATCAAACAAATATGCGTATGCAAGAACACCCATTTCTAAAAAGGTTTAACTGCAGGTTAAATAATTAACAATTATGTCAAGGGACCACATAAGTTTTCCTATTTCGAAAACTAGTTTCTGGTTTGTTTTTACCACTTTGTAACTCCCAAAGGGTAATTAAAATCAATACACGTCAACGCTTTTAAGTTGAAAAGCAAAGAAAAATACGAAACTTCATTTTTTAATAATGCACCAAAGGGTTCATTAATTCTAGTTGTATTTTTGATAGTCGGAAACTTTACAATTTTTAATAAAATATTAAGCAAAAGTATGTCTCATACAGCAAAGCGCTCTAAACTTGTACGCTTAACTAGGCTTTCCAATAAAATTGGCCCTGCCATTTGGATATGTCCTGGCAATGGCTTCGCTGTGGTCGGCCATGGAAAGTCCTCCCACCGCTGTGCAGGTGTCAGTGTGTGTGTGTGTGTTTGTGCGAATGTTTTTGAGTGGGCATGAGTGGCTGTGAATGCTTTACGACCGCGCCGCGTGGCTGTTGCAAGGAAATCTTGACCAAAACCAACCACAACAAGTAAGAGGTTCTAGTCGGAAGCTCCCGACTAGGGGATACCCTGAAACCTCTTCTTCCAACATCAAATGCATATACATTTATATATTCTATTTTAAAAGCTATATGTCAAGTTTGGTGACTCTAGCTCGTTTTATTTACCAAAATTGTCCAAAAAACAGTATATCGAACGGAGGAAGTTATCGATTATCGGAAACAAACTCGATCCGCGCGGGAACTAGGAGCATCTACTTCTAAAATTTCAAGTCTCTAGCTCTTATAGGTTCTGAGATCCTTGCGTTCATATATACGGACGGACGGACGGACGGACGGACAGACAGACGGACATGGCTAGATCGACTCGGCTATTGATGCTGATCAAGATTATATATACTTTATGGGGTCGGAGAAGCTTACTTCTGCCTGTTACATACATTTGGATTTTTCACAAATATAATATAACCTTATACCCATTTTTAATGGGTTCAGGGTATAAAAATGATTTAAGGAAATGCTTAACTAAATGTTTGTTGCTTCGTATTTTAGCTTATGCCAACATTGCAAACTGGTTTTGAACCGAACTAGTTTGTATCCGAGCCTGATTAATTGTATAATCTAAGCCTAAACTGAATGCTATTTTTTCAAATAAATGGCCAAGTTTAAAAACTATGCTTTTCTTGCTATTTTAAAATATTCAAACATTTCTCAAATTTTTAGCTTGTCCAATTTACAATTAATTATAAAAACCAACCACATGAAACTAAACAAAAATAGAATTTAAGTATACTTGTTTCATATAGCAAATAATTCCAATCCAATTTTACCAACCAGAAACAAAACCGCATTTTAAAATAATTTAAAAAACATATTAATTTTCTTTGTTCAAATTAATGAAGTAAAAAAACACATAAAAAATGTTTTATGAAAAGAATAATGATTATAAAAAGTCAAAAGACTGTTTTTTACAGTGCTAAATGAAGACCGCTACCGATGTCCATTAATTTCATGTTCCTCTGAAAGCCACACTCCTTTTCAAAATGTCATATACTTGCAGGTATTATTTCCATAATATAATCGGTTTACTTTTATTCGCAAGACGGTCCAGTAAGCTGTGAGAATTTGCTGCATGAAGTGTGTATGTGTACTATTGTACAGGTCTCAAGGATTAGAGTATCTCACACCTAAGCGCTGTTCACTAAAATGCACAAAGTTTCTTTTTCCTTATACAATCATTGCTTTAATCGGAGTCGCTCACGAGCTACCGTTTGACATTCACATTCCGAGTATTTGGAGAGAGTTGTGGTCATCAAAGCTGAAGAAGTCGACGAAATTACAATCAGACTTTGCTAATGATGCACAGTTTGCAGTTTGGCTGACTGCCTGACGACTTCTCTGAACTGATTTATGCACATTTGTGAACTGTTCTCTTTGCAAACACCATTATTACAATCATGAAAGTCGATTACGCTATTCAACTGACCTGACAGTCTACTTCAAAATGGCTGACTGTAAATGTTATTCTTCAATTTAATTGGCACAGGTTCAGGTAATGTAAGGCGTCAGCTTTCAACATGCCACAAACGTGGAGGATCTAAAGTGCACATGATACCGTTTTGTTGTTGCTGCCGTGAGTTGTACAAATAACAGGCAATTTTGTAACCCAATTCGCCTGATTTGTTTTTAATTTGCCAATTGGCTGCGTTGGCATGCAGTTGTGCTAACGAGCACACAAACAACATACAATATTGGCACGCTTAAATAAAACAATTCAATTTTAATTTGATGACCCATAATTGATATGTCCTGTGTAGATTTAATGACTATTATTGGCACTGACAATTAAATAAATTAAGTAAATGAATAACTAACTAGAGCTTAAAACTTACACGTTTATTGTGTATAGCTTTGAAAATAATTTTAAAGCCAATCAAACGACACTTGAATTTTTGTGTGTACAACCTCTGTCATCTATATTTAACTATTTCTCTGAAGAATTTAGACAAAAAGCTTTGCCCCGAAACGTTGCCTGGAGGGAGGTGGGAGGTGAATTTTTCGAAAAATGTGAAACAAGTGTCCAAGGAATGAACGCACTGAAATTTGCCTTAAAGTTAACAGTTAACAGAAAATGTTACAAGCCGTTTTAAACCTATTTTCCACAGTTGCGGGTAGAATTTTCAACAACGCTTTTTCAGTGTAAGTAAATATAACTTAGTAAGCAATTTTTTCAATTAAATGTTGTTTTCTCATTTTTACACACTTTGGTAAAATGACTGTACAAAAGTATACTTATGTACAACACCATACACGTTGTAAGAAAATGAACCAGGGTGTGTTTATTCGAATTTATGAATATTAGCTTGTTGACTCATTAGAGATGTCAGAGGTGTCAGGAGTGTAAAAAACACGCGTGTGTTTTTTGTCCGATATGGATAGGCTTGATTTGCGCAAATAAGCTTAATTAAGAGACTAAAACGAACGCAAGCGCACATACACAGAGTCAATCAAAGTGAAAATACAAATTTCATTGCATAACTTAAAGGGCAATTTGTCTATGACAAATTGATTTGAATTTGTGCTGCCGATTTTCTGCTAAACTGTAGGAATTCCAATTGTTTTACGTCCAATCATGTATGGTATATATATATATATATATATATATATATATATATTTAGTATATAGTATATATAGTATAGTATATACTATATATATATATACTATAAATTTGTGTACTAGCAATGCTTCCAGAAGCTGAAAGCTAGTAGAAGACCAGTGACAGCATCTGTAACAATGAAAAATTCCCAGCTCATGTAGAAAAAGCTGTATAATGTTAGATGTTATTTTTGTATAATTTTTTGTATGTTAATTTTGTATGAATAATGAACAAAGATTATAATGTTAAATAGTAAATATCTTTGGCAGACAAAGCTTAAGCCCTTTATATGCATGTGTGGGTGGTTTGTGTGTGTGTGTGTTTGCGTGTGTGTGTGGACTGTGTGAGTTTTACAGTTACCCAGTTAGGTCCATTTCACTGTAATGTTGCCTAATCAAAAATGATTAGCATAAAATTAAAATGCAAACATACAAAGAGCTCTGCGGTTAGAGGGAAAGAAGGGCGGACAAGAGATCATATGTATATACGTTGCATGTGCCATTTTCAAAGGCGTTGTTGAAAATTATAATTAAAAATTAAAATACAATTGAAATAAACAAGGTTATGTATGTGACTAAGCTTATATTGGTATTCTAAATATTCATTTCGATTTGCATACCCCTTAAATTTAAAGTTTTTTAATTGACATCGTTATTTAAATAAAACGAGACATTCACCTATTGTTGTCAAACATTCAATCAAAACAATCCAATTAATTGCAATTTCATTTCAACTTGAAATTCCGGCTAATCGGAAACGAACACAGTTTTTCACTTAACGAATTTATTTGCATTCAAATAAAACTTTTTGCATTTTCGTGCTGTGTGTGCTCAAACCTACTTTTTTGACCGGTTGCACGAGAAGGAGAGCATGCAGTAGCAGGAGCATTAGCAGGAGCAGGAGCATGAGCAGGAGCAGGAGCATAGAGCAATGTAGCAGGAGCAGGAGCAGAGCCATGAGCAGAGCAGGAGCAGAGCAGAAGCAGAAGCATAACCAGAGAGCAGGAGCAGGAGCAGAAGAGAAGGAGAGGAGAAGCAGAATTAGAAGCAGAAGATAAGCATAAAAAGCAGAAGCAGAAGCAGAAGCAGAAGCATAAGCAGAAGCAGAATCATAATCAGAATCATAAGCATAATCATAATCAGAAGCATAATCATAATCATAATCATAATCATAATCATAATCATAATCATAATCATAATCATAATCATAATCATAATCATAATCATAATCATAATCATAACCATAATCATAATAATAATAATAATCATAATCATGATCATAATCATAATTCATAATCATAATCATAATCATAATCATAATCATAATCATAATCATAATCATAATCATAATCATAATCATAATAATAATTATATTTATAATCATAATCATAATCATAATCATAATCATAATCATAATCATAATCATAATCATAATCATAATAATAATCATAATGATTGTTATGTTTATTTGTATAGTTGCCTGAAAGGCTGGGTAACTTAGATCATTCTACCGATGCTTTAAATTTATATATTGCCTTGAATTAATTTTATAGCATGCTTTAAAATTCGATAACAATCAGTTCGCAAATTTGATTTGTTCAGGCGCGAGCCAGCAAGTGGCTATGAAAATTGCAAGATAAACACAATTAGTTGAACGCCAGAAAATTAAAGTTGTCCCAAAGTTTGTGTCAAGAGTTTGCTTTAGAGAGTTTTGCCACAGTATTGCGGTCTTTGGGAGGGCATAGTTATTTGATGCTAAATAAAGCATTGCCAAAAGAAAAATAAGTTGTTATTTTGCGGCAGCTTCTCGCCGCACAGCAAAAGCTGACGTATTATGTATACCCCATGACGACGCGTCAATTGAAATCAAAAAAATCAAGACAGGATGCTATTAAAATTTGCTGGCGGGCAATAAGCAAATGTTTCCCTTGCAGCGCTTTACAATTAAACTTTTTCATCATACTTTTTAAAATTAAAACACAGTGTGAAACGTTTTTTGATGCTTGGCATAAGCGTGTGCTAGAAGTAGATATCCAAATTCTGGAAAACTACTCAACAATTAGCAGTGCTTTTGTAAGTAGTTCTTGATGAGAATATACCCTGCACAGGAACATGAGGAACCATTAATGAGATACATGTAAAGTATATGCAAACATTTTTACTTAGGAAGACATTAGGGACTAAGATACAAATTATAGGGTCGAAGTCATTTTCTTTTGTGCGGGACCAAAACTTTCTACAAGGGTATAAAAATAAACTTAACGTTAATCAAGTTATCAAGACATTTATAAGCATAGTGCCAAAGATTTATTGCACTGTCTGATACAGAGGCATACTGCTTTTATTTGAACGCAATTCATGTCTGCAGCGTATAAAAACAAAGCTGTGTTACACGCGAAAATTGTCACGCGAATTTGGCGTGAACATTTGCTGAAAAGTAATCAACAAAGCTGTCGCATCGTTAAAACTGTTCTGTGGAAAATACGAAGGGGTCAAATTTGAATCAGAAATGCAATTTGTTCTGCAGCAGCTGAAACCGCTGTGATTTGTGACATACTTCAATGAAATGCTTGATTTGTTGTGTGCTAACCTTAAGAGATATTAAAGAAAATGCTGCAGCTGATAAAATTGGTCTTATTTTATTGAATCTGCTAAAGTTGCTTTTTCTTAAATTCTGCTTCAAATGAGTAAAAATAAACCGTTGCCAAAAGCCTGACAAAGGCAGATGCAAACCAATAAATTATGTTTTCCGTATTTTATTGCCTACTTTCAGGCGCACTGTGTGTATATGTGTATTAACGTGCGTGTTCGCGCACTTAGCAGGCCGAAGCCAAGTGAAAGACCAACAGTCGGCGAAGCGGCAAATAAGACAACAACAAAAATAAACAGCTGCAGCGGCCGCACCAGAAATGTCCTGGACTGAAAAAAGTGTAAATTTAACACATTTCAACAGTGCAACAACTGGCACTGATAATTTCTGCGCCCTTATATATCCGTTATTTTATGGGGAAGCGCTACATAGTCCGAGCATATCCTCTATGTTAATTAGGTGCGTGCGAGCCAGCAAAGAGCTGCAGAAAAATACTATAATATATCAAGATTTTATCGGTAGATAGACTCTTCAACCTTTACCATAATTTCAGCTTCCCATTATACAGGCATAGACAATAACACACATATACATAGGAAGGCAGCAGTTGTGCTTCTTAGTTCTTAATTTCCTGTATTAAAATAAGGCAAAAAACTGGTGCATATATACTAATGTGCAAAGCTTGTAGCAGGATAGACACTCTAGCAATACAGATACAACAACATAGATATAGATACGTAGATCAGTCAGTTCCATGTAACATTGTGGTGTGTTAATACTAAAGACAATATAAACACTATATATGCTACTATGCAGCTTGATTTTTCGAAAATTGAGAACGAAAGCGAAATCTGTAGCATTGCGCTCTCACAGCCGAGAGAACGAAAAAGGTTAAAATAGAATTTGCTCTCAGCTTCGGCCTATGAGGGCCGTGCAAGCAAACAAACAATTTTCTTAGTTTTTAAGCACAGATCACGGCCTACCCAAAATATCTGTTGATATATGAATGCATTTTGTGTACTGAGGTTGGCTCCGTACAAAATATGTATTTTTAAGGCAATCTTGAAAGGGCATTGTGACAATATAAGAAGGTAAAAATATCTAATATGTGTATACTTATACTTAAAAATCATGTCTCAAACCATTTTTTTATTGATAATATGAGGGTGGCGAATATATCGATAAAAGGATAAATAAAAGGATATATATTTGAAACTGCACGTTTCTAGTTTTTGTAATTTTCGATATCGATGCTTTTTCACGGACTGAAAGGCAGACGAACATGCTAGGTTGACTCACCTCGTCGTCCTATTCAAGAATATATATACTTTAATTTACGGCAGATGCCGTAAAGAATGTAAAGAATGCCGTTTTACAGCCCAACTGAGAGAAAAGCAGTTGAAAAGAACTTGCATGACTTACTTTGAACATGAAAATGTGAAAATGTGTGTGTACCGTTTATTGTTCTCAATTTTGGCATATGCAAATTACCTTTTCATAACATCCCAATTTACAGTAGTTCCCAAGTTGCTGGACCTATCGATTTCGACTGCATACATTTGCGTATCCAAACAATGATTCAACAGTAGGCAAATAGCCAATCGGTAAAGGACCTTTGAATATTAAGTGCATATTTTGCATATTACCTTCGTTATTTTTGTAATAGCTGAGTTTAACTGACTTTCATATTAAACGGTCTAAATGTCTTGCATTAATTTGCATTTATTGTTTTTTATATGCATTGACTTGTTGGGCATTAAAACAGAACCTTCAAAGTTCGTTATCTTTATCAATAGTCGACAATTTTAAAGGTATATTCGTCATATAGCTCGTTCTGCATAGGCCCAGCTTTCTGTTGCTAGCAATGCATATGTTGCTGTCATAGGGCCGAATATTAAATTCTAGTGCGAAAAAAAGGTTTTGTGTTTACCAATTTTACTATACTTCCTACTAATGATATATCTGTAGTAAGCAAAGCGACTTTACTAAACCGTTAGATATGCTATTGAAAACCTTTAAAGCGTGATAGTCCCACTGGATGTGACGTCAACTCCGTGACGACAGGAATGGGAACCTGCCATTACTTAGGCATTTCGCTCCGGTCAATTTGCTGATACTCCCGGTAGGCGAAATGCTAACGACAGGACGTCGCAGGCAAGCGAGCCACAAGTCAACATTAGCATGAAGGCATGCACTATGGAATACATGGAGATGCATAAGGGTAGACATAAACAATGCGCAATGCAGCTAACAAGCCCGTGCAGCAGAAAGCGGACTAGGACATGAAAACTAAATAGGGTTAGTGGAAACACCCCCAGAAACAAAGCATACAAAATGTATGCAGAGCAAGCCACAAAGTGACTCATGGTTATATCGCCTCCTAGCGTAGAATTTAATTTTCATATTTGTCTAGTAGAGATCCTCTAGGTCCAAAACTGCGTTATTCATATAAATATCAATGCTTTTTCTAATGCTATGAGGGAATTGGCAACTGTAAAAGCAAAAACAATTTAATATGCGTGGTCAATCTAGATTCTATAATTTTTTCATAGTCATCCCGGCTGAGACAGAATAAGCAGTAAAACGAGTACTAATCGAGGCATTCAAATATTTCAGATGCTCAATGGGCAGCACTTGCAACTGAACTGGCATAATGAATCAAAATCAATCAATTAATGATTTTATTCATAATTATCGACATTAAAATCACTTCATTTTAGTATTTCAAGTATGACCGATAACGATTTGGATTCGAATCATTGGAGGCAATATGAAAGTCAATTGCAAATTATGTATATAAGCCCGCGGTCAACACGGCGTATGAGCTATGCGGGGAACAATGTTTCCAGCGTTACGTGCCTTGCGAGTTACGTGACTTGCGCACATTTTCTCAAGAAGTGGCGGAAATGTGCTGGCCCCAACGCACATAAGTGCCATCGTTTGACAGCAAAAGTGTCATACGTATACGCCATGCTATGATAGTTTAATACGCATATATTCATGCTATGATAGTGTTTCATAATACTCATATACACGGTACTATAATTTTGGTGTTAGAAGGAAACTAATAATTGTTGCAAAGATGATGACCATTATCAACAGCCGAGTCGATATAGCCATGTCATTCTATCCATCTGTCTGTTTTTGAACATGTCCAGCTTCTGATACAGAGGAGGATATATCGGAACCACTATGCATAAACTTAGGTAGTAAAGGAGCGATCAGACGCAAATAAAAATCTTCTAACAAACATTTTTGTACCTTGAACCCAGTAAAAATGGGTAAAAAGGGTAGAATGCATTTGTGCATATGTATGTAACAGGCAGAAGGAAGCATCTCCGACCCCATAAAGTAGAAATATTTTTGATGAGCATCAATAGCCGAATCGGCCTAGCCATATTTGTCTGTCTGTCCGTCCTTCTGTCAGTCCGTACGTATGAGCTGAAGGATCTAAGAACCTATAAGAGCTAGAGACTTGAAATGTTCACCCTCCCGAAAAAACTTCTTTTTTTTGGCTGGTGTGGCTTTCAGTTCGAGCTCGAACTTTTATTTATCTGTCCTTTTGAATATAGAATATAGTTTTACCTTGCTTGAAATTGAGTTTGAGGCCAATCGGAAGGTAAACAAAAAAAAGTTGCATTCAAAAGTTTTTCGATATTTTTCCATACTTGCGGATAGAATTTCCGAAATCCCGTCTTAACGTGCACCATCAATACATGAGGAAACTACAGTGCAAATTTCCTAGCTTTCAATCAGTCAGTCAGATCAAACAGTCTTATATGTAGAGATATCCGATAAGATATATATCAAAATGAGTTTGTGTGTGGACAATTTCCTTGCTTTCAAAAATATCTTGACCAAAGAGATTTAAATTTGTCATGGAAAGCAAAGGAGTTACTCATTTTGACAGATGTGAATATAATTTTTTTAGGATTTTCGACACATTTCGAAAAATAAACGCAGCAGCTAAAATTTGAATTGAATATGTGCTAACAAAAAATGGCCACTACACAAAAAGCGAAAAATTATGCACTTTATTATTTGTATGGTGCAGCAGTAACAGATATTTATGTCACAAACGAATTTCTGCAAGGAAGAGCTAGGCAAAAAACCAAATGTGCTTTATTTGAAAAGTGTTGTGTCATCCATTCGGCTTTTAAAACAATTGAAACTTTGCCATCGTAGTCAAATGTCGGCAATGAGGCGTATGCGCAATATTTCAGTTGTGTCTGCAGTTACATTCGTATAAAGTTGGAATTTATCTGTATCTGTATCTGTATCTGTATCTGTATCTGTATCTGTATCTGTATCTGTATCTGTATCTGTATCTGTATCTGTATCTGTATCTGTATCTGTATCTGTATCTGTATCTGTATCTGTATCTGTATCTGTATCTGTATCTGTATCTGTATCTGTATCTGTATCTGTATCTGTATCTGTATCTGTATCTGTATCTGTATCTGTATCTGTATCTGTATCTGTATCTGTATCTGTATCTGTATCTGTATCTGTATCTGTATCTGTATCTGTATCTGTATCTGTATCTGTATCTGTATCTGTATCTGTATCTGTATCTGTATCTGTATCTGTATCTGTATCTGTATCAATATATATTTATATGTATATAAAATTGGCCATTCTACTACAAATTTTTGCTTCTTATCTCCGGTGTAAGCTTCAATGGATTTTTACTCAACTTTAATTAAAGGCAAAGCTCCCTTTCATCCACTTAAGCTATTATTTCTCTAGAAAGATTTCACGAGAGCTGGTCTTTAATATCCGTTTTACTTCTCAAAAATTACAATAATAAATAAATTGTTTTAAGGTTTTACAAGGGTGCATTGAATTAGAGAAAAGTACTATGAACATTTTAAATTGAAAGTGTTTTTAGGTTCTGTTTTGCAAGTTAGCTAGTTAATTTTAAGCGAGAGATAATAGTTTAATTGAAATTTTAAGTTGACAACATGAAGCAAAACAAGTAAGAGGTTCCAGTCGGAAGCTCCCGACTAGGGAATACCCTGATCGCTTGTCCACCAACACCAAATGTAGCTCGCGCTATGCGCTTGTTTGCTTTGGTAGTAAATGCATTGCTTGCTGCCGCCTCTACTCAACAGCCCCACCAATAATTGATTAAATAACAGCACAGAAAACAATACAATCGCCACTGCAATGCTGCTCATAGAATTCATCGAAGACGGGTACGAATGTGTGTGCGTACATGTAACAGAAATGCATGCAATTTCCGCTTGCTGCCAGAAAATCGTGGGCAGCCGAAATACGTTTTCTGTAATAACTTCTGTATTTCTTAACCGATCTTGCTGAATTTTTCTTTAAAATTGTGGCTTAAATACAAGTTGGTTTATTAACTTGATTTACAGATATGAGGTAGTAGCGGGGAGGTGGTGAAAGCTATAAAATGAAGGAAACTTGATATATATACTATTCTTAAAGATACATGTCAAGTTTGGTGGCTCTAGCTCTTATTATTAAGCGAATTTGCTCAAAAAACAGGATTTCGATATCGATTTGTATCGATTACTTACGTACAGGCTATCGATTATCGGAAACAAATACGAACTGTGAGGGCCTCAAGGTGCTTCTACATACCAAATTTCAAGTCTCTAGCTCTTATAGGTTCTGAGATCCTTCAGTTCACACATACGGACTGACAGACGGACGGGCAGACAGACGAATATGGCTATACTGATTCCTTGTTACCCATTTTCAATGGGTATAAAAATATTCTGGACATTTGAATTTAACAAATTCAATCTCCTCAGCTGCATGTTAAGCTAATGGAATCGAGGCTGTTTTTAGTCCAGAAACTGGTAGGGCATGGGTACAAAGGCAATTGTTTTCACTGAACTAACTCGATATATAGTCTATTCTAGCAGTCATTTCCTTTGTAAAGATTTGGCCAAAAGATGTATATATGGTATATTTCGGTATTATTATTTGTTTTAACTAATTCTCTGCACCCGAAGCCATATTCTAATTGATATATACTGGACATCCCTTCCACCCCCAAACTAAAAACTCATTGATTCAAACGTAGCTTATAAATAATTGTGTAATAAAACTTTTGCCTTACGAATGCCGCCTTCGCATGTTTTCAACAGTTTTTTGCTAGTTTGTGTTCTGAGTAGGTGACCGCATGCACTTTTGCTCCTGTGGGCAACCTCGAAGGGGCCAAACATTTTGCAGCTTGTAAAAGGGGCTTAAAGGCAAAAGTCAACCAAAAATGTTTTTTAGCTATTTATTAAATGGACAATGTATTTTTAATCGGCTCTTGAGTCACAAAGAGCAATTTATTTTTAGCTTTAGTAAAACTAAGGAAAACAAAAATGTTATGTAGAAATCACAGTTAAACTAAACAGTATGTTGCTTAAAACTTCTTAATGTGCTACTGAAGGTAATTAAGTCGTGTATTAGTAAGTTACAAAATTAAAGATTTTGTTTTGTATAAAAAAGCGTTGTGTCTTAAGCCCATGGTTCTTAACTATGAGAAAAATCGGATCAACATCGAAGTAGCTTTGGCACCATAGAAGAAATTAGCTTTTATATAAGAAAACTTCTTTTCAAGACTTTTATAGTTTGCTTGAACAAGTCAACAAGTTGAAACAAATATTCATTTGATTAAAGAAACTTGCCTTATTATTTTACTATTTTTGCGGGGTATTGTTTCACATATTTTTAATAGAGAATGCTTCACATTTAAAATACACTCAAAAAAGACAAAAAACTAAATTTTTATAGCTCAAATGAACTCTGCAGTTACTCAACAAATAATGTGTTCTACGTACTTCTTGGGCGACATTCAATTTTTAACAATGAATAAGGAATTGGTAGATCTCGCCTAAGTTCAGAAATGCTAGAAGCACTTTTCAGAAAAATTGTGCGTGTGGCTGACAGGTATACAGGAAATGTAAAATGTGAAGATTGCTTTTCGTTTAATAGCGACAAACGATGCCAGCACAAGAGTATGACAAATAAGTTAACAATCCAAACAAAGAAAAAACAGTCACCCACTTGAATCTCTTTTTTTTGATGATAGAACATTTATCAGAGCGTAACTCGTGACTGACGGCGTTTAATTTGATTAATTCCTGTTCAAAACCTTTATTTAATTGTCTTATGATATTTTCCTTTTCTGTAGTGTATTAATTCGTTACTATCAGGAGTTTCATGTCACTTTCACTTATATGCTTCACCAATTTATTAAACTATTTTTCTAACTGGAAAACCCTTTCGTCCGATTTGATTTGTGGTCCGCACTAAACAATTTGACGCCGGCTTCTGACGGCTGCAGCAGCAAACAGCTAAATTACGGTTGCTTTTCGATATCGAAATTGTTTCTGAATTTACAACCGGCTTTTTTGCCAGCTGCATAAGTGTGTGTAAGCAGCTGATATCCCTCTTCGAGAAAGCACGGGCGAGTCATAAGGCGCTGTTAAAGCTTTTTGAGGATTTAAATTGGGTGTCCTCTGTTTATGTTTCAAACAGAGCTTACTCTAAGAATTAAACTCAAAAAAATTCTGTCAACTATAAAAGTGTAGTTTTATCAGCATAAGCAAAAATATATAAAATTAGCCTTATCATATATATTTTCATTGAATATTCTACATTTTGATAAATAAATATTTTATAAGAATTAATAAGGAATCGATTAATTTATTTTCTGCTGAACCTACTACGAATTTGTATCAATATCAAGAGACAAGCAAAGATTTTATCCACACAGGACAAATATATATACAGGCACAGTCTGAATTAATTTTTTTTTTTTATATTACATTTTTAATTTTTAGTTAGCGACACTTTACACTTTGTGAAAGCATTTTCTTTGTAAAATTAAATGTGCGTAAGAATTGCAAGTACATTTTTATTTACAGAAAGCTCAGCCTTAGATTCAGACTCTTGTGTAAGCAAACCACTTATAGAATACAAAAGTTGCATACATTTTAACTCAAAATAATTTTTATGGATTTGCGTTCGAAGTAACAACTCTTTTCATTTCAAATTGTGGCTTTCGTATTTTCTTGAATTATGTATATTGCTTTTACGCAATGTTAACAATGGAAGCATCTGAAAGCACAGTTGGTTGTGGTCATTGCTAAGCGCCATGTATTGTTGAAAATGTTATTAACAGAGCGCTTTAGTTTCCGCTGTTAGCTGTTAAGTGAGCAGCTTTGCTGACTGTTAACGGATACTAATTTATCTTGCCTTGTTTATTTATTATTATTATCTTTAGAAGTACAGCATATATGTTTTGTTAAATATATAAGATCTTATATGATCCTTTATTTTATACTAACCAAACAACATATAGATAGAACATGCAGTACAACCAGAGTGGATACAAAAAAATCGGCGACATCTGGTTATTTGGCTAGTGGCTTTACTTACTTGAATGTTTATTGCCAATTTCGCGGCGCATTTCCTCCGACCGATTCGTGATATTTGGCTCAAGCGGATATTGGGCAAAGGTCATGTTTTCGTTGCGCATCTGTTTGCCGAGGGATTTCATCATAAGAAAACAGGTGTGCAAGCCTGCCACGTTGCGCTGACCATCGCGTTCATAGTAGAAAATAGAATGGGACCAGTTGTGCCTGGATGGTAAACGGAGCTAACATTGATTGGAAAATGCATAAGAAATACAATTGCCGACTTACTGCTTCATCACATTTATAGTCAATTCGGATAAGGACTCAAAGCTGAGCATTCCTGTGCGCAGTAGCATATAAAACTCATCGCCACAATCGGTTTTCTTCTGCTCAAAGTCGTAGGTGGAACCGCCCACGGTGATGAGGGGCGTGCCCTGGCTATTGAAATACTTGGTAATGCGACTTACAGCAGCTGAAAGTTGTTAAATTTAGCTTACATTTAGCTTAGCTATGTTACATTTAGCTTACCCAGCGAATAGTCGCAGACAGGTCCAAAAATAATCTGCGCACACTGCTTAATGATGCCATCCATGGCCCGGATGACGCCCAGCGAGGCATCGCACTTGGTGTCGTGGGCAAGCCACTCCAGGTCAATATACGATGGTATCAGCGATGTGGCACGGATCTGCTGCTCTGCCACCTTCAGAATTGGCAGCACGCGCTGCAGCGACGCCTCGTACCCATCGTCATTTGGGAGCAGCACCAGGGCCCGTATGGAACAGTTGCCGCCGGTCTTATCGCAGATGGCCTCACAATCACGCGGCGGCTCGTCCCGACACCTGGCCTGGCAGCTGCCCAGGCACTGCAGCCACAACAGCAGCAACAACAACAACTGCTCCATGCTCACATTTTTTACGCCTGGCTGTTGCCGTTTCCAGGCTCCAATATTTCTAATAATTTCAAGTGATTTGCAATTTTTCACGCCTGCATTTTGTAGCTCCGATTTCCTCTGGGCGCACTCTGGGCTCATTTGCATTGGCGCCAGCGTTTTCCTTCGGCCTCTGGTTCACAGCCTGCCTTTGCCTTTCCTCCTTTGGCTTGCTTTGTGAGTGCAATTTACCAATCAATTAAGTTGCATTGATTGCTCGAAAAATGTAAACATTGATAGATTTTGCAGCATGTTGCCGCTGAAAATAAATAATTAAAGAGATTTCGATTAAATTTCCTCATCTTAAATAGTATTTGTATATAATTATATATATAACTAGCGGATATTACTCAATTTATCCCTGGCCAAGTTATTTCTTCAAGTTTTTGGTTTACTTTTGACTCATTGCCCTCATGCAATCTTGAATCGCACGACTTTGAAAATAAATATGCGGCTGAGCGGGTAAAGGATAAAGGACAAGCAGTCTTATATATATAAACTAGCTAGTATTACCCGGCCTTGCCCGTTGCAAGCGTAAAATTTTAGATTTTGCTTCAAAATTTAGATATATTCATTCGCACCGCAGGGTGCGTTTTTAAATTGATTTTGATGCCGAGCAATAAACTTTCATAGAATCGTTTACCGTCAATTTACCATAGTCTAGAAAGAAAATTTCTAAACTCGCTGAAACACGTATTCATTAAATTCTTTTCTAGGGCTTTGAATGTAAGTTTAAGGTGGATCGCACAAAACTTAAAGCTGCCTCCAAAAAAAAAATTGAACGCATTTTCCACCGACGAAGCTTTGACTTTGGGAAAATGTGAGACATAAAGATTGGAAATAAGTTTCAGCTCGAAACGTCACCAACCAAATCTTTGACCCACCAAAGTGTGAAATCTCCTTCAAATGAATTTGAACGAAAATCTTCGAACATGAGTTTGCGGCTGATCGGAAGGTAAACAAAAAAGTTTTATACAAACGTTTTTTTCCCAGACCGTTTAAAAGTTCACCAATAAAATCTTAGCCAAGCAGTCAGTCAGGAGTATAGAGTTAAAAAAAACTTTTAAAAAGAAAAACAATTTGAATCGAAATACCTTAACTTTTTATAAATGGTTGAAAAGACTGTTTTTACAAAATCTACAATGTCTTGTGCTATGGAAAACAATGGCATATCCAAGTATTCTGAATCCCGTTCTGTTAAAATCCGTGTCCAGTTTACTTGCCAGGCATCTGATTCTGTTTGCTTATTTCTTTTAAAATTCTATCGGCTCCCTTATTGCTCGAGTCAGTCGGTTCCATTATCTTTATGACAAGGCTTGTTTTATCGTTGTTTGTAGGGGTGCTGCAATAAAAGCTGTAATTGTACTTTAAAATGAATTATTCCATACTTTCATTTTACTAGCATAGAGCAGACACAATCCCGTGCAATAAAAAATCAAAGACTCCACAATGATATATATTTCAATTTCCCATTGGTTGTAGTCATCAACTTGATACCATAAACTTATCGTACGTTGAACTTCGCTTGAAAATAACCTAATAGGAAACTAGGTAAGTTTCTGTCAGATCAGCAGCAGGGAGACTTACTCTTATAACGGTGTTCGAACTAACAAACTTTACGTTTCCACCCATTTCCCACGCGTGAGAAGCTTAAGTCTATCCGTATAAAAAATGTATATAATTTCAATATTTTCAAATATAAAAGTAGATCAAGCAAAGAAAAATTTTCAGGCCGAAAATGATACTTTCACTCACAAAATATAAGCCCAAAATTTTTGAAAATTAAAATTTTGAAATTAAGCTTCGGTCGAATGGTATGAACAATTTTTCATCTAATCCTCTTCCACCTACTATTCACAGTTGTGGGTGCCGTTCTGTGCGGGCTGTGCGTTGATTACCAGGCAGTTAGTCAATTAACCACAACTTAAAATGTTGTATTATATTAAATAGTATTTATTTTTCGAGAAGAATAATTAAAATCCCAAGCGAGATCAGACATAAATTGACACCTAATACAGCGAACTACTTGGCCACTTTAATTATCATTTACGACGGTCCGTAAAACCCCGCATTCTGGCTATCAAATGTTTGTACACATATGTTCCGATTGACTGACGTATTATGGTTTATGGACGCTCATTAATTAAATGCAATGAATCATGGTGGAAATGTTATGGTAAAACGTGTACAATGTTATTTGCTGCTGAACTCCCCTGAAGTGATAAACAAGTGTACAAGAGTACATTGCACTCGGGTGCAACCAACTGCGCCATACTCTGTTTGTAGTTAGACTCAAAAAAAGAGGCTTTATTATTACAGACTCTTATTAGTCTGTAAAATCGAGGAGATGTACCTGACCTTAAAACTATACATAATAGATTTTCATCTCTAGCTTCTGCTAATATAAAATGGTAATATTAAAAGAATATACTCATTTTCGCTTTATGCAAGGGTATAAAAAGGTTCAATTGTTTATACACATTTCAGCGGAATTGTGTACATTTACGAAACCTATTGATAAGGCCGCAATGAATGGAATATTTTCGGTGGAAATTCAGTATTTCAGAAAAATATAAGTCAGCGGATTTTGGAAATTTTTTAAAGCTCATAGCAACCTTTTCATGTTGAGATGTTAACCTTGTAAACCGATTGATTTCTTTATTTCTAATCTTATCAGAGCGTACTGAAAACTCATGATTTCTTTTATGCCAGCAATGGTTCTGTACAATGGGCCATGAAATACTTGCACATCAAAATTGTGTTGAAAATACGAAGAACTTGACGATTTTAGGAATTTGACATATTTTGAAAATAAATCTTAATCAATATCAAAAATGTTCAATTTAATAATTGTTAATTATAGTCCAAATACAACAACAAGTGCTCTAGCCGAGAGTGCCCGACCAGGGGATACCCTAAGCCTTCTTCTACCAACACCAAATGCCTTAATGATAATAAAGATAATTATAAATAATATAATAATAATAAAAAAAGAGATAGTTCCCTCTACGGTTCTGAAAGTTGTCGCAACTACCTTCAATCAAGCTTGCCACTGCTTCATACCTCACAGACATACCATCAATTAAATTTGATGATGATGAGAAACGAGAAAGTCAGGATATCTTCGGTATGCCGAAGCTTTGATACCCTTTACCCTCCAGTCCTGCAGATATGTAAGAATAGTGAAGCTCGTAAATGCTGAGTTTGAGGAAAATATCTTGACAAACAGAATATTATACCTTGTACATAAAAACTCATTTTACGTCCGATTCTACCTTATGTGCTAGGTAACAATAAGATTTGGCTTATATGTAAAACTCACGTTTTCTGTGTGCTTCTGTGCTGAGATAGGTTATCTCAACGAAAATTTCAGCAGTAAATTTTATTATGGTATAGAATACTTGTTTTTTTTTTTTCAATAAATCAACATTTACAGCGGTATGATCATTTAAAAGATAATTTATCTGTATACACTATTATAGAAACTACTACAACGCAAATTTGGTGAATCTACTGCTTCCTTCTTACATACATTTGCAGAAAAGCATTTTACCCACTTTTTAATCCATGTTTAATGAGTTCAGGGTATAAAAAAGAAGTGTTGCTTTCGAGTTGTTGAACTTTAATGTCCTTGTGGACATAAACCAGTTGTGCAACTTATTTACCTAAAGCTATCACACTTTTCATATAATATATACGTAGGTAGTTCACACACTCTACTATTTTCATATGCTAGGAGTATACCCGTAATTGCCAGTGTAAATATCTTGACAATCAAACGAAAGAAAATGTCTGCAGCAAAACGACAACTATCTTGAACAAACTTATCAAACTTATTTCCTCTTTACATACGACCTAAGTGCTATCAGCATCGAATGATTTACAATATGTACTATTGGAAATATAATATATATAAATCCAGTTTCAACAATATGGGCAAGGGCATTTAATGTGTAGCGTGTTGAAGATATCTGTTCTTATGATCATTTAACATGTTTTCAGTTAAGCGCGATTTTTTAATAGCAGAGATTTTGAATGTAAAAACTGCACTCCAAAGGTCCATTCAATTTGATCGACCATACCATATCTAGTGTTTATATTGTCTGTGACCATACTCTATTAAACCATGTTCAATTAGTACAACTTTGAAAAATCGACGCTGAATGCATTGAAGTTTCTTTATTGCGCGGGTTAATAAAAAAGTTTAGATTGCGTTTACCCAGCGTAGTAGAACTTGGCGACAGGGAGCAGGCATACCACGCGTCTGACAGCTCCGAGCGTTGTTTTGTGGTGTGAAAGTCTGCCCAAGGAGCTATGCAAACAAAATATTGTCAGTTGGATGTATGGGCGGGAGAAAGGGAGGATCTGCTTATCAGAGTCGAATGTAGGCGGGCGCCAGTGGCGCGGAATAGCAGAGCAACAGCTGGTGATTAACTAATAAGAATTCATCACCAGCAATTGACAGTGCAAATAGCGGAAGGCGCAGAAGGTGATTTGCAATTTCGAAAGCGAAACGCCAATGATACCAAATATCAAATCGTTTGGGTCATGTGCTTCATATCAACAGCTCAGTTGAACGCTTTAAATGCCCTCATTATGATATGGCAAACGCCAGCTACAACATGTTCTGAAAGAAACCCCATATCAATCATATAGAACCATGTTAACATCGAGATTTTTACTAATGTGAAATATCTGGTTCGAATTCTTAAATTAGAGATACCCAGCAAATGTCTATACGTAAATACAACAAATAAAGTTTGCTGTTCAAATTTAATTGATCGGCCCTAATATACATCTATTTTGGGATATGCCATTATATTTAAATTCAAATTATAAAAGGGGAGCTCTACTTTTTATGATTATTTGAGAGTAGAGTGTACTGAGTTTACTTAATTTAATTTTTATTTGTTCCGAGTCTTCACCCTAATAAATATCTTGTAAGTAAATTTAAAGTGATATATATATAGAGCCCCGCATTTAACAGACTAGCAGCTATAAATAGCTCTAAAGGTGGTCTCATTATAAAAAATTTCAAAGTGAAAAAATGAAAAATAAAAATCAAATAAATTAATAACAAATTGACTGGAACATGGAAACGCTTATCAGTTGGTAACCGTCAATTTATTTTTAGGTAGTTAACAAAATTAAATAACTGCTGATTGATTAGGATCGGAAAGGCGACAGTGCCCACTCGGGCCGAACTGCAACTCGAGTGAATCAATCATGTTTACACACGGTTCCACAAGTACAAATGGACAAATATTAATAAGCACCACCATACATGTAGACATGGTACATATACATATGTATGGCCATTTATGCCTGATTGGCCATAAGCCCGTGAGCCCAAAGCTTGTACCTAGACACCTCGACACATGTGCACAATTTGTGCGCTTGTTGGAAATATAAACCAAAAATAGAGACACAAGCAGGAGTACTTACAGATACCCTATATCCAGCGTCGTCGTAAGAAACATTCGAACCTACCTTAATATTTTTTTTCTTCCCACACTTTGATGATATCTAATTTAACTTCAATAGTCACAGCCCGATCTTATGAAATTTTTGTAGCTCCATTAGACTCCCCTAGCCTTACCCCTTTTTTATGGATACTGGGTATATACAAAAAATGTACGCATTAAGCTATGAGTTGCTTTCGTATTAACGGCTCGTGTATTACTTACACATACTCTCTGCTTAATTCGAGCGCTTAACTGAAAAGCAAATGAACTTGGAAATTGGCCCTGTGGCTATTCATGAGGCTAGAAATAGAATGGTTTTGTTGAATTGCTTGTCACCTTTGAGAAGAACAGAAATATCGGATTCTCTAAAGTTATTTATCAATTTATATGATTTGAAATAAAAAAAAAGTGATATGTTGGTAATATGTACATTAGTAATATGAGACATCTTGAAGCTTGATGGACAACATCAGCAAAACAGGCTTGGGTCGGGGTACAAACACTTCAACTATCAGTTTAATTAGATTTAATTTCCTTTTAGAAATCCACTTGCTCAATGTCATAAATTAAGTAGCACTTTGTTATGTAAACTACTGGAGTAACTGTGTAGCAATCAAGGCAAAGTCCTCGTCAAGCCAATTCCAGCCAGTTCTATTGCAATTTATCGAATCTGAAACCCGCCAAGACAAAACGTCTCCAGTTCAAATTTACCTATTTATAGGCGTTTGTTTATTTTTAGTTTTCTAATCAATGAGCCGCGTCCACTCTGATAAGATTGCGAAATGTTCACAAATTCGCCCGATTGCCTATGGGTAAACTTATAGATATCAAGCCTCAATGTTTCACACGACAAAGGCTGAAACATTAGCACAATATATATAATGAACACCTCAAACATTCCGTTCTCAATGGTTTTTATTTTAATAAATTGTTTTTAAATCTAGTAATTTGCATGCAACTTAAATGCCCATTCATCATGGCCATAATTAATTACATTAAACTGGCCCGGCTTTGCCGCAACTAAATTTATGTTATTTATGAATTTTTAATGCGTGCATAATTTTATTTAAATATAGACACGTTACCAGGAGCTAAGTACGATAACAACTAGCCCGCAATGTGCACAAAATATATTTTTAAACCTTTTGCTGAACTGAAGACCATATAATCACCCCCTAAGATAAACTGCCGTCGTACATCCAATATCCGGCAGTTGGGGTTTATCTAAGACCAGAAAATTGCTGTCGATATTGTGAATTCTGTCGGCATGAACTGATTTTCAATCTTGACACACTTTCAGAGCAACAATGCCCAACAAGCTGCGAGGGCCGTACTTGTTCTTTGGAAAGGGTTTTCTTATTTTACTAAGAGATATATAACTATTCAATTTCATGCGTCACCTTCGCATAGATCTCCCAAATAACGGCTATGAGAAATTAACAGATCATAATCTGTGTGTATATAGGAAAACCAATTTTCCAAACATTACGGCAGATAGGAGAATCAGACTATAAGATACTCTGTAACAAGCTAATAATTGATAAATTGAAAAAATAGTTATTGAGCATCTGAAATAATAGAAAAAAAGACAAATCATACACCAGCCAGCTTAATTAACATAATTACTAAATAATCTATATTTAAAATTTTAATATATTTTTTGTATTTTGCTGCTTTTCATATACATTTTAAGCTATTTTTACTGAGCACAGGGTATATAAAGCAACATAATGGCGTGTTTGAAACTTTATTAAAAATCCTTAATAGTTGGGCAACAGGAGACTGGCTGCGTGCCTCGACGACATTTTCAATAAAATGGCTTTAAGCGCCATTATAATTAAATTTATTAACATGTTTGGCCATTGGCGGAGAAAACTTTTTAATATACAAATTTATGGCTGGCAATGGGTAAGAACTGTTTCTGACATTTACATAAATTCTTTTAAGTTTTAATGTCCTGCTCTTTAGGTAAGCCGCTTATGTTCTTAAATATATTTTGTTTCTGAAGTCAAGTGCTAAAACTGAAAGTAAACAAAAATTGAACGCAACTCTGGTGCACAGTGTGGAAAACTTAATGATCCATGATTTATGTATCATAATTATTATTTATACAAAGAATTTGACCGTGTTATGTCAACAAATATACAATGGTAAGTATTACAAGTATACAAAATATTTAAAAATGAATTAAACCATCTTTTAATCTATATTTTCCAGCCACAGACAAATGTCCTTCAAATGTATATACAGCTAAGAAGGTTAAACACATACATACATACATTAAAGAGGCTATCGAGCATATCTAAAATAAAATATTCGAGTTAAGCATATGATAGGAAATATGATCAGACATGTAGAAATCCCTGTTGTGAAAAACGTGTGAGTTGATGTTTGCCAAATGGAGTAGAAGGCATTAACAGCACAGAAATACATATGCAAATAAAATATATATGCATACAATTTGTGTTTGGGCTTCTGAGGTCCATCCATATGCTGCACATGTTCACATATACGAGTATGAGTATTAAGGTTATGTATCTGCCGACGGGCGCTTAACTAATACATTCCGATTTCAATTGTTCTGACAAATATTTGCTTTGGTTCTTTAAAGGCTCAACTCTTATTAGACACAAGCTTACGCATTTATTAGGCCATAAGCTGGCGCAAAAGTCAAGCATTTGATACAACATATCTCTGGATATAGTTATTCAGACATGTATGAAATTCCAATGGAGGAGTGGGGCGTCTCGTATGTGGGCGCAGAGGAAAAAGTGCATAATGTAATGTGGTTGCCGAAAACAGCAGGTCCTTTTAGTTCCGCCAGCCATACGGGCTCGCTTGCTTGCATAACAATGCTGAATTGCATTACGCATACGCACTGTGTGGATGTGAGTTAAAGTGTTCGAGAAAAGCTGCATACTTCACTGGGTCGCCAGCTGTCGCAACCCGTTCAGATGTCAAACTGAGTTAACAAATTGATGCGAAATGTGTAAACCCAACAAAAACTCGGTATGTCAGAGAGTGTAGAAATAAATATTTGGAAGCTGCTCGAGGGGGATCAAAGCGTAACTGACTGCAGACCAAAGCATTCAATTAAATGAAGGGAATGTATTAAACTAAGAACAAGAAAAAGACAAATCAGCTAATTAATGTCTGTCTGTTAGCGTGTTTTCTATAAAATGCAGTTGACGGTGCATTTAACGAAGTACATCAAGAGTTTGCACTAAAAAAGGGAAAATAAAAGCAAAATAAATCCTTGCTTGGCAAGATTAAAAGATAATTAAAATTTCTAATTTATTTTTATTATATTTTGTCGGACTGGACTAGCCCATCGCCAAGTCAACGGCATAGTTATACGTATGGTAAAAGAGAATTGAGGGGAATTACCTGACCAGGGAAGGGTATGTTTTAGGGTATATTATTTTTTATAAACTATATATATATATCCGATCTTTTGTATTTTCCATAAGTCATAAAAAGACCTCAAGCTGGAATCACAGATCTAAATGAATACAGCTCGGAAAATTAACATTCAGAAATAAGAATTGTCTATCTTTTCTTAGTTTGATTATAATCGTGTGAATATACAAATTATAGGAAAGTTTAATTGATTTTTAACTGAAAAAAAAAACAACTAATATTTAACTTTAAGAAGTTTATAAAAAATAATAATAAAATAAATAAAATTCCATGATTTTAAGTTTATTTTTTTTGAAATAGAATCGTTGAGCTTTTAAAATATGCATATAATTTTAATTAAGTAATTATAAGTAATATTATACCAAAAGTATTTAAATTATTCATTGAAAGTTATATTTAAATGAAACGTTTTTAGAAATTCAGTTTAATCCTTATTAAATTTGAGAGGAAATTTAAAGCAAGTTCCAAAGGAAAGAGTTTGTTCTCAAATATAAATTTAATCAAATTTGAACTACACATGACTGCCTTTAACTGGATAAACGCTGTCCGAATTGTCAAACAAGCATCCAACATGAAACAAAATGTAAGCGGAAATGCGAGAGGAGAGTTGCGTCGGACCACAACATAAGTGCGTACATGTGTGTCCTGGCAATACATAGAATATATATGCTTGTGAAGTGCCAACGTGTTCTATTGTGTTCGTTAGCGGCAGATGTTCCCAAAGGTCAACAGCCAGGGCAAAACCTTATTTATATCTGCCTTAAATTACAAAAATGTTTAAATAACTTTTAAGCGATAGTAACTGTTATTTTTAATTTAATGAAAGTAAGTGCAAAAAAAACCCTTTGAATCCTTCATGCAGCTTACCTGGATATTCTGCGTAGCTGTGAGACACTATAACACCAGTTTGGATTTGCTTTGATTTGATGTCAGGTATTATATATTTTCATTGAGTAAGACACTTTTATGCTGAAAGAAATTCTATTTATTTCTCAGGCACTTTTACTAACTACACGCAATTAGCTTCTATTTTCGATGATTCAACAATTAGTAGCGCGATAAATATGCTTCTTGTGCCTGCTCAAGAGTTTATGGTACAGAAATAAAGTGCTGATATGTCCGCATTGACATCAAAACACACTATCACACACAATCTCGCGTTTTCGCAAATCGTTGACAGTTTCAGATATTCACGTTTCGCCGCGTAATTTAACCCGAAATGCGCGCTTTCCGCTTAACTGTTATTTTTCGACTATTATTGGCGAAGTATTAAAAAGCTTGCCAACACTTTTACTAACCATCAATTTTAGCACATTTCACCAATGCAAAACCAACTCAACAATGGGCCATGTTAGTGATAAGAAAGCGCCCCGATAACAGGCAGCAGGCTAGTAGATGCTTCACCTTTTGCTGTTAATGAGCAGGCAGTTAACAGAGCCGCTGTTAGCACGCTGTTAATAGTGCTGTTATCTCCCAGGCGCTAATAATCATTTTCCTGATAATAGTACTAATATCGCCTCCAACTTTACGCTTTTAGTTAATTTTTAACAAATATTTTGCAATTATTACTAAATTTGTGGCTTTAATAATTCGTTGGGTGAGAAAAAATAAGGATTTTCGATATGGATTTGAAAAACAAAAATAATTGTAGTTTTGCTTCACATTCACCAGCCCAAAGATCAAATTTTAAACAAACAAATTGTTTGTAGATAAAGCTATTGAGTGGGTAGCTTAGCAAACTTATTCTACACTTTTTTGCAGATCAAACATATTAAGTGTTCTTATTAAGACGTGACGTCGCTATAAAATGAAAAAATCATTAAATTACCTGAAAAACAACACGTCGTATGCGCACTGTAATCCATTTGCACGTTACGCATACGCCGAGTGCTATCTGCCCGAGCACTCAAGAGCTGCAGTGCTTTCTGCTTTGCGGAGACACGATTAACACAAGTGCGTCTTAAAATGCTGCGACGAGTGCCGTTTAAAATGAAGGCGGGTCTATTATATTGTTGTCGCTGTGTTCGGTTTTGAAAGAGGAAATTGGTCTGCATACGTGATGGTATAATGGTATGATGGGAAATGGGTTTCGAGTGTGGCGAACACTTGTCCGCAATATTCATTTGAATGCTCTTCTTCTTTTTGAATGAGCCGTAGGAATGTGCATTTTTAAAGCAGTTACTTTTGGGTATAAAGTATACTCTGTACTTTACATAAAAATTGTTCTGTATGCACTGAACTTATTCAAGAATGCAGCTCCAACAAGGGGGACTAGGAACTGGAATTTTACCGAAAAATTATAAAGTTGTTTCTGTCTAAATGGGTGCGGATAAATCAGCCCTTATTGATAGAACGACAAGCTGCAGTTTTACGGCTACAAGCGACCTTTTTAATTAATTTGTATTATTATTATTAAGTGCTTAAGGCTGACAATGGATTAAAGCTTTACAGAGCAATGTGCGTGTGTGTTAGTGCTTAATATGTGTGTGTTTGCCTGTGTTTGTGTGGGTTGGACTTGTACTGATAAATACAAAATGAAAGTTGCTAACATTTATCATTAATCATTTACTTAAAGCTACATAAGCCGTGCCTTGCATTATGAGCTGCATGCTTTACTCTCTCGCCCTCGCTAACTTTCTCTTTTGTCTATCGCTTTCTCTCTCTGCTTAGATGGCATCGCCGTCTTCGTTGATGGCCTTGAATATAATGTTATAGACGTGATCGATCAGCTTAGTCCACGTTTCTACTTGACTCTCGTTAAGACTGCAGGCAGCGGTGAGCACTTCCAGAATAACTTCTTTGAGTTGCTATAAAAGCACAAATAAATACAAAAATAAAATATTTATATTAATACGCTGATAGCATGGCACTTACGTTGTAAGATTCTCTAGATATTCTTCGTGGTATGTGGTTAACTGCCACCTTGGTCCATATCTCATCCAGTTTCTCCTGATCACCATCCTGGCCGAGCACCCGAATCGACTCGTCGAACACACGAATTATGCGACCGGCATGGGCCCGGAAACGTGCATTAGACTGAAGTGAAAAACGTTGAATTCAACTCCTCAGCTGTGGAGTGATTTTTACATATTACTTACGGGCAACTCTTCCAATGGTACATTATTAAATGGAAACTTATCCAACGAGGACGGAAAACGATTGAAGAACGCTGTTAGTATAGCAGCTCCAGAGTCTGTTGGTGTCGCCACGGGTATTTCCCAGGTCTTCTTGATCATTTCCAACTCATCGCTGTTCATGTTTTCGGCTCAAAATACTCGTCTAATGCTGCTGCTGCTCTTCAAATGGTAGCCTCGGTATTGGGTTTTAAGCTGTCAAACAAATGAGACGTACGCATTAGTATTGCTATAAATCAGAGTACAAGCCCTCACCCTCACTCTCTCCCTCTTACGCTCTATTTCTCTCTGTCGCTCTTTAGCTCTGTCCAGCAGACAATTGAGATTGACAGTTTTACATTGCAATTGTCAGTTAGCATTCGCATTGTTGGGCCCGGCAAACAATGAGCACTCGCTAGCAACAAGCCGACAACAATTGAAAATCAAAATAACAATAATGCTACAACAACAGTGGGCTATATACATGTGCGCGCACACCACGTGCTAAAAGTCAATGGCTTCGCTATGGCACGAACAACAATACAAACAAAGTTCATACATATGTGAATCAACGTTCCAGCGTCCAGTTGGTAATCCCAACAAAACATTATAGATATGGAAGCGTGTCTGCGTTGAGGAGGTTCAACAAAAAAATATTTGCATATAGTACATATGCTAATATATTCCTCATTTTTTAACTACTTTATTCCACTAATAAAAAAGCTTAAATCATAAGTAAATCCGAATGTTTTCAATATTATTATATTTATAAATATATATTTAAGTCGTAATCTGTTTCATGTTAAAGTAATAAAAATTACCATGACATCTACACAAGCAACTATATTTCTGCAATTTATTTAAGAACAAGAAAATGATTTAAATATTTTCTGATCTCTTTATACGTTAATAGAAGCAATTTGAAGATGAATCGTAATGAGAATACAATATTCATTGCATATATTTTTATTGAATATATAACTTTGAATGGAATTAAAACTTCTAAAATGAATTTTGAGCAGAGCTCATCTCGAATCAGGTTCCTGTTCAGCTCTGTGGACTTGGCTTTGCCTCCATCCCACTAGCCCCTCTTTGTTGTGGTCGCTCATCTCAACAAGCAAATCTTGTGGCTTGCTCTCGTTTACATAAATTATGGTGGCACTTGATTTGCATTGTGAAGTACACATCAATTCAGATGCTCGACGGGACTAGGGATTGGAAAAGAGAGAGGGAGAAAGAGAGATCTGGCTGGAGGTTCCCATGCGGAAAACGGAAATATAATCAGCAAGGGCAAAAATACACATGCAAATAATACTTATATGCCCCAAAAATGAAAGCACACAAATCAAATCTCATTTCACAGGGATTGTTAATCAATAAAACTCAATTATTAGGTAGTATATTTATTTGAACTCAATTGGCGCTTATTTTAATGCAAATAACAATGATTATTCAATACGCCTAAATATTTATGCCGCATGCTTAAAAAAATGCCCACGGTTCAATTTTCATGATATATTAACGAATAAAGTGTGAGGAGCTGCCGACAAAGCTAGACTGCTTAGCATAAGCAAAACATAATATATGCTATTTGGTTCCTCTTCCTATGAAATTTAAGGCCAACACACTTAAACAAAAACAACAGCATGGGCAATAAACAAAAATAATTCAGAACGGCAACTGCAAAAGTCAGCTGCAAGTTTATTAAAAATGTACAAGCTGGCAGGCCAGCCTCAGGCAACAAACTCACACAGAGAGAAAGAAAGAGAGAGGGAGAGAGAGAGAGAGAGAGAGACATCATGTGAAAAAATAACAAATAGATAGAACAAAAGTGAACTGGACTCAAGTGCAGCCGCAGCAGGTGTCCACCATGTTATTGTTGCCGCAACGAGGCGGATTGGGTGGGGATTATAAGCTGGGTTGTGGAATATGCCAAGTATAAGTGCGGCCATCAAAAGAGCTCGACTGAAAGACACCCTCTAATATGTATGAATAAGTAATTAACATTAAAGCCCGAATTAGTACAACATACAGAATTTTGAAAGCAGAATATCAGCAGAAACAAGCAGAAAATCTACAATCAAATTTGATGAATACAAATTTATAATGAAACTAACAAGAGGGTACAATTAATATGAAATACGTAGAATTTTAGCAAATAAAATAATACGGAAAATGACCGTCACAGTCACCTAAGAGCCCTTTTTATTTGCAGGGTATCGAAAATGTGCCAACTGTAAGTAACCTTGTGTCGGAACCCCTTTGAGACTCAATCATCATCATCATCATCATCATCAACATCATCAACATCAGCAAGAATAGCAGCAGCTAGCAATGTTCGTACGAACATACATAATTCCCCTCATTCCAAGTGTCCTGTGGCTTTTGTGGTTGATGTCACTACAGGCCTGTGTCCCACTACACATACATCAATATATACATGATATGTGAGTGTGTGTGTGTGTGCGTGTGCTGCTGCAGTCAAGAGTAAAAAGCAACAACAAATCAAGCGTTGCCTCACTTGCCTTGCGTATACTTGTGTGTAGTCTGTAAGGACATTGAGCGCTTAATTAAATTAAGGCAGCTTGATGGACAGCTACTAGACAACGAGACGAGACGAGGCCTGACAGTCCCAGCCACTGCCCCTGCATCTACCTCTGCCTCTGGCCCTGCTACTGCTGCTGCCACCTACCAATCATTCAGGTGTTGCTAAAGGGATGTTCTAGCCTTGCCCATATACATGTGCATGTGTGGGTCTGGCTGTATGTGCCTTTCTGTCTGTGTGCGTGAGTCTATAGTGTGTGTGCTGTCACTCAACTGTCGTTGAGCATTCCGTTGCTTTTCTGGAGAAAAACCCAAAATTATTTATTTGATCAAACTCTACAATGTCACAGTTGCCAAGAGGCTTGATCTTTCGTATCTATATATTTAATACAATTTATAAATAGATTAAGACAGCAATAAAATATTCGAGTAGAAGTACGTGCTTAAGCTGGGACTACAAATACTTGTTAGCATTTTTAGGATTGACATAATAAACTTGATCTGGGTATCATCAAGAACTTAACAAAATAAAACTCTACTGCTTTTCCCAAATATAATAAGAAATCACAGCCAAATAAGTGCACCTCTGACATCCCTATTTTAAAAATACCATAAACAGGCGTAATCTTGTTAGTTCTGACTGTATTTTACTTAATTTATTTCTACTAATTTTTGAACAACAAAAATAAGTTCGAGTTAAAATCTAATATTATTTATGCTTTAATATTCTGACAATATTAACTAAACCTAATACTATATTGTAGAAATTGAATTTATGCAAAAAAAAAATATTTTTCAAGAATATTACAAGGAACATGCAACTGTTTATTTGTACAAAAAGAAAATAAATATAAAAAAAGTCCTAGGTAACATAAACACAAGCCTTTCAAATTGAGCACTGACTGAGAATAAATCGAATAAACAGCATCAAATACTTTTCCTGCTTAGGTAAATCGAGTTAAATTTGATTCTTGCAACCGCCCCAAAAGGCCGAAAGGCTTTTAAATTTAAAGCATGTCCGTTTTATTCGCACACGCACACATTTGCAGAGTGAAGCACACACACACACACACACACACACACACACACACACGAACATACACACACACATACAGATGCAGACATATGCTCATAGGAAACATTAACGATAATGACAAAAACAACAACGAAACGACACTTGTTCGCAAGGACACACGAGAAATCCATAAATTTAAAGCATGCTTTTGTGCGCCAGAGCGCAAAGAAGAGGGAAAACAAAACCAACCAAATACGAAACGGAAACAGAAACAGAAACAGAAACAGACAACTTTAAATCAGCTGTAGCCTGTTGAGCGAGCGCGGCAAATTTAAAGAATTCGTAAAAGACAGAAGCTAATATTTGCACCTGAATTCACAGTTAACTGCAGTTGACATACAGCAATAATTACAGTAATATAGCTACGATAGTCGCACCCAATTCTTTCATAATTCCTCGAGCGGGTTTTCCAATCGTTTTCTGTGGCGTTGCGCCTTAAGGATTACACTTTTTCCTTTTGCAATTTGTTTATTTTTATTATTTATTGTCAGTTCGTTAGCCTGTCGTCGCAGTCGCTGCCGTCGACTTCACTATGAACCGCACGCTTTGCGTTCGAATCAGACACTGAAACTGAGACTGAGACTGAGACCTGAGGCAGAGCTGAGACCAGACTGATTGAGCACGCGACCCAACGGCTCGTTTTCAGCGTTAGCAAAACGCGCTCTCTGCCGGCAAATACAGATTTGCACACTTGCTGTTGTTCCTATTGAGTACGCGCCAAAAACGTGCCAGCCGAGTGGTGAGAGAGCAGCAGCACAGAGGCGTCGCTAGCGGGGGTCATTTAACGATTGCTTATCGGAAATGCAGTGCCAGGTGCCACCTGTAGACTATACTATTTGAGCAAAAGCTTTTGACAGAGAGCTAAACCTTCCTACACAGTCTCTCCCTCTCTATTGCTCCCTCTATCTCTCTCCCTCTCTCTCTCTCCCTCTCTCTCTCTCTCTCTCTCTCTCTCTCTCTAAAAGCTTCGAGTTAAACTTCTGTACCGCCAAGAGAAGAATCACACATTAAATAAATTTCACTTTGAAGTGCATTTGGCCTGCGTTTGACATAAAACCTATATTATAACTATCATATAATATTTTACCTGTCAAATACATATATTTTGCTAGACCTTTTTCTCAAGAGAGTCTCGTTGGTAACCGCATTCCTATAAACCAACCTATCTGACCAAGTTCTGTTGTTTTTTTGTTTCTAGATTTTCTACTTGTTATCAGTTCATTGAATGACGTCCAACAACAAAAGCTTATCGATAATTAGCGAAAACAAAACCTAATGTCACAGCACAGCTAAAAAAAAAAGCGCAAAAGTCACACCACACTGCACTTATTCGATGTTGCTTATATAGATACGATATAAAGTTCCAGTTCCTAAATAATTATTGTCCGAACAGAACTCACTTCATTCACTGTTGCAACCGCACTCAACGCCGTTAAAATTCAAACTGAGAAGCATCGTCGACTCAGGCGGCTTTTAAGCGATTTCCGAACCGAACGAACCAAAAGCAAACAAACGAACAGTAAAAAAAAATTTGCGACTTAAAGGAAGACAAAGCCAAGAACAACTAACACTCCTCCCTTGTCGACACATCTATCTATCATCATTTAGGGAGCGTGGGGGTTATCGAACTGATGTATTAGAAAACAATGAAGCATTTCATCAGACCAAGAAAATATTGCGTGCCCTAGTAGAAACTGTAGCTTAGTTTAAGAGTCATTAAAACCCGAATCGATTGATTGACTTGAACTTAATTTAAGTGTTTTCGTACTTGAAATAGGAACTTCGTAGAGTAATTTCCTGTATGAAATTCTAAATATATTTGTATTTGTATGCATCAAAATATACATCATGGAAAATATTGTTATTTGTTGTGCTCGCTGGGGGCAGGAATTTAAATATTGCCCACACATAAATCTAAGGGTCAAGGGGCCAAGTTGTGCGTTAATTAAAATATGTTCTTTAATTTACGCTGTACATTTTCAAACCTATTTGAATATCTGCTTCTGTTTTGTGTTGACAGACAATAAAATTTGGAATATTCCATTTGACTTTATTAGTTCTTATGCACCTGGTAATTCACATCTACTTGACCTTTGCATAACTTCTAGATTATTTTCGGCTGTCACGAGATATTCGTTGACTTTTAATGTACACTTTGCATGGCTTCAATGAAGTTTTCACACCACATTATGCCACTAATTAATTGGTTTCTGATGATCTAATAACAATATTGTAGCATTAATAATGGTTCCATTGGCTGAGTTTCTACTCGCAATAAAAAGTTTCAATTGTTTAAACTAATGCAAGCACATAGGAGAATCTTAAAGTAGTCACATTAAAACCTGCCAATCGAACACACTCCTGTTCTTTTTTATTTTTGAATTCCGGGTCTTATAAATAATGCAAATTAAAGAGAATCAATTTGAATTGATCAAAATAAAAAGTATTTTTATATAGCTCGAGCTTTTTAAGGGCGAATGGAACCCGCAGAGTCGAAAGCGTATTTACAAGTGTCTATCATTGTTGCTAATTATTCGCCTAATTCAATTAGCATGCGGAGAATATACGATTCAAAAGTATTATTATTCGAACAAATTTTATGTAATCATTTTTGATGCACATCAAACTATTGCCTCGTTACCGTTTCCTTTGCTTTATGGAGCCAATTGTTTATGCCAAAATTGGCGGTCATTATAAACCAGTCGAGACCCAAATACTAATGAATATTCTCTAAAACAGGCAAATAATATGTAGATTATTCCAATTGTATGCTCAGATTTTGTTTTGTTTAAACAATTGCTACTCTATGCCAGTCACGTTGGCCATTCTGGAATGCACGAATTTAATATATGTATGTATACATACACATACATATGCACATGCATGTGTGCATGTGTAAACTCTGGCCAAGCCTTTAGCAAACGTTAACGTAAACATTATTTTATTTATTTAGTTTGAACCATTGTTTGCACTGGACATGCCTTGGCTATCAGGAATTTTGTAGCACATGGCAAATATTTATAGAAGCGTGGAAATGGGCTCAAATAATAGCGCGATTTGACTGACGTATGTAGCTGTAATTGCAAATTGTACAACTTACTTACCACATGTTATTTGTTGTTATTAATTTACCTTTTCTTGCAAACAATTTTTAATATTCAGCAGACAAAAAATAAAAGACAGCGCAGGAACAGAAGCAGAATGCAAATGAAATGAAAACAAACACACACAACTGACAGATGGATGCTCCCCAGCGAGCGCGAGAGGCACACACACGCTCGACGCGCTGAATGTCACAGAGGCAGCGAGAGAGAGAGAGAGAGAGCGGGAGAGAAAGAAAGAGAGATAGATATTTACAGAGTTTGGATATGCGAGCGTTTTTGGTTACCAAAACTCAGTCACATTCAGCGCGAGCGCCAGATCGTATCAGAAGCGGCTCTCTCGCTCTCTCGCTCTCTCTCTCTCTGCGGCCAGTTTTGACAGTTGATGCTGGCACGTTGGAATAGCAAGATAAAAGTAAATCTGCGGAGAGACATCAAAACAGAGGAAACGCAAAAATCAACTGAAAAACAAATGTAATTTGATAATAATGGATACACAACAGCAAGAAAACCAAACGAATTACAAAATCAAATGTGACAGCGATAAGTGTCGGAAAATTAAGAGATTCGTAATTATCGCATTACTTATCACCATTGGCATTCTGAGCTGGCATTTCTACGGTGCGTATCCAGACACACACCCATTCCAATGATACTACCATACCAATATAACCTTCTATTTGTAGAATATTTCCATAGTAAGCCGTTGCCCAAAACGCCAGATGATGTGCTGACCTTGTCCCAAGCACTTTTTGTCGAAGAAACAGCAGCCAGTCCGTATCTATACAATGTAAATCTCCAGGTCAAGACGAGAGCTGGCGCACATGATGATCGGGCACCCCACCCGTAGGTATATGAATATGTGCTATATGGATCTAAAAGCTATGTACTCTTGTTAGTCTCTTTGAACTGCATTCCGATTTGCTAACTAGGGATTCCAACTCCACAACAGCTCTGTTGATGCGGCTCTTCAACAACTACGAACTGGATGTTGCGGTGCCGGATCAGGTTACGGCCGAACATGAGCAGGAGCAGCTGGATTTTCTGCGAGCCGTCATGAGCACACGCGTCATGAAAATCTCTATGCGTTTTCTGGTGAAAAGAGGTAAGCTGCAAGTATTGATTGCCACTGGAAAACTTGTAACAACATTCAGTTTGTCCGTTTATCAATTCAAAATATCAAACCCTGTTCAAAGAAAGTGGGTAAAAAATCAACTCTAGGCATATTCGTCTCTATGAACAGTATATATTCTCGATCTTAGCTGGAAGCCATATTTATGCTTGTATGAACACCTGTCTGTTGTTCAGCATCTTTTGACTGAAATTGGTATTTGCGAGTTTTACCACGCTCCTGACATATGATCCGAATCTTATCAACATACACCTTCTATATCATAGAACCCTCATATGAACAATGGGCCAAAAAAAATTGTTGTATACAAAATATTGCTGTTGCTATAAAAGCAATATGTTAACAAGGGTTGTTATTGTATTCTATTAAAATAATATCTGTCTGTCTTTTGTCAATATAAAATATGATTTTATTCACATGCTGTCTACTTACTCAAAGGCATTGTCAGCAGCGACTATGAAGAACAGCTTAAGTTACTGCAGGAGCTGTGGTTTACTCCGTACTCCAGAGGAAAAGGTATTGTGGGCAGCTCCAGCTTCGAGCACGTCTTCATGGCAGAACTTCGGGATCAAAAGGTGCTTGGCATGCACAATTGGCTATACTTCGCCGAGCAGGAGCAGCAGGGTCACGTAAACTACAAGGGCTGGTTGAATCGATTTGACACGGGAAGGGTGTGTATCATTAGCAATTTAAAAATATTTATTGTTTTTCATAGTTATCAATAATTTAATTTATTTGTAGCATAATCAATTTGCGTTGGCTTTTCGCATGAGCTTCTTTGGAATAGAAAAGTCCTTCAATGGCTTTCTTGTGGGCACTTCGCCAGAGCTGGAAATGAGTCTGTATACAGTATGCTTTTTAGCCACAGCAGAGAAGGAACCTTGCGAAATACAGCTGGGCACGGCCAAGTTGTCCATTGTGTCGCATGTCTGGGACTGGAAGGGCAAGCGACTGATAGCTTCAACATATGTTGAGTTTCCATAAGTGCAACTGAGTCTTGGGATATACATACCACAAATTCTAGTATTCTATAGTCAAGTAAACTTCATTTAGCGCAGGGAACTCTAATTATTAATATTTAAATCAGGATATGCATACTTTAAAGTGTGTATCAATTTGTAATAATTGTGCATTTTGTAGCAGCAATCGTTCATAATATTCCGCGTGAAAAACTTGCACGTTTTGTACTTATTATATTGTATTTTCTCATTGGAAGATGGATAGATTCGGTATAACTGTACTTAAAGTAAAATCCTGTTAATGTGTAAATATGAAGGTCTTTTTCGGACAGGTAATTGGCGACTGGTGACGCCTAAAGTGCGTGCCAACGTCAATTTCTGCGCCTGTCAGTCATGGGCTTCCTGCTAGCCAAACAGCTCAGTTTAATTGTTTTGACAGCTTCGTATGGTATTAAGACGTTCCCTGTTATATCTACCCAGTTGTTTATTAGTTTTAACGTTTATGTTTATTGACTGTGTGCAGAAATATCTGCTCACCTTAAATGGCACTTTTGACATTGAAGCAAAGTGCTTTATAGACGCGAAAAGGTTATCAGAATCGAACAAAAGTAATTTGCAGGCTTTAATATTAAATTGTTAAGAATTATTAATATCGCTTTCATTGGCACGCACTTTTCATTATGAAGGAATATAAATTTGAACCTATTTATTACTTATTCAATTTTTGTCACGCATTACAAAATCTATGGATCGTAGTCCATTTTTGGTTGAATCCAACAAATAAATAAGTAATTCATATAAATATATAATCCTCAGATGCTTTTTAAATGCTTCGTTAAAAAGCGAAATAAATTTTAAAAATTACAAACTAAATTCGCACGTACGTGGGATGGGAGTTTGCCAATTAAAAGCCACACCATTGATTAGTTAAAGTAATTTGTATTGCATTTAAAATGGTTGTAATTACAAAATGTTAATATCAAATGTTGGTTATATTTGTAAAAGTCAATCATATGAGTAGCATAATATAATGAGAAGGTTGGACTAGCAACTGGAAAACGTGTGCTTACAACTAGAATGCACGATAGTCACGCTCAATAATCGACGTTTCGGTTGGCAATTTCACCTATACTCCGCTCCGGCTGCCCCTCAATGATTACAGTCTCGTTGAGATTCTGTGCCTGTTGCACCTCCGCCGGTGCACTTGCTCGGCGTACAGTGACAATGGTGGTGTGTGCTGGTGATAGGCTGGCATCGGAGTCCGCTGCCTGCAGGACGAAGGTTTCACTCAAATCGGCACAAGAGTCGTCGTCATCTAGATTGGAGGCATCGCTGGAGCGCATCAGACTGGGACTGCTAATGCCGAACTCCAGCTGCAGCGGATCGATTGGCGTGCGATCGTTCGACTCGGGACTCCAGCTACTTCTTGCCGGCGGCTGGCGTGGCAGACTGTTGTGACACAGCGGATCTGCCGCCGCCGATGCCTCCAGCTGTAGCTGCTGGCCCCACAGTGCCGCTGCTCGGGCGCGATTGTGCACGGCTCGCTGTTGGTACGGGCACAGAACCGACGCCGGCAACTCCAACAGGGGCTGTTGATGATGTGGCACTTGTCGCTGGCGTCGTCGTTGTTGTCGTTGTCGGCGGTGGCGATCGCGTGTACTCCGTTGCGGCTCCGGCAGTTGACTGATACTGTGGCTGGTTGTTTGCGTTGGCTGCATCTGGCGAGGCATCATACTGATATCCGGACTGCGCATAGTCGCCGGCACTGTAGTCGTAGCCGGCGTTGGCATCGTAGCCATACTGCTGATCATCGTATGGCTGCTGGGCATAGGCGCTGGCATCATAGCCACTGACATCATATTGCTGTTGATCGTAGGCGCTGTAGTCTGTGTTGTAGGCAGCGAGATTGGCGCTGTCGGCATTGGAGACGCTGGCATCTCCAAGTGGTTGCTGTTGCAGTTGCTCTGGCTCGGCATTGCTGTACCGCCGGTTGAGCTGCGCCTGCTGCTGTTCCGTTTGCTCGCGTTCCCGTTCTCGCTTTTCGCGTTGCTCGCGCAGCTGTTGCAGCTCCCGATCTCGCTCCTCGCGTTCGCGCTGTCGCTCGCGTTGTTGCTCCACTTCTTGTTGTTGCTGTTGATGTTGCTGCTGCTGTTGCTGCTGCTTTTCGCCCATGCCAAGGTTGTCCTTGAGATTTTCGTCATCGTTATCGTTGAGTCCATAACTGCGGCTGCTGTCGGGCAGTAGGCTGGCGCTACCATTGCTGTTGCTGCTTCTGCGTGCTGTTGCAGCTGCGCCAGCAGCTGCGTTGCTGTCGGCAACTGTTGCTGCTGCTGCTGTTGCTGTTGCTGCTGATGCTGCTGTTGCCGCTGATGCATCGTAGCCATAGGCACTTGCACTCGGCTTGCTGTAGTCGCGGTCAGCGTTGTTGTTGTGTAGTTGTGGGGTGCTTTGCATAGGTTCAATTGTTGTGCCATATGTGGACGGCTCGTAGTCGTACGCGGCTGCAGTCACAGAAATTTTGGTTAGTGGTTGGCAAGCCAATTGAATGGAAGAATCTAGTCTAGATGCTGTGTGAGTAGACTCTAGTATATGAATGTTAACATTCTCTGGCAGCCAGAGTCTGCCTAGGCCCAGGCAGACTTATACGACTTATGATCGGACTATGTGTGTTGTATGCGTGTGCTAATGGGTAGCTCTAAGAAGCTCGAAGTAGTTCAAGATTTACCTTTGCCTGCGCCTAAGCTAGTATAATCATGTGGTGTGGTATCTAATTTACTCATATGCTCTTCATTGCTTAACATGCGATTTGACAAATACTCTAGATTCGATTGTAAAGCAGATATTTCCTCTCTATAGCGATAGATCGAGAGTTACGCAGAATGTAGCATTGAAAGGTAGTAGAGAAATAGAAAAAAAGATAAAAGAGAGAGACAGAGAGAGAGAGAGAGAGAGAGAGAGAGAGAGAGAGAAAGGGCTTGTTAGTCAAATACATATTCTTCATTGACAATTACCTGTAGGATCTCTGTTGGGTGCATTTTTGGTGAACAACTGCGTTCATCATTGGGTGTTGGCTCTTCGGAACTAAGCTCGTTAATGCTATTGTGAACTAATTGTGACTTATATTTCGTCCAAATTTGCCTGAGACGCGCCATTAGCTGCTCATTGGTAGCGCGTAGTTGTAGCTTCTCTTGGCTGATAAAATTGAGACAGGAAGTTTACAAATGAGCACAAAATACTAGACTAAATAATTCAAATTGTGTTTTATGACAATCAAATCTTAAGACCAATATAAAATGCATTTTAAAAAATTTCAATTTCTCGATCCTTTGAATTGTAAAAAAATAGTTAATGACTGAATATTTATAAATGGTAAATCATTTTCAGTACAGGGTACAACTTGCACCAAAATGTAGAAACATTCTAGGATCTAGAAAAAGGTAATTAACATTATGTTAATGAATATAGACATTTTTTATGTTTTCTCTTGAGAAACATTATTTAAAAAAAAAAAAACATTTAAAAATAAAAAGCTACTGTGCTCTTAAATAAATAATCTGTTATTTCCTAAAAGATCGATGAACGTATTTCGGGGCAGCATATTTTATAACTATTTACAAGATCTTTTGAAAATGAAAGTGAGCACAATCTAATGGTAAACAAAATATTTGTATGCCTCCGTTTTCACATATTTTTCACACTTTTGTGTGGATTTTCCCCAAAACAGCCTGGGCTTGCTATGATATCACATACTCATAACTGCAGTAAATTGAGCTGCAGAGCTTTAAGTTTGGGCTGCGTCAATCGGTCAGCCAAGACAAACAGTTTTATCAGAAACTTGTTCAATTTTTAGTGTTTTTCTGATGGTAAACATTAATGTGTCTTTATCGAGTAAATACATTAGTATGCCATAAGTTATACATGTCTTAAGGTAACTGGAATTTAGCTTTCAAAAAAATACGAAAAACAGTCCGAAATTTCTAATGACTGTGTATCTTCGAAGCAGATCTGTTGAATAATATAAGATAGGTTTGAGATCGAAATAATAATCTAAGAAAGAGTGTGTAGCACATCTGTATACGAAAATATCATACATTGCGACTACCTTGGTGTCTTTAGCTATGAAAATTGAAAACTAATTGTGGGATAAGTTCTTCAAAATGAGATTTAGAGGTTGGTATTGTTTAGGTATATTAACATTATCAAAGTTTGGTGGCTTGCTCCTGTTCCTGATCCTTATCATCATCAGCATCATCAAGGGCATCCTCAAATTGAGCGAGTTGCTCATCAATTTTCGCCAATTCTGGTGCGCTGTCCTTCACAAAAGTCTCGTTTAGGGCTTGTGCAACTGCGTCCAGCTCTTTGACAAATGTTTCGTTCAGTGCATTAACTTTTGGCTTTGACTGTTTCGACGTTTTGGGCACCAGACGCACATTGACATCTACTTTGACTGGTGGGCGTGGCTTCTTGTGACAGCCATCGCGCTGCAACAGTTGCTCAAAATACAGCTGAGGCTTGATGCTGGCACTCAGTGCGTTGCTGTTGGGCCCCTTGCATGTTGCTGCCGTTGCTGTTGTTGTTGCCGTTGCTGTTGTCTCAGCGTCCACCGTCAAATGCGACGTTTGACATGGGGGCTGACAGCGATTGGCACTGCTGATGGTCTGATTCAAAACCAGGTGCTGTTGCAGCCAGGGCAACAGTTCCGTTTTGCATGGATGGCAGCAGTTTGCTGTTGTTGCTGGCGCGATTGTTGTCGCGGTTGTTGATGTTGGTGCAGTGCGATATTGTTGTTGTGGTTGTGTGTCTAGGGTGAATTCATGCGAGTGACAATGTATGCTTTTGCTGTGCGTGGTTTGTGTACGCGCTGCTACAGCTTGCTTTCCGCTGCGACTGCAACTGTTGCTGCTGTTGTTGTTGATATTGCTGTTGCTGTTGCAGTTGTTGCAGCATGCAGCACTAAAATCGCTGGTATTGCTACTGCTGCTGCAGCGCTTACGCACTATTGGCTTCGCATAAACGTGCTCATGCTCGTGCTTGTGACGCATAAAACTGGGGCAAAAACATTTCGGCTTGGAAGCCATTGCTGTTGCTGATGTTGTTGTTGTTGCTGCTGTTGATGCTGCTGCTGTAGTCTCTGTTTTGCTGCTATTGCTATGCACTCTGTGCTTCTTATAGCTTGTGAATTTTGGCAATGGCGGCATCTTGGCCAATTCCTCGGCCAAACGCTCATTGCTCTTGATTATGTTTCTGAGTATCTCATCACCGTGGACAACATCAGCAACATCAGCAGCAACAGCGACGTGCCCAGCCAGGGGCTTGCTGTTATTTAGAATTTCCATTTCAGGTGGCAAAGTGGACGCGCTTTCGCTTGCGTTTGCTGCTGCCGCTGCTGCTGTGGCTATTATTGTTGCTGCTGCAGTTGTTGCTATAGGTGCGCTTATTGCCGTTGTTGTTGGGGCTGCTGCTGTTGTTGTTGTTGTTGTTATTGTTGGCATCGCATAATCGCACACTGATTCTTAATTTTACAATTGGCACAGGCAGCACAAAAGAGGTTTGAAGAAGTACAGCGTGTTAATCCAGTGTCAAGCTCGAGTATTTGTTGTATGTGGTTTACGGATTAATATATCTCAAAACAAAATAAAATGCACTGCGTGCTTACAATACTTAATTGGCTGGCCATGAATTTCATATTGGGTTGTGTTTAATTTTCGGATATGCTGAATAATATAATTGTAAAATGCATAGGTGAGACTACTTTTGCTTCAATCTGAAATTATTTGCTTCAACTTCCATTTCGAACTAAAAATTCAAAACAATTTGCCGTGAGAGTCAAGTTACTTGGGGATGGTTCTCAAAGTATGGTTAGGATTGCACAAAATATTGCAGTTCGTGCCAGAAAATTTGTTGAAACAGTTGATAAAACATATATAATAATTACTTGTGCTTATAAGTTGTATCCTCTAATTTGCCGGTTAACGTTTTACACTCGTTCGTCAGTTTATCCATGAGTTGCTTCTGAGAGTTTATCATTTCTTCGAGCTCATTTACCGTTTCCGCTACAAAAAGTAGACAGACAGACATATTGTTGTGAGTTATTAGTGGATCAGGTGCGAGAGTATACTAACTATATAATATCATTATGGGATAGGCAACGCGCTACAACACAAACTCATGGATAAACTATTGACGTTTTATTTTTGATCAAATTAGATAAGTTTCAATGGAATTCGCTTAGAGTCACGTAGTTACAGAATATTCACGCACACAATATGAAAATCAATAGCTCAACCAGAGTTTACAGAAAATGATAGATTAGAAAGAGTAAGTAGTGCTTGAGAAAAGTTGAAGAACTATCAAATAGTAATAGTTATTTGGTAAAGTGCTTATTTTTAATGAAATACTGAATTTAACTGTCACATACCATGCTTATCCTGCATCTCTGAAATGCGTTTATCCAAATCTTTTTTGGTGGGTCGTATCTCGTTCTTCAGCTCACCGTAAGCCAGCTGCAAATTTGATTTCAATATTTGTTTACCAAACGGTTAATACTGGAGCCCTGCGTCGGTGAATTCATTTGGTTGGATGAGAATCCAATCGATTGAGAATCGATTTAACCGAAAACCGGCAGGCTCGAGCTTCCGATTATCGAACTAAGCAGTGTTTGAATAAACGACTCACCAACCCCGACGGCATTCATGCAAACGAAGTTCGATCTGGTCGAGTCAGCAACATGTTCGAGCTAACGGTAATTTAATCGTGGCTGGAATGCAACCTAAAAAGTCTTCCTCGATCAGGTTTATTTTCGATTTACCCGAGTTTTTGACCGACTCAATTCATTGTAAGTCGACCACGTGGAACTGCATTAATTTAAGTTTTGACTCGCTCGATCGAAATAATTCTTCAAGTATCCGAAACGCATTTCGTTTGACTCGATGCAGGGCTCCAGTTAATACTACTAAATACCTCCTTCTCCAGATTTGCAATGTCATCGTTAAGGCGTAAGACCTCGCGCTTCGAGTGCAGCAGATCCGCATCGCCACGATCCAGACGTTGGCGCAGCGAATTGATCTCCGCCGTAAGCCGAGACGCCTCCGTCTTGGTCTCCCGTGCAGCACGGTCTAGCTGTAGGCGCAGCGCGGTAATCTCCTGCTCGAGCGATTGCTTCTCCGCATTGGCCTGAGCCATGTCTGCCAGGAAAGTAGTACGATTGGCGCGCAATTCCATCTTCAACTCGTCTATTTGCGAATTTCGATTGGCCACATCGCGTTTGAGATCCGTTTCGTAGCGCTTTTGCCGCTCCAGCTCCAGCTGCAGTTTGGCCACCTGCTCCCACTGGCTGCTCAGGTCACCGCCCAGCTGATCCACTTGGCTGTTGTAGCGGCGCTCCGCATTCGCTCGCTCATCGGCCAAGCGTCGTGCCATCTCATGTTGCAGTTCTCGGACGCGCTCGTGCTGCCTGTCAAGCTCATCCCTAAGATGGCGTACCTCCAGCTGCAGAAGTCAAGAAACATGTCAAACACACTGTACAGGAGTCTATATACCAAGTTGGGTGTGTCGAGCTTTTAAAATATTCGAGGTATGCTAAAAAAATCATGTCTCATTATCAATATTTATCGATGTCATGAGTTAGGATGAGGATGATACGAAAATATTTGTTTCAAATTCCAATTCTATTGCTTTAGTAGTTTCCAAGATAGACAGGTGACTATCGATGCTGATTAAGTAAATAAATGAGTTTTGATGCCACTTACCTCAGCCTGAGAGCGCTCCATTTGCACCAGGTCAGTTATATATCGCTTGGAGCTAGCGCTGTTGTGTTGCTGTGACTTGGCCTCATCCAACAGGCGCTGTAACTGGCGCACAGATTCCTCCAGGTTTGTTTTATCCTGCTGCAGCAGCTCCAGCTGCTTGCGATGCGTCTCACAGTTGACGCTGCCCAAGGTGGCCACAGCACTGAGGGGATCCGTGTGGGCCAGCTTGCGCTTCAGTTCCTCATTCTCGGCCCGGACGCGTTTCAGATCAATGTTGGCCTGCATCAGCTCCGCCTCCAGTTCGCTGATGCGTGCCTCGTAGACAATGTTCGGCGCACTGGCGTAGCGCGGAGATGGCACCTTCGGGTTGCTCTTGCGTGGCGTGCCTGGTGTCTTGCGGCCGGCCGCAAAGAGCAGATGCTCATCGCTATCCGAGGAGGGGGTGCTTGTAGTGGGGATCTGTGGAAGCTTGGATGTGCCACTGCCCAGTGCAGCCAGCTCGCTGCGCGCATTCTCCGTGAGATGCTCATTCTCGTTGATCACATCCTTCACCTTACCCAGCAAATTTGTCAGCTCGTTGCGACAGTACTTAGACTCCTTCTCCAGCTGTTCAATGTAATCCTCCTGCTTCTCAATAAAATTGAAGATCTCGACTGGCGCTTGAACGCTATCCGTGGGCAGAGTAGGCGCTGGCACATTGCTTGGATACAGAACCGGTGTCGTGGCTAGATTCTCCTTGGAAGCGGAGAGATAGCCAGAGCCATAGCTCTTCTTGGGACGATAGGTGCTGATGCGCGTCTTCTGGCTGGGCGACAAATACTTGGAAATGTCCGAGAAAACGGGTCGCTCAATGACCTGAATGAATGAAGCAAACAATATCTGGTGGGTAATATTAAATTGCATTTGCTAAACCCACCGACAAATTGTCCGAGAAATTATCGCCTGAGTCCTCGTTGAAGTTGCGCAAATAGGCCGCCGCACTACCGACCATTTTGGGCGTGGCCGCATAGGAGCTATCGGCCAACATTACCTTTAGGCGACCCACCGCCTCGTTATAAGCATAGTTTGTATAATCCATCGTTTTGCTCTTCTTGCTGATGCCCTTCGAGGACTTCATCGAGAAATTTCTAAAGGTAAGAAAACAGAAACAACGCGACTCTTGAGCGATTTACATCTAGACTAAATCACATTTTTTGTATTTCTAGTAAGTAAAAAATGTATCCCTATAAAAGCGCGTAGTGCGCGAGTCGGCCGAGAACTGAGCCTCGAGACCTGAGGCTGCCCATTTTCATTGGGGTGACAAATGCTGCACTTGTGCCACGGGCCTCGAACGGTTGCCAGGACGACGAGTTGGCCAAAATACAAATGTGTTCAGTCCTTTAACCCTGCCAGGTATATACACACACACATGCATACGCTTTTGACCATGTGTGCACGCGTCACGGTTCACTGGACACGCCTAGTTCTTTTTTTCTTGCCATTGCAGAGCGTACCAGCATTTTTTTTAGAAAATAACTAACACATTTGAAACCAAAAATCCCTGACTTTAAAGATATATGAACTATTCCTAACTGATCCTTAAACTGTCCGTTGTTCGGCTCACTGTTCGGATTAATGCTTGTAGGTTTAATGCTTTTGCCTGGTTTTTCACATCCATGAACATATGTAGGTTTTGGTTCATATATTTCCTAAAAATTCTGACGGCATTTTCATTTGTAATTTACAATTCTCCGTATGCCTGAAAATATTGCAAGCCGTACCGCATCAGTCTGAACTACAAGTTTATTATGAGTTTGGGCTGGTCTTCTTCTAATCCTCTAAAAATGTTCGACAGGCTCAAAATATCCTGTTTCTATCTAAATTATAGGCTTGGGGGTATGCAATATTCGATCCCTTAAAGTTTTATGAGCTCACTATTTTCATGGGTAGGTTTATAGAAGGGGGTTATACCATTAGATCCGTATAAACCTTTGATAAGTTTTGGATGGATATATTTTCTATAGCATTTTAGACTCAAGTCATAGAAGAACTATTCGAATAGGACCAGAACAAAGAACAGTCCTCGCTAGATGAGTTGTCGAATTAACTTAGTAATACAGAGAACTGCAATACGTGGATCCGTGTCGGAAATAAACGGAAGCGTTGGTCTGTTCCACGTATTAAGTCTCAATCTCTTATAGTCTTGAGATAAACTCATTCATTTCAATGAAAACAGGGGTATAAATAACAAGAAACGGAACAAAATCCAAATGTATGTAACAGGGAAGGAAGCATCTCCGACCCCATAAAGTATATATATTCTTGATCAGCACCAATAGCCGTGTCGATCTAGCCATGTCCGTCTGAAGAACCTATAAGAGCTAGAGACTTGAAATTTCAGATGTAGATGCTCCTAGCTCCCGCGCAGATCGAGTTTGTTTCCGATAATCGATAGCTTACTCCGTTTCCAAGCAATCGATAAAAATCGATTTCAATATCCTGTTTTTTGGGCAATTTTGGTAAATTATAAGAGCTAGAGTCACCAAACTTGACATATAGCTTCTAAAATAGAATATATATATGCATTTGATGTTGGAAGAAGAGGGTTCATTGTATCCCCTAGTCGGAAGCTCCAGACTAGAACCTCTTACTTGTTATATTTAATATAATTCCAAATGTCTAAGAACTTGGATTTTTGCTGATATATATTTCATCAATTGATATTTGAATGCTACTTAAAATAAAAAAAAATCACACACATCAGATAAACTGATGAACACATAATCAAAAAGTGAATATTGCTGGTGCTCCTACCTCGATCGCCTCTTGATCCGACCACCGGCGCTGCTCAAGCTGCAGATGCTCTCCCTATCGGAATAGCCGGAACCGCGGTTCTGCGACAGATTACGCAAGTTCTCGTTTGTCAACGAAGATGTGAAGTTTTTCAGATTGCTGTTGCCGACACTCTGCGGTTGGACTTCTGAATGAGCGCGAGTACTTTTCAAGTTGTACAAAGGAGCGCCGTACTTGAGGAAATTTTCAGTTTTCATTTTACACACAAATGGCGAGGCCAACCATGGGGGGCACAAAGAAATCCAATAACAACAAAAACTGGGTCTTGAGCGGGTCGGGGCAAGTTTTAAAACTTTGCTGCAATTTGTTTTGCAATTTGACTGGCATGCAATGGATAAGTGTAAGGGAGGAAGGCACTTGTGGTATGCACTTCCTTCCGCTTGGCGGTTATGCTTTAATTGTTTCTTTGAGCAGGCGTCAGGATGCGGTTAAGGAGCGAACGCGACGAACCACGATAGGAAGACAGGACGACAAGACGACAGGACGTTGAAACCCGTTGAAGTTAAACTGAAACGAACGCACTCAGAGGTCAAAGCTTTTATAGACTCGGTATTGCAACACAATCCCCGGACTTGACATAGGTAGGCAGGCAACGGCCCCCGAACTATGTTTATGTATATATAGTTTAGTGTGCTTTTAATGTGTTTGGTGCCATGGCGTTCCCAGGTAGAAATTCCACAGCATAATGTTAACATTTGTGCAAATGCAATGGCTTGCAGTGGCGGAACGCCCAAGGGGCCATGGGGCACCAATCCCAAGCGACCTTTGTGGCAGACGCCGCTGCTCGACAATTTCGCGGTGCGTCTGTTTGATCGATAGCTGAAATGGAAATGGACGTTTGTCGCCACCAAAATGTATTGAAAGCACGCTCAGACATTTGTGCCAATATTTGGATGTATCATCGCTATCCTCAAGCCCTGCCCCGGTTGTTCAACTCGCCCGAAACGGGGCCAAACAACATTTCTAGCCCCACCAAGAAGTGTGTTTTGGTCGGGACTGCCCTTCCAACAGATACCCTAAGCCCAGCGAGGAATTGCAGTTAGAAGCAAGCGAACCTTCTTCTTTTTATACCCTTGCAGAGGGTATTATAATTTTGTCGTGAAATGTGTAACGCATAGAAGAAGACATCTCCGACCCCATAAAGTGTATATAGCCGAGTCGATATAGCCATGTCCGTCTGTCCGTCTGCCCGTCTCTCCGTCTGTCTGTTTCTTTGCGAACTAGTCTCTCAGTTTTAAAGCTATCTTAACGAAATTTCGCGAAAGTCCCTTTTTCTGTTGCACGCAGCACATATGTCAAAACCAGCTGGGTCGGACCACTATATCATATAGCTGCCATAGGAACGATCGGTCAAAAAACAGGTTTTTTAGATTAAAAACCTTTTTTGGTTACCAAGATATCTTGACCAAACTCGGCGTTTACTATTTTCCCTGTGCTTCTTAGATACGGGCAAAGCACTATGAGCATTATGACAAGGTTGGATCTGCAAGGGTATTAGATATTCGGCGTGCCGAAGATAGCCCTTCTTTCGCGTTATCGTTTAAATAGGGCGAATGAGCAGAGGTAAATTTAGAATAATAAGACAAAAGTAGGCTGTTTTTTTTTTGCTGTGCTTCTCCTTCCCATAGTCTTAGACTATGGGAACTGGGGGAACGCGAGAAAGTATTCAAAAAGATATATGTATATATAGAGCGCATGCCAAATGTAGGGGTTCCAGCACAAACTGATTTCGAGTTATCGATTAAATACGTTTTTAAAGTCTCTCTAACAGTCACACAATCAGACAGACGGGCATGGCTAGATCGAGTCAGTTCGTTGTCCTATTAAGAATATATATGCCTCCTTCAGTCTGTTACAAACATTTGCTAAGAACCCATATACCCTATTTACCCAATGCGTTCACAATGCATACACAAATAAAGCAAAAAAGAGCAGTGCATATTTTTAGGGTTTCTGCAAGTGGCTTATAAATACGCGCGAGTTGCCATTGACACTAGCACTTGCCCCTTTCATTGTCTAATCAAAATATTGACAAGCTATCCAAAAATCAGTTGATAAACGCTCACAAGTTAGTGCCTTCAACTAGATTAAAGTTAATGTTTATGTCATTAAGTCCGAACAAGGCCAAATGGTTAGACCGTTTTCCTTAATTATTATTATCATTAATTTTAATATTACTTTTATTTATATATGATTATTCATTTAATTTTATTATTATTATATTATATATACCTAATTAATTTAGAAGCTAAAATTGCGTAAAAAAAATCGTATAAATTGCGAGAGGCCAATTAAGTATTTAAACAATATTTTGGAATATCCATTTTTCTATTCATTCAATTAGAATAATATGTTTATTATATTTATTTTTAATTATTATAAAAGAGTATTTAGTTAAAATGAGATGAACCCAAGTGGTATTGAGTCTTAAAAAGACGTTCGCTCTGTACTAATTTGTGGCGCGGTGAGCACAATAACCACAGATGCACAGGCACATGTGGAAGCGCTCGGGCTGCCAACAATTGATCTAGAGATCGCAACAGTAACTTATGGGCAAATCCTAGACATTTAATAGCTCAAATAACTCAGGCTGAGAGAGTGCCAGCTACCAGGAGGCCAACTGTGGCCAGGCCGGAGTCGGGCCCAGCGCGCGCGCAATCAATCAATGCAATCTGTGTTATCATGAATAATTTCCTAGAGGGCATATTTGGGGCTGTAATTGTGAGTATGAGTCCGGAGCGGAGGAACCCTTTTGCTGTTGCCCGACTACGCTTGTGTTGGTTGCATCATTATCAGCTTCTTGCGATTTAATTACCACAAGACAACAATGCAAGGCCTAGAAAAAAAATATATTAACCCTCTAAGATAAACGCATCATTCCGTATTCCCGTCCCGATGTGAATATCTGCAACACAATTCATAAACATAAACAGTGACTCGCGCATATACGTGTGCGAGTGTGTGTGTTTGTGCGAGTGTGTGTGTGGCTGTAAGTGTTATCGATCGTGGTCAATGTTGTTGGCAACAGCAAATGGCCCGGACTCAAGACCTGGTCAGATCCAGGCCCAGTCCAAGTCCAAGTGGAAGCCCTCGGGGCGCTCTCAGCAATTTTCATTGCTGCCGCTGCCGTTGCTGCCGCTGCTGCTGCTGCTGCTGCTGCTGCCGTTGTCGTGGCCATGGCTCTGGCTCTGGCTCTGGCTCTGGCTCTGGCTCTGGCTCTGGCTCTGGCTCGGCAGTGTCTGTGTCTGTGTCTGTAGCTTTGTATGTTGTGCTCTGATCGTTGTCGCGATCTGCTGCCTTCGCGGACTCTGGCTGTGAGTTGCTCTGATTCTGCGTCCAAGCCAAGCCAACAACGTCGACGTCGTCGTTGCTGCAACTATTTACAACACTGCATTCCTGCGCCGCAGTCATTCAAGAAGCCAAAGCCGATGTCAGAGCCAGAGTCAGAGCCAGAGCCGTGGTATGAACTTGTTTTATGCCACTTTAGCTTATGTGTGTGTGTGTGTGTGTGTGTGTGTGTGTGCGGTTGAGCGCGCGCTCCTTCAACAAATGCTGCCCAAGCTGCCTGCCTTATAAATGCTGTAATAAGCCCACAACAACAACCTCGACAACAACAAAAGTAACAACAACATCATCGAATGTGCGCTCGAAACATGTTTATGAAAAGAAAGAAATTCCATTGCAAACAAAAGAGGCAAAGCGAGCGACTGATCGGTGGGAGAGGCGTTTACTGCGCATGCTCGCATGTAATCCAACTCGCAGAGCACACACACACAAGCACACACAGACACATTTACATATCGATTTGTGCTCTCTTTTCCAACTGTTGCCATTCCATTGTATTTGTTGGCAATGAGCACTATAACAATTTTTATACCTATCTTTTTACACACACGTATATGATCAGCTCTGTTATTCTCTTCTGCCCACTTGGTCTCTGTCTCTCTCGCTCACTTTCGAATAACTGATTCTCTTTGATGACAGCCTGTGGGGATATTTATTATTGCCATGGTGAACTGAGTGGCCACCTCAAACGGGTGACCACTGCAAAAGTAGCACACAATTTTCACCAGGCGATCCCAGTCGAGGGAGCAGCATCTATGGGAAATATCTGACTTACTGAAAGCATAAGAAAAATAATAATATACCTTTTAATGTTGCCCAGACAAAAAAAGAAAAACAATTCTGTAGTAAGATGTCCCCAAATAAAAGTCGATTAATTATTTCTTTATTTATTGGTATTAACTAATAATATACAATTGTCTAATGAATTAAACTAGCAATAGTAAAACATTAACTGAACCGGCGTTCTGTCGCGTCTCAGAAAAGGTAAAAAATTTCAAATCATATTCATTCATAAATCATTAGGCACCAAGATGCATACTTCTGCCCATTTTTGCCTTGATAGGTCGTATTATTCAAGAGGTAGGAATGGGAATAACTCGCAATTCAAGAGGTAGGAATATTGCTATGCCAGTAAAGTTCTGTTAAACTTCCAGGAGAGAGTACAGCTGTTAAATTTTTGCATCTTAACAGGGCAACGTTATCATATTTAAGAATAGTTGGTAAACTATTTAAAATAATTCCCAAGGATTAAGAAGAACCGGCAAACATAGGAACGAATAACCTTCTGATCAGAAGTGTTATACAGATTCACATTTAGAGCCCGTTGATTAACCTGTATAATTTATGTATATATGTACAAATGTGTACAATAAAATTCTCCTCCGCCTTACATACATACATGTATTTCACAAACAAATGAAATACATTGGATCTACAGATTAGAAATAGAATATTATTGTATTATGTTGGGATAATTGTTATTGAAACGAGAAAGAAACACCAAGGCGAAGAATAAATTCCTTTATATACTGCGAATTGCTTTATATATAGTGAATCTTTGAAGGACTGAGTGTGGTGAAGTAATAAAAACAAAAATATACTAAACAAATAAATTATTATTATGATTATAAAATTTTTCCTTTTGCCTACTTTAAATAACTAAATAAAAAGTAATTCTAGAGAAGTACGATATTTAGACTCTATTCACAATCTGCAAGAGTTGACTCAAAATAAACAAAGCTGTTTAATAAGAGAGTCAAGATAGTCTCTGGCAAACTACTGAAGACCTTTCCTAAAGATGAACATTTGCGGTCACACCCACAGCGCCCCACAAATTACAAAAAACGATTCATCCTGCAGTCACCGTTTGAAAGTCACTGGCTTGAGGTCACAGTTTTTGAGTCCAAAACCAATACGCATATTAACTCGTTTCTTACATTATTATTATTTATCTGAATCCTTGTTTTAAATTAATGAATATAAATAACTGACATATACATATATAAATAATAAATAATAATTTATATTATACCATTTCAATGCCGCAATTTGGACAACAAACTTTTGTCTTTTGTTTTTACTGGCAACACCGGCCAACAAAGAGTAAAAATCTCTTGTCTCTTCTGTGCTCACTTACTCTCTCTCTCTCTGATCACATATGCAAAGAGCAGCCACTCACACACACACACGCACACACATACACACCATGTTCACCATGGTCGCCGCTGAAAGAGCGACGCGCTGGCCGCACGCTCAGTTGCCATTTACCTGTTGCCGTGCGCTGTAATTCGTCCAGTGTCGTTGCGGATGAAACTGAATCTTGAGGCGCCGCATTACGTTGCGTGCCTGGCCTGCGCGTGTGTGTGAGTGTAACTGAGTGTGTAGTAGTGTGTCCGTGTAGTGATGTGCTGGTGCTCAAAGCAAAGGCAGCAAAAAAAAAAGTTAACATAAAGCAAAGTAAAAGAGCCACAGTGAAAGATACGAGCACACACACACACACGAGCCCAACTTGCAATAAAAATAAAGTAGAGAAAAGTTGTGTGAAATTGAATAGCAAAAGGAAATTAAAACACATGCACATATATGTATGTATGTGTACGCACATAAAAATCGGAATTTAATGGAGCCGCAAAAACTGCCAAATAATGAAAAGATGTGCGATGCATAAATGAAAACTAAACGAGTGACGTGTATAAAAAAGGTAGCAACTGCTATTTATTAAATTGCAATTCAAATTCAGGTTTTCTCTCTTACTCTGTGTGTCTCTCCCAATCTTCGCTCTCTTTGTCTCCATCTTTTATGTTTTTGTGTGGCTTCAGTAAACGCAAAAAATTCTTAAGCTATTTTTCTCGTGTGTGTGTGTGTGTGTGTGTTTTTTTTAATACTGCATGCCCGTAAAATTGTTAAGATATAATTGTGGCCACACGGATATCCTAGGCTGGCCTTAACTTGCTAAATTATTACGCATCTGCCCCAAAGCTGTTGCAATACGCTGCGACTGTGCAACATTCTCAAACCAGTTGCAAAGTTGTCACATTAAAATCACACCTTCGAAGAAATATTTATTGTTGTTGTTGTTGTTTTTGCGACTGTTGTGGTTTTCTATATATGCACCACTTAGCCCATAACTCGTTCGCGCTCTCACAGATACACACACACGCACACGCACACACACATCTACACCCTCTCTCTGGCTGCCTGGCAATTTCGCATGCAAATTTTACGTAAAGGAAGTCAGACAGCCTCAGTATTTGCTGCTGCAGCAACTGGTTGATCTGCATAGACGCCCATTATAAGTAACAGGCTGCACGCTGTTTTTTTATTTTTTATTTTGCTTTCATAACTGGTACACACACACGCAGACACACACACACACATGCACGAAATATGTTATAAACATTAAGACAGCCACCAATGCTAGTTGGTTCCTCATTAGCGGCCATTTATTCAGCCAGACATAGGATATGATTATTGCCATTTAATTTCATTTTATAATACGCATTGGCTATCTGATCAAAAGCAGCAAATGTACATAAATTACATCCCAATTGGCACAGCGACTTTTCCGTCTTTTCGCTTTCCAGCAAAATGCAAATGCTCGAGTATTTACTATATTATTAGCTAAATGTGTGTATGTGTACACAGTAAAAAATATTGTCTAGATTTTATTTTATTCTTCAATTTGAAATCTTTGGAAATCTGAAATTGCCTGCATTTGATACCACAAACAGTCCATTCCGTGATATAATTATAAATAAAGATAAGTTTTAGAATTTTCAATATTTTTGATTTAAGCAAAAGAGGACTAACATCGCATTTTTAGCCCTATTGCATTGTTTGAAAATTCGGAGACAAATATCAAATTAATTAAAATTCCAATTTTAATTTAAAATTTTTATGAGTAAAGTTTATTACACAAACTCTTTATTACACTCTCATTATTGATGAAATAATATTATAAATATAAAAGAAAAGTAACATTAATTCACAATAATAGAAAATTTCAAATAATAATACTAATGAATTATTTCATAGCTTACTTTGCTTTAATATTTGTAAATATTTATAATTATTTTAGCTTAGTTGAAGTTTAATTTTAATTCGCATTGTGTATTTAATTGGATACCTTTTCCGTTTCAAAACCAAAGACAATATTCAAATTTTGGTTTCGTTTCGGAGCACAAACATTTTGTTTACTGTGCGTTAATGTGCGTGTGTATTTGTGCACCCCATGCTGTTCCATATGGCACACGTGTGTGAGCCAAATGTTTTCAATGCTGTTAACGTTATTCGAATGCCTGCCGGGTATGCGCTGTGCTCAGGCAGCAACGCGGAAAACATACGGCAATTATTTTGTGTGCTGCCCGCTGCAAAAGGTTAAATGTTAATAAATTGTTAATTTGATATCTGTCAATGATTTGACATAACATTATGATATTTGGGCAAAGCACTTTCCATGCCAAACGTCATTATATCAATATATCCCCGCCATTTGCAAAAACAACAGCAACAACAAGGGGCAAGTGCCTGCTTTCTGTTGCCATTTGGTAGCTTTCCAAATGTGCCTGGCTAAACAAAAGACTTAGGCGACAAACTTGATCTGCTCACAAAAATATCATAGGCCAAAGATTTGGCCGCCTGGCGGGACCAGCCATTTTATGCATTTACCAGCAATTTAAAGTATTTAAAAAAAATGTCAACATATGCGCATTGCAATGACAAGCCAGCCAGCAGCCGACCAGCCAGTCCGTTTCAGTCCAGTCAGCCATGGCCCGCAGCCTCAATCAAAGCAATGCCTCCCCCACCGTGCCCCGCACGTACGGGCTATCAAAGCCAAAAAGCCTTCAAGCCAAAAGCAGCCGACAACATCGACAACCACGCCGCCACTGACATGGAAAAGCCGCGCGTCGATTTTATGAGATTTTCAACAATCTTTCAAATATTGCTGTTGGGTATGATAACTATGCCATCCAGTTTGCAAATTGATGTCTGCCCAATTAATATAATGAGCTGACGTTTTATTTAGTATTAAAGTATTATTCTTAAAAACGATTAAAGCTTGTGCCATACTTTCTTCTTTGGGTTCCTCTTGTTAATAAAGGGGTTATTAATAAAAATATTCAAAGTGTTACAGAGTGTGTTTTATAAATACAAATATTTGTATATATTGTACTATTTTAGTTCAAGTCATGACTTAACAGATGAATTGTTATCTTTGGGTAATGAAATTGTAGTACTATAATATATAATAATATTTTCCTTTAAATCTTGAAATGGGCATTATCATGAAAAGAGATAAAGAATGACATAGTTGTATTTGTAATTTTGATTGTTTGCTTTTGTTTCGTTTTCAATCTTTAGTCACAGTCTCAATCGATTAGAATGGACTTATGCCATTTAATCCAGACTCGAATCATGTTTGCTTTTATCAAACACATGTATATTCTGATTAATCTTGAATAATTGGTTATTTTTTTGAAGGCCCTGAGTCTCTAATTAATTTGTTCCTTAAACCGAGTCTTATGCCAAACCAAAACTTAATTTAATTTGTAAGAAAACTAGCTCCAAATAGAAAACACTTGAAGGTCATCCCTTAGCGGGAATCTTGTACATATGCAAAAGTATTCTCAGTTGCAAAGTGAATTGTTTAATAGAAAGCAAATCCTGGTATAAGGGGAAAATAGGTTCCCAGCTGAAAGTTGATTGGAGCCGTGAAACGAATCACTGAAAACTGTATCTTGGATATGCAGCTCTGACTCAATTAGATAATGAATCCCTGTCAAGGCAATGTATGTATTTTTAATTTCAAATTCAACTTTATAAAAATGAACTTGTTTAGTTTTTTTTGTTTGGATTTGTATCATTAGAATAAAGTTTTCACATATTCTACCATTTTTTACACATATTCGAAAAAAGAATTGTTTACATATAACGTATAGAGTAACATACTCTTCGTGGTCAGCCATCTGTTGTATTGACTTTATTGTCTACAATTTTTGTTGTATGGCTTTTTTATATACATACAATATATGATTTCATAGCGCTTGCAACGGCGCAATAGGCAATACTAAAATGCAATGCGATGTATTTTTTACAATTTTTTTATATTTTTGCTGTTGTTGCCAGCATTGGCCAGAGACGGAGTCTGAGATGGCCCGAGCCCGAGCCAGCGACAGAGCCATAACCACAGCCAAAGCTACAGCCAGAGACAGAGCCCAGAGAGTTGCAGTGCAGTTTTGCAGCTCTCACGGCCACAAGCGACAGTTTTGTATTAGAAACGGCAACTTGTAGCTGCAGCTAGTTACGGGCTTGATGACTACTGAGATGTCGGTGGTGGGAGAGCGGGCGACGGACGACGGGCGACGGGCGACGAGCGGCTGGCGGCTGGCGGGTAGCGAAGGTAGCTGGAATGTTGTCGTTGCTAGTTGCCAATGTTGCCAAGTGACTGACATAGTTGTTATTGTTGTTGCTGTTGTTGTTGCTTTTGTAACAGCAGTATTTGTTGTTGTTGTTGGCGCGGCGGTTGTTCTTGTTCTGGGCAACTGCCGCCTGAACTTTAAGTTTTAATTTGTAGAACCACACAATTTATGTGTGGCATATTAGAAAAAAGAGTGTTACGAGAAAAGTCACCCTATGCGGGCGTTGTTGCATGCGGGCAGCCAGCAGGAGATACAAAGATACAGATAACCTGTTGCCGTTGCTGCCTCTCAGCATCGAAATCTCTGATGCATGTGTATGTGTGTGAAGCAGAAATCAGACAAAACGGTTCTTTACATTCGTTTTTTATACCCTGAATCCGTTGAAAATGTATGAAAGGGGTATATTGGTTATGGCAAACGTATGCAACAAGCACCAGAGAACATTCCCTCCATTTTTATCACAGCGTTTAGTTTTACTGCTTAACTTGAAAATTCTAGAAGCTAGATAACCCAAACATAGCATGTAGGTTCTCGTATTGTATACACACCGAGCGGGAATTACCCGGCCTTGCCCGTGTAAGCAATCGCGGAAAATTGAAGTCTGCCCATCTTGATCTTCTGTAGTTAACTTCTATTTAAAAATATGTTTTAATTGAATCAATCGAAAAAAGATTCAAGTGTCTCAACGGAATCAACGCTTTCCGCTCATCTTAGTCTTGCGTTGAGAATCTTGTAGCTGAAGAATAAACTTTAATTTATTAAACCCTTAACCCGCATTTGCCACGCAAGAGCGTATCCAATTCTCACAAAGATATTTGAAAATGATTTTGAAGCCGATCCAAAAAGTTTCATACAAACGATTTTCGCGACATTTCTATACATGCAGGTGGAAATTCCTAAGACGTGCACTGTCATAACAGAAGCTAACTACAATGAAAAGTTCAGCTTCCTAGCTCTTAGTCAATCAGTCAGTCAGTCAGGACAAACAGTTTTATATAAAGTGATTAAGAATATATTACTTTTTGGAAAGTTAGCCTTGCACTTTAGTATTAAGTACCTTATTAAGATCTTAAGTTTTTATACATATCGGAAGACAAATAACGAAGTCATTTAAGAATGAATTTTTCAAGCATAGTGTGTAGTAACGAGAAGAAGAAGCAAAGCCACTTGTGGCGTGTGTTTATGTGAGTGCTAGGGTATCTCCAGGTCGACTTACCTGTTCTTTTTTGTGTGTCTTTACTCTTCACTTGCTCATCAGGCTGGCGGCTTCTGCTTCTTTCTTACTTTCTTTCGCTCAGCCGCGCTTTAATGAAATGTAATTTGAAAAATTGTGCGCGGCAAATTGTTGGCTTGTTGAAGTCAGCTCGTTGTCGTCATCGTTAGAATTTCAAATATTTTGTCTTAATTAAAATTTTAGTGTCAGGCGATTTCTCTCTCTCTCTCTCTCTCTTCCTCTCTTTCAGTCTGTCTCTTCTTATGTCTAACTGCCTCGCATGCTGTGCAAAAGTCGGGCAAATCTTTTAAATAAATTAGCGCTGTCGTTTCGTTCGTCAAGCATTTGTCGCGTTTGCATTTAGTCGACATTTTTATTGGATTAAGTTTGGCCTGGATTTATGCGCTGTCTTGGATTAGATGCGCCATCATTCACGTCCGCAGTTCTTGTGGTTGTTGTTGTTGCTTTTGCTGTTGCTGTCGCACAGCATGTAATTTGCGGTAAGTCTGCTTCTTGTTGTTTCTTTTGGGCTTGTTGTGATTTATTTTGTTTTGTTGGACATTACATTTTGGGTTAAGTGGCGTTTATGCACAGTTGACTGTTGCGCCTGTCGCTTTGTTGGAAATTTAGGTCATTAAACAAAAGACTTAAGCAACGAACTGGTTCGTCTGCTTTGACTTTGCATTGGAATTTGAATTATTCCCCCAGCAAATAGCAGCAAACAAGACAGCAGCAAAGACACAGGGAAAGACCAAGAGAGAGAGAGAGAGAGAGAGAGAGAGAGATTTTCGTAACTATTTTCCATTGATTAATGACAGGTAAATTTCATCCATTGGTCTCGCGATGCTGCGTGTAAGGGAGGAAACCATTGCGAGGCACAAATGCTTGCAAAGGGCATTCGCCCCATGGTCTTCATGGTTCATTATATAAGCGTCGGTTTAATTAGTTGGACTACAGATTTTTTTGCATATTTTTAATGAATCTGCCGACACAAAGTGAAATTTAAATCGAGATAATGATAAAATGCTACAGAATCATTAAAGATATATTCTCAATTGGTGGTCAAAAGTGGGGTATTACTAATCATAATGATCCCGAGAGAAAGTTGACTATATTTCAGATTGTTTAGACTTCGTAAAAATTAATATTAAATCAAATTAATAAATAATAAACATTTAAAGCTAAAACTTTAACTCGAATAAACAGAAGTGTGACTGACACATAATCCGACACGAAATTATTAATTATTTAATTATTACAAATAATAAACATGATTATAGGAATATTTTTGAACCTATAAATATTCATTTAATATATAAATAGAATATACTATACACACTTTCTATCTTCTCTGCAACTCATTCAGACTTTCTCAGACCTTCTTCTAATGAGCTATACACAGGCAATCATCTCCAAATTGTTGTGTCCGTCTATAAATCAATCTAAACAAACAATTTCCATAATTTGTAAGTTCATTTCACACATTCCAAAATCCGCTTCGAGCCCAGTTTCGCACTCTTTCCAGACGTTAACTGTGTCAAAGCCTCGACAACTTTCAATAATTTGTATGCCCATTTACATAAAGCCGCCGCAGAGTTCGTTCAAACAAAATGATAAGCCAAGAAACTTCTATTTACCATATCTTTCGCTCACAAATATACAAAATAAACAAAAATTAATATAAAAATATGTGTTAAGATTCATGTTAATATCTAAGCTAGAGGCTGCATACTTACTATTCAATATATTCCATGAAAGGCTGTGTTAACTCCTTTCCACGATTTGTTGGTAACTTCTTTATATATCTTTATGTATCAAATAGTCAATTTAAAAACACAATAAAAGCCCACTTGCTCTATGTACGTTCATGTTTCTAATAAAATTCTGTCTATAAATTTATAAATAAATTTGCTTCTGTGCTTGAATATGCATAACAAATTGATTTGTTGTTAACTGCTTTATGTATCTAAAATTAGACTTTATATGAAATCATTTAACAAAATAAATATAATAAACTAAAATTACTTAGAGGCAAATTTATAATTAAAACAAATTGCATTCTCTGCTAGATATTATAGAAAAATAGCTAAAAGAGCGACTCAGCAGCTGCACCCACTTTTTGTTTGGCTGCAAGAAATATTTCTTGTTTCTCAAAAACTTGTCAGCGCCACCCACTTTCTGTCCACTCCAGATGAGTGTGTGTGTGTGTGTGTTTGTATGTGTGTGATTGTGTATATGTAGGAGTCCATTTGCCTGACAATTATCGGGCGGGGCGCTGACAGAGACGCAAAGCGGCAACTGCAAAATTTAGCTAAATCAAAATTGACACTATGCAAAAAGCCAACCCACGTAGCGCAAATTGCAACACGGTAGCCACACACATACGCACACAGATACTCACACACACACACTCTCGCACATACACTCGTCCACATAGTTGATTGTCGGGCCAGACTGGGGCCAGGCGCTCAGCGTGCCAAGCCATAGAGGCCAAAAGGTGCTCCTAGCCGGGCTCCATTGGCATGTGTGTTGTTGTTGTAATTATTGTTGTTGCTGCTGTTATTGTTGTTTTGTGGCGCCAAGTAATTTCTGTGTTAGCGTTAGATTTCAGCCATGTGCAGGCAACGAACACCAAGCACAGCAGTTATTAGATTTTATACACCGCACAGTGGGCCAGATATATATATCAAATTTGATATCAACTATAAATTCGATAATCAAATACAGAAAGTATTCAACGTGCTAAAGACCTATTAAACGTGTATCAATTTTAGGAAATTACTCAAACAATCTCCCTCCATCTCAATCTCTAAGCTTTTTATATCTTATTATCTCAAATCCTAGCTAAAGTCGAAAGCTTATTTAATATTATATAATATAAGAGCAATGGAATAAAATATTGAAAGATAAATTTCCAACATGAAAATCACAATAATTCAATAGTCTTTGTTGTGTAAATTAATTATTATAATTCTATTAACTCGTTAAGGTAAATAGTTACACGAATTGGGAAAACAAGTCCGAGTAGCTTTGAACCACTGTGCGGTGGTGTCAGCATAAATGTGAATCACTCTGGTTGCTGCACCAACGTGGCCCCCACCGTGGTGACATTTGTTCATTAAGCATATTAAATAATTAGTACTTGTTGTTGTCATATTTTATGTGCTGGCTGCTCGTTGAGCCCGCCGAGAGGCTTGGCATCTGAGCACAGCTTAAGCATGGGCAAGGACCAGTTTTCAATGGCCAACTCAAGTGTTGGCCTCTTGGCTTCGGAAAAATATGCGGCTTAATTGAATAGCCAGCGACTAGCCCCGATCATAGAGTGATCCATACTTTACAAAAAGACAACAAAGAGTATGCCTAATTTATAAGTTCACACAACTTTGCAACTAAAGGTTTTGATGCGTTCCATTTAATTTTTCAAAATAAATGGACATCTTAACTTATTCTATTCTAGTACCCGATTTCTGACATTTCACCAACACAACCCTCATCATTGTTTCTCATAACACACCAACACGCTTAATGGCTGCATTATTTGAAATTTATATATATATATTGTTCAAGAAATATTTTCAAAGTTGGGAAAAATGAGTAAATTTTTAAAAATAAATGCAGATCTTTACATAAACTTTTATATAACTCGATTTGCTCTCATTACTCCAATTAATCTATTAATCAAATCAAAGAACGGAAATTCATCGCAATTACTTTATAATAAATATATAAAACAAATATTTGTATGAGTGAAAATGAAATGCTGTGCATATTTTTTATACGTTTTCAGAATGTCAAATATGTGTTAAATGACGAAGAAAAATTATATAAAAATTAAAACGGATTTCATAACATAATAAGTATGGCTTAAAACAGTAATTGATGCTATAAATTAGGTATTATCTTAATGGCATTTTCCTCTAGAATCAACATGAAAAATTGTATAGATAATGATAATTTAGTAAACTTAAAATACTTTTCTTACCTTTGTATTTTTTGCGCACATCTATCAGAATTTCAATAAACTACATTTGTAAATTGACTGATAAAACATTTGGTATACATACATATTCCATGCATCATCATAATCACCAATATCATAATCATCATGATAATCGTAGTTTGATTTACGCACTGTCAGAGTTAACAAATAGTTTCGCTGAGAAAATCAAAGTAAAGAGTAAAAGTTGAACATGTGTAAGCGATAGCCCCTTAAAGGAATGAATAAATATGTATCTTGTGGCTTTAAGTGACAAATAACAAATGTAAATTTATGCAAATTGTATGTTGTGTGTTGGCCAATAGGCTATTTGACACTTTTGTCCTCACGCAACTGATTTGGTTATTAATTATTTCTGGTCCCTACTATTTTTGAATTATGGAAAGCAAATACCAAGAAGATCTCTCGGCTTGGAGTCAACTGGCTGTCGTGGCGGCGGCTGTGCCTCTGGGCCTTTTCCTTGGCTCTATTGAATATGTTTTTTCTTTTTTTTTCCCTTTTTTTTTTGCTTTGAACCAGTTGAGCGACATTCCATTTGAGGCGCGACAGGCGGCGTCCATTTGGGGGAGATGCTAAGATTAATCAGCTGCCATAAGCCAAATGACAAGACATATTTTTGTATTTTCTGTTTTTTTTTATTTTTTTATTTTTTGGACTTGTCTCGAATGCTCAGTTGATGTGGCCTTTCGAATGCGGCCTAGTGTTATTATTGTTATAATGTTTATTTATGGCAAAGCTGGAAAAAAAATTAATTTCAAATTTGATTACAATAAAAATAAAGCCACACACACACCTCAGATCCGAGATCGAGCCACTTGTAAGCAGCATTTGATTTACGCGTCCCAAAGTGTGCCCAAAACAGTCTCTCTAGGTAGGCAAATGAAAGACCCATCACAGTTCTCCAGGTGTGTGCGCGTGTGTTTGTGTGTGTGTGTGTGTGCCGTGACGGCCCAACCCAAAATGCCAACCAATACTAATGCAGTTTTAACCATAGTCCACAGCAAGAATAAATTCAAATAAATTTATTGTTTTCTATTTAGATATTTGTCTCTATGTAGGCAAATTATGCAAAGCTGCCTCTAAACAAATATTATAGAGACAAGCGGGACTAAAGTGGCGCATGGTTATGTTTATGGCTGTTCCCTGGATCTATTTGCCGAATTGGGTTACTTTCAACATCATTTTTTAAGGTCTTAGGTTACAGCAACAACAACACACAAACAATGCCAGCAGCAGCCGACTTTCAGGCCAGGCCCAGCTGCAGATGGCCACGGACTAAGATTAGAACAGCCCACGCCTGGCCTGTGATTAGGTTTCCAATGTTCCGAGAGACACTTCAAACTGGTTTTTTGCCAAACAAACACAAAATAAATTAATAAAATAAATAGTAGTATATTTAAGCTGTGGCCAATGAATGGAGCTCGAGCCGAGAGGAAGGCAAATATGACAGCATACGTGTGTCTGAAAAACCAAGCAAGAAAAACACAAGAAGATTGAAAACCCTTGGGTAAAAGTACAATATTCCATGTAAACACTTATTTTGCGATGCTCGTAAGATTTTGCTCATAGTTAAGGAACGTGGTAGGACTCATAAATGCCAAGTTTGGTCAAGATGTCTTTGAGTTTCATATAAACCAAATTTCGATCAATATGTTCTGCCTGGAAACAGTTCAGTCGCATTTACATAGCTACACTTTGTGGGATCGGAGACTTCTGCTATGCCTTACACATTTCGAGGCAAAATTATAACACCCTCCATAATAGTACAAAAAAACTCAACTGTACAGAAGGCGTGGGCATACTGCTTATTAATTGTTAAAATGTTAACAACTTCAGCCAAATAAATATAAGACTGGCGCCGCATTTAAATAGCTAATCATGTTGGCCACATCTCTGCTCTCTGGAGTGGGCTCAACAAAGCTTTTAACCAGCAACATAAATTGGCTAGAATTTAGCTTTGAATTATCTTAAAGGTCAAATCCACTCGATCCACTCGAAGGTGTGGCACTCAGACAGAAAAATATATTTGCAAATAGGTGGGCACATACGCATACAAAATATGTCTCTAATAATTGGCAGCCGGAGTCGTAGGAAACCTACTTTGAACTGCCCACACAGCCGGCGCACAGTCCATTCCCATGGCCAATGAAGCCAACGACTGGCGAGGCTCAGGCTAAATATAATTTATATATACTTCTATTATTATTTATTTCACTTTGCTTTTATGACTATCAATGACCCAAATTCCATTGCTCGATTGCGCATCCACACAAATACTTCGAGTAATAAATGAACATTGTCAATTTTACAGCACTTAAATTCATATAGACATATATGGCAATAGTTCCAAAGCTTTCTGGATTACTAAATGGGTTTTTAGCTCGACAACTTAAAAAAAAAAATGTTATGTGGAATTGTGCAGAGTGCACTTCACTCAATTAATGAGTCAGTACGTCAGTCAGTCAGTTAATCATTCAGTCAATCAGCCAGTCAATCAGTTTGTCAGTCAGTAAGAAGTAAATTCATTCAGCAAGTCAGTCAATCAATCAGCCAGTCAATCAGTCAGTGCGTCACGCAGTCAGCAGATAGGTTCGGTTCAAGTTTTCTTTTGGAGCTGGTTCAAAGTAAAAATAAATTGTCATTCCGGTTCGGTACAGAACCGATTTACATCCTTGGTCCTTATTACAAATGCGTTCATAAAATACAAATGTTTTTTTTTTCTAATGCAGGTTAAATGACAATATTAAATTAATTAAGAACGTGTTATTTATCTTCGCTTTTGCAGACTTCTGGCCCTAAAGCGAAGGTCGCTGTATAAAAGACAATAAATAATACAAAACGTACCGAAAACAAAAATATGTCACACAAGACGAGCGCACGACGTGCCACAGATCTGGAGTGTCCGCTGGCTTCGCTTGGGCGAACCAGCAATGGGGTGCGGGATCAGCTGGCGGCAGCCCACTATCATCATCCGCATCCGTTGAGCTCAAGTCCGTTAGACCCGCAAGCCTATAAGATGTCGCGCAAATCACCAAATCTGGGCCACAATGTTAACGACACCGTCGCCAACGGGGAGCTCTATCCACTAGCCTCGCGCAGCTCCACGCCGCACAGCGACCAGCAGACGCCATCGTCAACGGCCACCACGGCTGCTGTGCTGCACATGGTGCAGCAGAAGGCTGCCACATTCGAGCTGCGTGGCCGGCACACGCGGCATGATCAGTCCAGCTATGGCGCACACTCCACCGCGTCTGTGGGCCGCCATGCGCAAGCAAAGAAATCCCCGGAACTGCAGACAATGCCTGCACCGGCAACCAGAACCAATGCTCCTGTGCCGCAGCCGCGCAACTTTCTTACACTGGACTGGCTGCATGGCAATAGCGCGGACACCGAAGACTCTAGCGACAATAACGCTGGAGGCGCTGCCAGCGCTGGTAGAAGACGCGGACAAGGCCAAGGTGGACGCTGCAGTGTGCCCACGGTGCTGGGCAACGGCAACAGTGCCCAGTATCTGCTGGACAAGAAGATGGAGTCTCTGTATCTGGGCAATGCGCTGCGTGCTCTGCCACTGGGTGCCGAAGCCAGCCAGTACCAAAACGAGCGTTACTACCTGGAGGACTACAGCAGCGGAAGCGGCAACGAGCGATTGCCAGGTGAGTACAGATGGAGACATTTGGCCCATAAATATGGGTTGAAGGCAAATTCAGTTTCTTGACAGTTATTGGAAACAAGCAGGAAAGCTAAATGCATGTACTTTTCAGTTTATCTCATGACAAAAATAAACACCATAAGCTGGTGATAGGGTATTTAAGAATATACCATATATTTTCTATATATTTATATATTTATATATTTTCCCGTTCTATATATTTTCCCGTTTTTATTTGTGTTATTGAACTTAGGTTGTTAAAAAGTGAAATTATTATTCTTACATAAATTAAAAATAGTAAATTTAAATTGTTACAAAGCATAAAGTTAGCCGCTTTTACATAAAATCCAGAATGCGAGCAACTTTCTGGGATGCCCCAACTGATTCTCTTAACCAACCAACTGTCGGTTACAAAATTGGACCTAGCTTTATAAGTTATTTTAATTGTATTATTGGTACTTATATTTTAAGACGCTTTCAATTAATATATTAACTTTGTCATGTAATGACACGTACGAGTCAAAGAGTAATCATATGGTTTGCATGATATAGCCTCAAATGTAGAAAAAAATATATAATCAACATTAGACTATTATTTCACACATATTACCATATAGCCATATAGGAAGTCTCGTCATATTTTTGCAAGGGTATTTAAAATTCAGCACTTCGATGGTAATGTTACCGCTTCTTATACTTTTAAATTACTGTTACAAAAGATATTTTAGAAAATTTGAACTCTGTCTTTGCTTCGCTACAAGCGAAACATTCTTACAAAGTTCTCATTCTCTCCATTTATCTTTATAGAACGTCTGCATCATCCGCGTAACTCCAGTCCCAGTGAGACGAGTGGCTCGGATCGTTATTTGCTAAATCGCAGCACCAACTCGCCCGCCAATGCCTTCCAGCTGGACCATCACCACACCAAAGTCCAAAGTCTATCCGATGGCCTGTGTAATATGGGTCGCTTTTCACCTAGCCTGGACCAAGGATATGCCACGCTGGTGTCACCTTCGCCAACTGGCCATCATCCGAGCAGCACGGGTGGCATTGTTGTGTGTAGCAATCCCAAGAATAGCAGCCCTAGCGTGGTCAGCGGAGGTGTCATTACCAGCAGCACTCCCGCTACAACTCCGCGGCGTGGATTGACCAGCAGCAGCAGCGGCACGGTCAATGGCACAGCCATTGGGCCGCCACCCTGGAACCGTAAGGGTCCCTATCGCTGCGGACCCTACTTTGACCGCCTGCCCGATGAGGCCGTTGTACGCATTTTCAGCTGGCTGGATAGTTGCGAGCTGTGCAATGTAGCGCGCGTCTGTCGACGATTCGAGCAGCTCGCCTGGCGTCCGGTACTCTGGAAGTGCATCACGCTGCGCGGCGAGCATTTGAATGGTGACAAGACGCTGAAGATGATCTTCCGCCAGCTGTGCGGACAGAGCTGCAATGGCGCCTGCCCGGAGGTGGAACGCGTTATGCTCGCCGAAGGATGTCGCATATCAGACAAAGGTCTGCAGTTGCTCACGCGTCGCTGTCCCGAACTGACGCATCTGCAGCTGCAGACTTGCGAGGGCGTGTCCAATCAGGCGCTGGTCGAGGCGCTCACCAAGTGTAGCAATCTACAGCATCTAGATGTGACGGGTGAGTTGGAGCTTATAACTTATTATTTCAATTTTCAATGTGACATATATTCTTACCCCCAACGCACACAGGCTGTAGTCAGGTGAGCAGCATAAGTCCGAATCCCCATATGGAGCCGCCGCGTCGTCTACTGCTGCAATATCTGGACCTGACCGATTGCATGGCCATCGATGACATGGGCCTCAAAATTGTGGTCAAAAATTGTCCACAGCTGGTGTATTTGTATCTGCGCCGCTGCATTCAAATTACAGGTAACACATTGATAGCCAGAATCGTAATTGAATGATATAACAATTCATTAATTCCATGATGCAGATGCGGGTCTGAAGTTTGTGCCCAGCTTTTGTGTCTCGCTGAAGGAGCTAAGCGTTTCGGACTGCGTCAACATCACGGACTTTGGTCTGTACGAGCTAGCCAAGCTGGGCGCCGCCTTGCGCTATCTATCTGTGGCCAAATGCGAGAGAGTCTCTGATGCGGGCCTGAAGGTCATTGCACGCCGCTGCTACAAGTTGCGCTATTTGAATGCGCGCGGCTGTGAGGCAGTCAGCGATGATTCCATCACAGTGCTAGCCCGCTCCTGCCCCCGCTTGCGCGCCCTCGACATTGGCAAGTGCGATGTGAGCGATGCGGGTCTGCGCGCGCTCGCCGAGAGTTGCCCGAACCTGAAAAAGCTCAGCCTACGCAATTGTGATATGATTACGGACCGTGGCGTACAATGCATAGCCTATTACTGTCGCGGCCTGCAGCAGCTTAACATACAGGACTGTCAGATATCCATCGAGGGCTATCGGGCGGTCAAGAAGTACTGCAAGCGCTGCATCATTGAGCATACCAATCCAGGTTTCTGTTGAGGGATCCCAAGCTGAAGCTGGTAAACGTTAAAGCAAAGAGGCAGGCCATATGAGCAAAGATGTTCTAAACAAAATATAAACATGCACACACACACACACACACACACACACACACACACACAAAATGTTAATTGTTAGTTGTAGTTGTTATTTTGTAAATACATACTTAAGCAGCTTCTGTATATATGGCTGGAGAGGAGTAGAATAGGCCATAGAGCATTTTGCTAGCATTTAAGTAGCGCGGCTTTTAGACTAATTCTTGCATAATAAATTATTTCATATAACCCCCTAAGTCTTCAAATAACTATACATATTGGGCATCATTTTTGGCACATGCTTCAGTATAAAACGTGGACGCACGTCTAGCAACTTGCGATGATTCTTGTTCGTCGTGGCAATAGTGGCCTTCACATCAGAACCGTGTTTGGTGGGCTCCAGCCAATGCCTGCGCACGATGACGGGTGTGATTCGGAACTTGGGGGCTTGCGAATTTTGGACATATTTGATTATTGACTGCAAATCATGGATATCACTGATGACGTTCAGCATCTTTTTATTGATCCGATCCAGTCCATGCTCAAGACTCTCCAGCCGTTGCAAGTCCTTTCCATGCCAATACCGCAGCCAATCGACATGGAGATCTTCGGAGCTACCAGAGTATTTGGGCAGCTTTACCAACAACTCCATTAGCCTGATGCGATTCAGTAGCGAACTGGAAGGAAGTTGCATCTTCATTTTGCGTAGACTTTCCTTTTTTTTGGGACTCAGCTTTAGTTTTTTTGAGTGCAACAATTTGTCCAGTAGATGGCGCATATTATCCATCGTTTCAAATTTCTCAGCATATTTTTGACCCTCCTGTGCAATGTTGAGCTTTATAGCCGCGTGCTTGATCAATAACCTATGGATCTGGTGGCTTAAGTTCGTCGTTTTCACCTGCCCATGATGTTGTCGATAGACAAGCTTCGCGTAGTTTTTCTGCCATTGCCCCGTTTTTGGCTTAACCATTTTTATAAAATTTGAACTATTTCAATTTCATTGCAAATGTTGATCAAAAGATTTTAAATTTCGAATAACTATCGGATATTTTTCTATCGACGGTCCACCACAGCTCATGAACGGTCACACTAAACTTCATATGCTAGCACCAAGCTGTACAGTATCAGTGCTACCCATCACACTGCATACAGCTGATTAAGCTTGCTATGCGTGCCGAGTCTGGTTGGAGGTTAGGTACGTTGTATAATGACAAGCACGTAGATTTGTTTGAACTTGCTTATTAGTGTGTAAAGCTAAATTCACTTGCGAGATTTGACGACAAACTAGTGCAACCGTAGCAGACATGGCAAAATACATTGCTCAAATCATTGTGCTGGGTGGTCAGGCAATAGGACGCGCTTTTGCCAAGGCGTTGAAGCAAGAAATAGCCGCATCGCAGGAGGCTGCCAAGCGTGCCGGTGGCGGTAGGCAAGGGGATCAGAGTGCCGAGTCGAACCTTCGGACGGGTATGTGAATGTGATTTTAAAATAGCCGTTACCAGCAATAACATTGTTGTATTCAGGTATGACCCTCGAGGAGGCCAAGCAAATTTTAAACGTTGAGGACCTCAAGAGCGTCGATTCCATTGTCAAAAACTATGAGCATCTATTTAACGTCAATGATCGGGCAAAAGGCGGCTCATTTTATCTGCAATCCAAAGTCTTCCGCGCCAAGGAGCGTCTGGATCACGAGTTAAAAGCACAGGAGCAGCATCAAAGCCCGAAACACGAGCAACAAGCAGAAGAAGCGCCCCAAAGCAGAGCTAGGCAAAGACGTTAAGAAACTTATGTGCTTTCTACCTCCGAATGAAATTAGCTTTAGTTTTACATTGATTAAACTAGATTCTAAGTAGAAATGCGACGTTTTTTTTTTTATTGCCTGTAAATAGATACAAACAACCATTTAGCACATTATAACAATGTTTTTAATATTGCCAAGAATCAGCTGTTTGGTGTATGACAGCCCTGTCTTGTTGCTACCCAAAGTTGACTGCGCCGAACAGCTGATGCTTGGCAGCACTGGAAGGCACACAAAGACAAGATCCAAATTAAATGCTACGTTGTTATTAAATATACGTGTTTATTTTTTGCGTGTACAATAAGACGTGTCAAAGTTTTGTTTGCTTTATTTGCGCAACCCAAGTAGCACTAAGGACGCAAAACAGCTGGCACATGCGCGAAAATACACAGAAATTCCAGCACAAAGCAAACGCTAAAATCAACCACCAGCAAAGTCAACGACAACTGCTTTCCACCAGTGGAGGTAACATCCATAGCATCGTTCTTGGAGCTTTGACTGGCGAGAGAGCACACACCAGACAACGGTATTTGAGAAATGAAAATTCCGCTGCTCAGTCAGTTTTCAGAGGACCTTCGACACAGGCAGCCGAAAATTCCAGTTTCGCTCGTTTAACCAGGCAGACAACAGACAAAAAAAAAAAATCAGAAAAAAAGAAACTTTCTGAAGTGGTAATTTACTACGTTACGTTATAAAATTATAAAGTCGGAGGCGTGAACAAATATCGATTTAGCGCGACATTTTTAAAGTGCCAATAATAATTTTGACAGTTAACCGCAGTGTACTTAAATAGTTTCATTTATTTGCCTATTTATTGATTTTCCTCGCCTCTGGCAATAGTTTAACTTGCCCTGCAGTTAATTTTTATTGTTTTCCATTTTACAGCGTGCTAACATAATTAACTGTGAAAAAGCAAACAAATTTACATAACTTACCAGTTGAAAGTGAAACTACATTGATGCAAAAGAAAAACCTATTACAAAATTTCTGCCAAGTGTAATAAAAGTCAAGCGAAAGAAGGGGAAACAGCAGCGACGTTTGCAGAACACGACAAGAGAGTCAATTGAAGCAAGCGAGAGGCAGCGAGAGAGGGAGAGAGACAGAATTGAGAGCAATAGAGAGCGACCAGAAAGTAACAACACCCCACAAGCAAGCGCCCGCTTTGTGCACGTTTGCACGTTTCTGCCTTCTCAGTTTTTTCGTCGCTTCGCCTTCGGCAACGGCTTCGTGTGGCAATCGTTTTGTGTGTACACGACGACGCCAGGCTAATCCTTTAGAGCGTACGCAGGCAAAAAGCACACAAAACACAACACAACACAACAAAGAAGCGAAACATGTTTTCGGGTCTAACAAATCAATTCACCTCGCTGGTGGGCGCAGTCAAGGGCGGCGCTGGCGATGAGGATGTGCCAGTGCCCACAGCCGATGCTGCCGGTGGCGCTGCAACCACATCTTCAGCCGAGGTGGTGGCCGCATCAGCGGAACAGGAAGCTGCAGCCGCTGCCAGCGGCGAGCAGGGACTCGAAGGCGATGAGGGTGCCAAAAGGTAAGTCAACTATATTTCTATCGCCTAGATTGACGAATTTATCTCTCGCATTCTTTTTATGACCGATAAGCGCTCTGTGTGTGTGTTTATCTCTTGCCAGCTGCCATCCAATGCCAATTTCTGTTATCTGCCGGCGGCACATACGTACATTCATATATACATGCTGTGCTAACGTCTATAACCCATTCGAAACGCTTCGTACTTTGTGCCACTGCAAAGACCTACGGACAGCCCCTAAAGTTTTATGGCGTGCTAATTTGACCTTCCAATTTGTACCTTTTAGCATTCTGCCAACCTTTTCGACTCCCCGCACACCCCGTTTGCTCTTGCTTAGCCATATTTGGATTTGGTGTCTGGATTTGACTCTCGTTTCGTGACTGAACATATAATTGCTTTAACTGCAAGCAAATAGCTGATCAATTTGTAATACATAGTATTTGGCGCAAGAAGTTGATTTATTGTTTGTTCCCACAAATTTGATAGCTCTAAACGCCAAATGGTTCTGCAGAATAATGTTGGCATTTAGAAAAATAGTATATTATTCATATGATGCCCATTTAAAATGATCTAAGAATTGAACAAATTATGTCTAGAAAAAGGATGCATATTTGTTCAATCTTTTACGGCATTCAGTGATTGCTCGGAAACTCTATTTTGTAGAAACTTTAATTCGTCAGAACTTGAATAGACATTTTCGATGCAATCAAAATATTCAGTTTTGAGCAAAATGTGGTGTGTTTGTCAACATTTGTTTGCATATTACGCTTGCAACTAAATTATTCCAATTTTGTAGTTTCCTATGAATTGCATAAGCCAATGGCTTAGCAATAAGTGTATTTCAACTTTATTTCAACTTGTAAATATTTCTTGTTGATTTGTAGAACTGAACATAAGTGTATGGAGGTCAAGTATGGAATCCGACTAAGGAAACTGTTTTTTTAGCCCTTATTCAAAGCTTTATTCAGTTTTAATAACGCAAAATAAAAAAATACGCAATAAACTTATTTACAAAAGGCTCAAAATCATCACCACATCTTTTAATTCAAGAACGTAAACCCAAACTGTTTCTATTAATTTAAAAAAAAAAGAATATATATTTTTCTTATTTAAGAAAAGTTGCTTAAATTTTTATTTATTTACGCTTCAAAGGATTTATTCCTCCCATATGAATCTTTAGTATAAGGTATTAGACTTGTATCGTTCCGTCTGTTTTTATATACATATATGTATATCCTTTTCTTTTAGTATTGCTTGATTGCATTGATGAAGTCAAAAACATATTAACCGAAATCCTTACCATTTGATTGAGAATGAATTTTAATTGATAAACTTCTCGAACTTTATATGAATTAAATATATTATTTCCGCCTAAATACATTAAAAATGGGTAACAAATATGTATTAGAGAATTTGAGAGCTGGAGACTTTGAAACTTGAGTTTTACTAGAGCATTATTATTTTAATTTTTAATTATGATTATCTCTAAATATATATTTTATATCCCAGAGCTTATAGAAGCTAGGGACACAAATCGATCAAGGGCCTCAGGTTTTTCACTTTTCGTTTCCGCACAAAATAGAGAAGAAGCTTATTTACTAAAATATAATTATTTGCAATGGTATTTTTATGCACATTAAATTTCATTGAGAAGTTATTTATCATTGCACTTAGAATTGGCCTGAGGAAGAGGAACATACTCCCTCCATAAAGAGTTTTCTTGCGGCCTCTGTGCTTTTTGTTATTGTGAGGATATATATGTACGGAACCGAGTTCGAATGCTTGGAGCGGCAAGTCGGGTCTGGGTTCAGTTGGGCACTCCCGACTGAAGCGCTCTTACTTGATTTTAATTTATTTGATATGAAAAGACATCTTAAGCCCAACTGACGGCATCTTAATGCCACAAGTTGCTACCTAATCCTACACACAATCGACAGTCAACCCATTGGAGGTTTTTGAGCAACGCAATGAATTTCCCGACACGCCTGTCGACAATGCTCACCATCAAATGCCATTTTTCACCTAATTTAGCACATTAATATTTAATTGTGTTTGTGTGTGTAGTCAATTCTGTGCACGTTCTGCCAGCAGCCTTTGCCAGCTGCCAACAGCTGCTGCCAGACTTTGAAGTGCGCCTCTTGCCTGTACCCATCTCTGCTATTGCCTGTTGTTGCCTTTCTCAGTCAAGTGACATTGACAAGTTGGGCGAGTGTCGCGGGCATCGTATCCGTTTCCGCTTTTGTTTCGCTCCCTAAACATTGCACGTGTGTCAATGTACACATGCATAACCACAAAATGTTGAGTCATAGTTCCACCCACACGCACGCCGCTGCTGTTGCCATTTCCACTCGGTCTTTTTGGCCAGTGTAGTCGCAAAAAAGAAAAAGCTGTCATCAATGTCAGAGATATTTGCTCCATACTGAGAAAAACCGCAACAGAACAGGATTCTGGTGGTTGTTTTCCAGTTTCCAGTTGACTTTTGCATGTTTCACAGATCGATACCAAAGAGAGCGGCGGCACCAGCAGAGCGGGATAGAGGGAGAGAGGAGTTAGTGATTGGGTCGCTCTCTCTTGCTCTGTTGCGTCTGCAAAACAACCAAATGTGCACATGTGATATGCCCACACCAATAGAGGAACAGAGGACGCTATCGTCGCCCTCTGCTGCTCGAGCAGTTGTTGTTTTCCTTTTGCCAGCCTATTTAATAATTGTGCATTCAGTAAACGTGGCTAGGCATTAGTGAAACAAGGGCTTTCTCCAGAAAACGGCAATCAACGTTAAATCTCTATAATTTTCGTTGAATTAATTTATTTAATTTTGCCTGCCATGCATAAATGTTGCTCATTAAACTGACAAATGTAAGCCCGAAAATATTAACGTTAAGTATTTGGGCCTAATAACACAATATTTAATATTGTATAGGCCTTATCGGCCTGAATCATAAGAAACGCATTAATTTAAAGGTTTTCAAATCAACAAATTCAAGTCTTTGCTTCGAAAAATTCCCTAGAAATATTTTGCAGTGACTTTTATATCGCCTCTTAAGTGTGTTCTTGACAAATTTCCCAGTTTTTCGAAGTTAAAAAAAATATTATTTACTTTCAATTTTAGAGTAAGTAGCTTATTCTTAATAATCTTAATAAGAAGAAAACAGAAAAAGCCCACATTAAAAAATCATTTAAAATAAATATTAATGTTCTGTAGAATATCTAGTACCATGCTAAATTTTTGAAGTTTTCCGAAAATATTTTCCAAAAAGGTACATTTTAGAACCATTTCTTCTTCTTAATTTAATAGAATTAATTTTTTGAGTCCATGCATACAAAAGAAAGTGTTTTAACTGAATGCTAACAGATGTAATCATTACTTTTGTAGTTTTCTACAACTTGAAACGAGCTCAGAAATATGCACTGTATGGAGTAAAAAAGAATTTGGCCCCGTTTTCGTCCTGCACAGCCTTCACCTGTTTGTGCGTCGCCAGGGCCAAACCATGTTAGCTTTGCCATTTGCGCGATTTCAAGGACATTTTCACTATTTGCAGTTGCTTTCTGTGACTGCGAGTGTCTCTGCTTGTGTGTGCCTGTGTGTGAGAATGCCCTTGCATTTGTTGTTGTTGTTTTCACTGCGAATGCTGCCTGCGTATTTATAAATGATGCCAAAAACAATGAAAACAGAACTTGCGCTCAAATTGCTCCGCAAATAAGCAGGACGAACAGCTAGCCCTGAAGTATTCTATGTATTTTAATTCTCTTTGTCACAGCTTTTTATTAATTTATGCACGAAAAGATGTACGTCTTAATGTATGTACATCGTGTGTGCAAAGTCTTGAAAAGTTTTGATTGCCTCAGCAAAAAACATGGACATGGGTTAGCATGAAATCGAAAGTCGCAAATATTTGCATTGCTTCGATTTAAAATTGTTTCGGATTGTTTACCATTTTATCCAAAATTATTCCCACACACAATTTTATGGGATATTAAAAATAGGATTGCTCGGGCATGAATACAGTTTTATCATATAAATAACCCCGTCTTAACGTGCAACTACATCACATGAGGTAACGACAATAAAAATTTCAGCTTTCTTATACTTACGGGCTGTGCGTTGATTACCAATTAGTCAATCAGTCAGGACAAACAGTTCTATAATAAGGATGTACAATTAACATTCGTCGTCCAATTCTACGTCTCTTTAGAAGGAGCTTTGAGAGACAATTTGGATGATTTCCATCCATCGCGGATTGAACTTCGTAGACTGTAGACTGTAGACTGTAGACGCCTAGGTATTAAGGGTATGCAATAATCCGTAAGACACAAATTCTAACGAGAAAATATGAGCGATAGCATATTACAAATGCTTTATAGCGCTATTCATTTAATATGCTCTTCTGTGTGTGTATCTTGCATACATTTACTTGTCGTCATGTACTATAAAAATAAACATATATGTATTTTAATCCGTCAACGACTTCAAGGTTTGCATGCACTTTTCATAGCCTACATTTTTGCGCCAGTCGTTAGTGTTGTAAAGCGAGCGTAGGAGTAGTAAAGCTGCCTTTTGACCACCAGCGGCAGTTGGGGCTGCGAACACACGGCAGTACAATCGAATCAAAGCGATGGCCTCAAAATAAATATAAATAAATAAATAGAGCAAAGGCAAGACTGAAAGTTTATCCTCGAGCGCCCGTCCAACAGTTGGCAAAGAAATAAAAATAAAATGCTATGCTGAATTGAAATGCTTCCAAATCAAACGCAAAGGCCACCGACAACTTGAGGCTATTTAAATTTAAGGACGATATTAAAATTGCCAAGCAGAACGGCAGGACATTGGACACAGGCACAGACACGGACATCGCAATCGCATATCGGCGTGGGCGCAACGACGGCTCCGCCATTTGGCACTTTAGGCAACTGAGGTGTCGACGATAACCTCCTTAGGAGACTTTTTTTGTATTTCAAGGAGTGGGAGAAAAATTTGTGTTTGTGTCACTTTCCAATAAATTATGGCTTAATTTCCTGTGCGGTCTTATGCAGGTTAGAAGCCGCCTGAAAGTATGCAGCGTAATTATTGAATGCGATTTCGACCACACAATTAAATGCTAAATAATAATTGACCTATTTATTATTTTTATAAGGCTTTACGATTTTGATTGTACTTTTTCGACTGCTCCACAAATATATGGGAACATCCCAGAAAACGAAACGTTTATAGTTAATCGAATTGGTTTTTAAACCCCTTGCGGCGCCTGTCTCTGTATTACAAGCTAGTGCCTTGTGCGAATATAGATATATTGTATATTTATTACAGAAAACTGTATAATTAAACGTTCATACTGATACCAATTGATTGAAAGTCTGCTCTCAAATTTGTAAGCACTGCATTGCTGTCAATTCGCTCGCAATATCGATACACTTATCCTTCACCCAATTGAACAGATGCGCAATGGTCAAACCAAAGTCCAATCAGTTTTATTGTTTGAATTTAATAGACACAGTTTGCCGTGAAGCAGTTAGCCTAGTTTTTATCAATTGACGGCCAATTACAGCCTTATTTTGCCAGCTTTTGGCAGCTGTTTTTATGGCACACGCAAAAAAAAGTAGTACCTTTATCGATTTTGCTATGCCAGCAGATACCCTTATATCAGGCACACTTTGAAACATGGCTGAAAACAAAATAACCAATTTGCTTGATTTCTATTTATATTTTTCACATACATCACATTTTTCGGTTGTTTATATAACATTTACAACACTGAAAACATCGCTAGCACAATATCCAAAACTCAAATATGTTGCAATAATAAGTATATAGAAATTTCCCAAATAAATAATTGGAATTCCAGATGAATCGCCTTCAGTTTTAAATCGATTTGCTGTGCATTTTTTTAGGCTTCCCTAACTGACGTGTTCTTTCTGACAACGAGACTGTCACAATAAATTGTATTTATTATTTTAAAACCCGCTGTAAAGCAGCTTTGAAAACATGATTGTAATAAAGTAAATGATATTGCCAACATATTAATGCAATTCATTTATCATTCTCTCTCTTGTTAATTCGTAACTTTTATTCAGACATAATTTAATTGATATATTATATTTAACTTCTGTGTATTTACATGCCCTTAATTGGGCGCTTTTTATTCGTTTGATATAGAGACAATTTTGTTTTACTTTTTATATTAAGACCTGCCACGTGTTTTTTGTTGTTTTTTTTTTTTTTTTTTTTTTGTCGAAAAAAGAGAAGCGTTTTATCCCAGTTAAGAGTTACCATCAGCCACGAAGCAAACGATATTTGTCACAAATGATACTTTTAGATAGATAGTTTGAGTTCATAGATATTGAATACCTGGCTTACAAATCAAAACGAAAGAGTATAGCGCATGATTACAAACAATTATAAGTGAATCAATTTTAAAAACTATTCGAAGTTGGTTGCTGTCTGAGCATATGGACGATGCTGGCAAAACATATGCTAACATATTCCCGTCGTTATGATGCCTAGCAAAATAAAGATAAATGTGTAAGCGGCACAAAGGGCAAAGTGCACGGAAGTGGCGTAGAGCACAGGAAACGGAAAAACTGGCAAAAGTTACGCTTTTCATATGTGAATGTAACTAGAAGTAGTTGGCAGCCAGAGAAAGAATAATACAGCCGAGCAGGGACCAAGACGATGCGTATCAAGGCAGAAATATTAACGCACAGCGGAAGCGATAGATAAACTTATGCCAACAAATGACGTGAAAGTGAAAACGAGCCAGTTTGTGAGTTTGTGGGTGTTGAGACAATGCACGCACGCACACCCACGCACATAAAGCCTCTTATATCTCTTCTGGCGGCCAAAATGATACAAAATAGCAAATTACGCCGTATCGTAAAAGTGCTACGTGCTTTATTTTGCGCAGCACTGTTCGGTGACAAGTGCGACAAAGCGCGACATTTTATTTACGTGGAAAGTTGAGACGTTGCAAAACAAGACAATATTACCTAAAATGTATACTTTATTTCATTAAAAATAATTGTGCGAAACAAAAGTCAGAACTGAACAAAATGATAATACAAATTCTATTTAAGTTGCATAAAATAAATTCATGAATTGCAAAATGCAAATATTTGCAGCACTTACAGTATACTAATATATACATTAAGAAACTGCTTACGATAGATTGTCATTTTCGTTTATCTAGCTAGTAAAACTCTCTAACGAACGTTGATTTAACGTTATATAACTGTAACTATCAATAGAAATCTGTGCTGTGGTAGAGGCATTTAGTCGTTCGGGTTAGTTGCAACATTTAAATCTTTTTAATATAGTTTAAATTTTTAAACTTGACCTTTTAGATAACATCAATACAATAATATTTGTGCAATGTTAGTTAATGCTTTAAATTAGCATACATATTTATCTTATTCGCGCTTGTTCCAGCTTGCGTTACATGCTCGTCAGAATACCCGCTTACAACTTTCATTTATTTAAACGTAGAAGGTTGCATAATATTTTAACAGATATGTTAATTTCGATGATATGTCTATAAAGCACACAATGCCTAATTTCTCATATCTATTTTGTTTATTCAACTATGCAGTTCCGCTTGTCGTAATAAACCCCCAGCATACAACGTTCCCTTTTTGCTTAAGTACTAAACAAGTGAAAGCTCTCTAGTCGCGATTCTCGGACTGGATATACCCTGTAATCAGCTCCGCACACACAAAAACCTCAGTCCCGCATTTTGGAACACAAGCATTGATTAGCTTTGAAGTCAATTCTCCGATCTCATTCAAGTTGCAAAGACACTGTTCTCTTTGCTGTTACACACATTACCAGAAATCCTTTATAACTCTTCAATCCAGTTTGAATGGGTGCAGGGTATAACAATGTCAATCATTGTTATGAAAATGTATTCAGAAAATAATCTGGGAAACCGTGTCCCCATCATTCTCCGCCCCATCTATGACGAGCCAGTCGAACTGAATACTCAAAAAATTAACATAAAACTCGCACGCTCTATAAAACGCCAAAATGAGTTTGATAAGAGGCGCACTTACTAAAATTTTGAAATTATTCCCGGGCTAATACCGATGGTTGGGGCTTGGTTGGGTTTCGACTGCGCTTGCTTCTATTTGCATAACATTAATGGATGCTGAAGGATGCTGCTCATATGTGTATGTGTTGTGTGTGTATGTGTATGTGTGAGCTTGTGTGTGATGTTGGCATAAAAAGGTGATTTCGAGTGTAAAACTCACCGCCCAAAGCGTAAACGTTGGTCATTTCAGCTTTTCCGAGCCAATTTTAAAAGGGGGAAAAAGTTTCAAATCAGGCTAGTAGAGCGTAGCATTAAATTTAAAAAATGAATAAGCTCTTATTCAAAATTAATTAAAAAAAAAAAAGCATGACCAAATAAACGTCCTTCTATTATGCTTAATTTCGAAAAAAAAAACCCTTATCTTAAAGCGTTCAAATCCTAAATCAAAACAATCTTAACATAACCGAGCGCTGTACTGCCATTAAAAATATTTTAATTTCATATGTACATACACACGCACACACACCTAAAAAAGCATTTACGGTGCAAGGAAAATGCGTACCTAAGTAAAGTGGAATATTCTAGACTTGTATACATAATACAAGAGCCCACATTCTAAAATTGGTATCTGTAGCTTTATATGCTGCGAAATATGGTCAGCAATATGGAAATCTGTTTGAAATAAATTCGATCTAGGCGCGATTTAGGAAGACATAGTTTTACTATGTCAAGCCTCTAGCTCAATAACCATGGGTTCCGGTTATAAAAATTACAGCATCAATTATATTGCCTGCATCTACCCGGCGTATACGCAATTTGCAAATGACAAACCCTTTAAGAGCCATTGTTTCCAGCAATTCCGTGGCCACAACTGCGCGTCGTCTATTGGCTCGGCAAATGTGCTTATAGTTGAAATGAAAAACAGCGCCTAACTCAATTTCAGTTTTAGGCGCCTGCGGCAGCAAGGACCCAACTCGACGGCGTTACTGTTTTTCCTGCTACTGCTACTGCTACTCCTGTTCCGGCTGACGCTGCTGCTGCCGTCGGCACGTCGTTTTGCAATTTAATTTTGTTTGGCGCGCTCTTCGCTAACGTGCGCAATTAATTCTGTCAACAACAGGCTGTCTGAAGACCAGGACGACACCTTGTGGCTATGCCGAAACATTCTTCTTCCTGCTCTCCCATGCAATTTGCAATTTAATATTGTTTGTCTTTTCTTATCGCAACGCAGTGCTTCTTTGTAGCCCACCTTTTGGCATTGTCTTGGACCACAGCTTCTTTAGTTTCGCTTTTGTCCTTTGTCTTGCCGCTCGTCTAATCTAATTGTTATGTTCTCAATAATTTGGCGACCTTTTTGGTTGTGGGTTGCATAACTTTTAATGACCATAAATTACTATATAATTTTGCTATTTGCTAATTCTCGAGCTTCGATGGGAAAGAAAACGAACAAATTTAGTCTAGGCTATCGATTCATGGAGATATCCTACACAGCACAAGGTTTGCTTTCTTTTAACACCCTCGGTTTCGGAAAAGTCAATATCAAACCATATTTATGTTCAGTTAACGGACGCCTATCTCAGAGCTCAAATGAGCTCGACCATAAGTATTTAGCATTAATATTCGCCCATATCATAGACATATCAACTATAATTAACTTTTTTAATTTAGGGCCCACAGCATAATGGGCCGTAGGGCACAAAGGATGCAGATTCTTTAGCTAGAATTCTGGCGTAGTTGCATGATTAAAAAGCAGACAGAAAAATGTAAACAGTTCCTTTGTAACTTTCCTGCACTTTTGAGAAAGCGGCTTTTCGAAAAACCGTTTTTCCAGGAACTGTGCAACCACTGGATGGCTTGTCTGTTTCCGTTGACTTCACAGGCTTCAGTCGTGCGAAACCGTCGGAAAAAAAGACACAGAACAACAGTGAACAATGGGGAGAAAAGCGGCTTTTTTGAATAAGGGTGCATCGTCACCAAGGTTGACTCCGGGGCGTCTTCTCTGTCTTATTTGAAGGAGGTCCTTAAATGATCTTCTCTTGAGCCTCCTGACGACACACGACACACAACGAGGTCTCTTGCTACCCGGCTGCAGTGTCGCTGCAAGCGTTCGCTATACCGTTTGGTTAATGCTCCGACTTTGCTTTCTATGGTCTCCATATTGAGGCCATTATTCAAGGTAGAACTTCTGACGTACCATTCAGCTCTAGTAATTCGGCGCAGGGCCAAGTTTTGGAATAATTCAGACATTCTCTTCGTCTTCGATTTGTCCGAGACGCAATGCCCCAGAACTGGATACTGTATCTCCAAGTCGGCGCCACCACGACGTTGTGAACTGCCCGTTTGCAGCGATATGGAAATGGGCTGTTGGGGTTTAGTAGCCAGTTGGTCTTGGCCATCTTAAGGCGGCACTGCTTGAGCAGGCTGTCGATGTGCGCCCGAAAGCTAAGCCTCTTATCCAATACAATTCTAAGGTACTTTGCGCTTCTGCCAGAATAAAGGGGGATGCCATCTATCCGCCTGGCAGTTTAAGGTGGATGGAGTAAAATATTGTCATATCATCGGCAAATGTGGCCATCAGGTTTTTGCCTGGAGTGGTAGGTATAGGTCGTCCGGTATGGGGATGTCTGCCCTTGTACAAATTGTAGAGAAAGGGGCCTACTACGCTGCCTTGTGAAATACCCGCCTTCATTTTGCGAACATGAGAGATACTGCCCTTGTCTTGACTTCGAACTTACGCTCTTATAGATAAGAGCGCAGAAGTAGAAAGAAGGAAGCTGTGAGACTCATCTTGATTTTCTAGAGCAATCCGTCAACCCAAACGCGGTAAAGTCTAAGCGGGCATATTTTACAGTACTCTCCAGAAAAACTTTAACTTTAGATTGAATCGATTTTGCTTTGCTTTTTGGCCAAGTCACCTGAGGCTAGTTACTTGTCTTCAGATACGCAGAAACCACAACTACTTATCCGACAAGCTCTTAAATTGTTAGTGGCAACTCTTCCACGGAGTTGTTTGTTTGTGCACTTGACAGGCAATCATCAGACTGTAAAACTTTGTCGATATTTTTGACAAGACTTATTATATTTTCAGGCTGTTGGGCATCTCCGTGCGCCGGATCCAAAAAGTGAACCAGTACGACCTTTGCCCTTATCTAAAAAAAAAGCTGTCGCAGTTTCTAGCGTTGTGCACGTTGGAGACCGCCGCACAAAGCGACTTCATTACTCCATATATCGTGTTTCTGAGCCAACACAATTTCCGTCTCGAGCCACTTCCTGCCGTTTCATGTGGGACATGACTGTCATTTGTGCTGCCAAGCAAATGCGTCCCACGGCTCCTGCTTGGCATCCTAAAGTTGTGGCCGCCTAAGGAGCGGCTAGAAATGTTGACTCTCAAAGAGAAACTGACAAGATGTTTATATTAAATGCAACAAGCTGTCTCTAATTGTCTTTCATACACACACAAAAAGTCATATGTACATACCAAAGCAAAGGGAACTATCTTCAAGGATGAGTTTTTCCGTATTTTGGGAAATTTAATAATAGCTCGTAAAATCTGCAATTTTTGGGGTATTCTAAAAATAGTTTGAATATTAATAAAAACTATATTTTAATGAACTTTTCTGTTATATAAAATTATATAATATCTAATAGTTTTTGTTTTCTTCTTAGCCTTTTAACTTGTCTAGTTTTGATGCTTATAAAATTTTAATTTGTTTAGTGCTATTATCTCCGTTTCTATTAACAGATTAATGATTTACCTTTTTATTTAGCCTCTAACATGTCATCCAATTAAAATAACTGCAATTTCAAGTTGTATATGAAGATTTTACCTCGGGAACAATCTCCTCAGCATGCCAATGCAATAACATTTTTTAATTAAACACTTGATGCTTTGAGCCACATCATGGTGCCGTTTTAATCGGATTGCATTGTCTCAGGAAATGCTTCATTCATTAAGATGTTTTTTTTTCTGATGCCGCTCACCTCAATTGGTTATCTAGCGCTCAGTGGCCTTCGTGCCCTGTGGCAATGCGACCTTAGCTATATTATAATGCAGGATGAGCTCTGATGCTTGCCACTCAGTCCTTAATTGAAAATTGCAAGCGACAGCTGCTTTAGCATCTGTCAATAGTTTGCTTTGTAATTGACTAATGAAATATGCGCACACGCCGCAACAAAGCTGAAGCCCTCTTTTAAACCCCCTCCTCTAAATACCTCTTGCATAGCAATTGAAAAAACACCGAACCACTGAAAGTTCAAGAGGGTATTGTCGACCTTAAAACTTGAACAGCATCTCCCTTTCTCACTCATACTTACGACATATGAACTTGGACTGCAGTCGTAGCCGCAAGTCATAAAATTATCTGCTTCAAAAGAATAAATTAACGAGACTTTCAATAGCTCCACTTTATATGCTAACTAGACATGGGTAGACGAACTAAATTGTTATTTATTAGTATCAGAATCTCCCAGCCATGCAATGCTCAACTGAAAGGACTGTTTCGGATTTAACTGATTCGCAAATGTTCAGATTCAGTGTCATATAGATAGTTAGTTAGGAGAGGAAGCCAATAAAATTTTTTTATGCCCTTGAATGGGATTTTATTATCTTGTCATGTCATGGAAGTAATCTCCAGCTAAATTAAGTATATTTATTCTGGACCAGTATACACATCCGAGTCGATAAAGCTTCGTCTGTCTGTTTCTATTCAAACTAATTTCGTTGGATCGGCCCACAACAATATATAACTTTATAGAAGTCATAGGTCAAATATAAAAGTAATCCATAAATAACATTTGCTTGTCAAAATATCGTAATTAAACTTGTGATTTGCAAGATTTACGATGCTGCTCAGATATGCGCAATATCTTATGAACATACAATACAGTTTAAAGAAATAATGACAAATGAAAAATATTCCATTATTTGAAAAAGTGCTTTCATAAACGCATTTCCAAGCCATATATCCACAAGGGTATTTTACCTAATACGTGCTCGAAATTAATGTTCTTTTTTCTTTGTATAGATAATTTTGTTAAAATTTATAATTGCTTATCTAAATGATTGAAATTGTTCATTGAATCAAATAAAACTTTTAAATTGTTGTAATTGCGAACATTAAGGACGACTGCTTGTTTATTTGGTTGATTGGAGTAGTCTGCCATCCATTCATTATTTTCGCATGGCTCAACTCATCAGACTAATTAAATTAAATTAATTGCATCATCGCTTTGTTGTGTCCCTCAAATACAAATCAAATGACAGCTCGTATACATGGCGTATACTTAATTAGCTTTATAAAGACAGGCATGATATGCTATACTGATGTAGTTAAAGTTTAGCTGTGGCTTCAACTACGTTTTGCATAGGTGGTTGAGTTTCGTCTGAGTTTAGTTAAATAGAAAATACTAGGGCTTTGATTGCAGCATGGGGCATTATTTTGCATAAATTGTGAAAGTCCATGCATTTTTTGCTCTTTTTGTGCGATCCTTGTGGCAGCATAGAATTAAATTGGCCTTGCTATTGTTGCCGTACTTGCAGTTTAGTTGTTGCCTGCCCTTTAATGGCAGTCGTTCGTGTTTTGTTTCAGTGCTTTATCACAGGACTAAGGACTCAGGCATCAGGCTTCAACATGGCGCATGCATTGGGCCAAGGTCAGCACGATTTACATTTCAATTTCCAGCTCTATTGCAAATTTAATTTTTTATTCTCTATTTGTACCTGAGTGAGTGTGTGTGTTACTTTGAACCGATTCTGTTATTCCTATCAATTGATTGTTAAAACAGAACAAACACAAAATACATTGTGAATGTCCTTGATGGCAAATTGTTGAAATACTCGTCGAGCTTCCAACGCCATACCCGTTGGACACACACATTTTAAGAGCATAACAATATTTCTCTTTGGTCTCACATTAATTTTGATTTACGCCTGGCTGCTTGAAAAGATTTATGTCTTACCCTGATTTTGTTCCGTGGGCTTATTGGCACTTACAGCACTCTGGGGCCGGCTTCCCTTTTTGGTTGCGTGTGAACTTTGAACTTCACCAGTGGTGCAAAAAACAATCAAGTTCCGTTCACTGGCTTTCATGTTGAAGCGCCGTTTAACATCATTTCGCTTTTGTAATCATATCTCGAGACTTAATTAAAAGGAATGACATTCTGCGGTTGCATGTGGAGCGGGTCGGTACGGTCATTAGGTAATCCTTTTTTTGGCGCCTCAATTTTCCCGCCTTCTTAACGTAAAATGTCCAATTAATTTCTTAACATTTCCATCGTTAACGATGCAACCTTTATTAATTTAAAACTTTTCCTCTTTTCAGGTAAATATAAAAGGAAAACTCAACGCATAGTAAACTTAAGGTCAAGATGAAGAGTGCTTGAAGAATTAGGTATTTGATTAGCGCATTTTTGTGTAATATTTTTATTAAATTGACAATCAATATTCTTAGCATTATTATTATGATTATTATTATTTCTTTTTCTTTTATAATGTATGTTATTAATATTATTATTATTAAGTCCTGCTCTAAAATCAAAAGATGAAGGTATAAATAGACAAGTTTCGGGAATTGTCAAATATTTATATCATAAATATTCTAACTAAAAACCCTTGAGTATAATGTATTTGTGCAAATGCATGTAACAGGAAGAAAGAAGCATTTGCGACCACATAAAGTACATATATTCTTGATCGGCATCAATAGCCGAGTCGATCTAGCCATGTCCGTCTGTCCGTTCGTCCGTCCGTATGTATGAACGCAAGGATCTCAGAAACTATACGAGCTAGAGTTGGTGTTGGAATAAGAGGGTACAGGGTATCCCCTAGTCGGGAGCTCCCGATTAGAACCTCTTGTTTAATCGATAAACGTTGCAAATATAATTTCTTATATATACTTTAGATTAGATTCATTTTGTTATTTTCTATATATTTTGATGCATTATTTTCCTTTTTTGTCATTTTTAATTATTTATTTTATTAATTTTAGTTATTGCACATATCTTTTTTTAGCATACCCAAATCAGCTTCCATGGTAGATTCATTAGTCAGCGAAGCCACGTAAGTTTGCAATTTTATTTTAATTTGATACATCACACAAAATATTAAATATAAATAATTTGCTTGACCGATTACTTTTGTTTATCTGTAATTAAACAAATTTTCTCTCCACATTCTTTAACTTGGCTTATTTTCGAATTAGCTTCAATATTTATTTCCCTCATATTATCGGCACGTCTGTACGATGAAGTACACATAAAACATAACTATTAACTGAATGGTGGGAAAACTCCACACCATAAAATGCACACGCGGCCATGCCCTCCGGCAGGCACTTAAGCCTCAAAATGGCAAAAGCTGAAAAAACTCGGCTCTATAATTGTAGAAGTCAAATAAAAGCTGCTGCCATGGGACCCGCGTCCCGATGGCATTTTGAAACTTTAATTGCGCCAAAGTGCTTGTGAATGTAACTGCTACGTCACACACACACACACACACACACACACATACGCTCATGTGAAGAGTTGCGCAATTTAATCGCTTGCCTGGCAGCCTCAGCGCCAAGTCGTATGCAACAAGATTTTGTAATGACACTTTGGACGCTGTCCCCGTTGGGCGATATTTAATTTGCGCGGCCTGCGAAGGACTTGGTGCTCGGTTTCCTACCATCTGTTGTAATTATATTCTGGGCTATCATGCGCTTCCATTACAGTTCCCAGCTCTGTGCCCGCTTATGCCCGCCCACATGTTGAGCATTAAATTACCGTAGCCACGGCTCAATGGCAATCCAAATGGATCAAAATTTATTTATTCACTTCTTTTTTTTTTGGTCATTCATTTCAAGATAATTCATCTCAATCAGCTTAAATATCATACTAAATATTTCACTTGTGATCTGGGTTCGATTGCTACCTTTGAGTCTGTTTCTTTGTCCTGGCGTGCCTTTAATTAATGCGCATAAAATCCTCGACATTTTGCACCTTTTTTTTGGGCTCACGTGCGTCCGGACACATCCTTTTGCTCGTCCTTTCCTGCATTTGATTGAGTGCGTTGCCATGGACACAAGCAGAGTCCTGATTGTTTATCATTCACAAATTTGTCATTACCTCGTATACCCTACCCTGGCAACGGGAAACGCCCTCATATTAGAATTCATGGTAGTTATCATTTACAAGATGGGCATTATTATCAGTTTGAGTTCTAAAATTTTATTTATTTATTTATTTATTTAAAAAGAATCTACAAACCAAATCCTGGAATTATCGACGTGAACAGTTTGGTTCACGAACTGCCCTGAAACCAAATAGATCCATTCAGTTTATTTTAAGGAAACACAGTTTCTGATATATATCTGGGTTAGTTATTTATGCGCATTTGAATGTGATGTGAATGGAACTTGCCTTCGACGTTCTTGACATATTATCCAAATACACGCACAAATCAGAAAAGGTATCAACTGCCGTTAATGCGATTTATTTGTTGCTGTGTATCGAGCGTGTGTGCGTATGTGTGTGTAGGCATAAGTATTTGCTTAGTCCATGGCACATCATTACATTGCAGAGAGATCAAAATAAAATTAAATACGCCAAACGAGGCCATATAAGGCACACACACATAAACCCCGTGTGTGTGTGTGTGTGTGTTGTGTATTCGTGTAAGCGTGCTTCGGTAAATGTCAAAAGTTTTCGAGCATTTGTAACACACACGGACATATTAGGCACAACCAAAGGACATCTCAGAGCCTTTCTCTCCTGTCACTAGCACGCAACATTTAGGTTTTCATATTTTTAGACATTTGTGCAACTTTTTAGTTTTTGATGCCCTTTTGTAGTGTAATTATTATATTATTTTCTCATTTTATGCGTAGAATGATTCAAACTCAGTGTTGTACTGGTACAGAGTATCTAAAATGTTGGCTGTGCAAATGTGAAGTCTCGGTTAAAGCCGCGACAAACATTCAGCAATCGCATTAAGTGGATTGTGGGCGTCGACGACAACACCTAAAGGACGGAATGTAATAAGCGGGGATTGAAGATGAGGTGCGCTCATTTCATTTATATACCCATAATGCTGGCAGTGTCGTTTACAAATGTATTGCGGCTTTTCGTGATTAGATGTGCGCCTTGGGCTGCAACTAAATGATCTGCACATGTCCCTGAAACACAATCTAGCTTCTCTCAACTATTATGAGCCGTCGCTTAGTTAATGGACATAAACATACCCGGTGTTAACGCGGATCCATTTAGCTGCTCAGGTGTGCCAGAGAATTTTTCATTTCATTTCGAAAGCAGTCTGAATTATTTAAACGGAAACTTATATTCAGCTTAAGAGTCAATTTGATGGGTTAACCTCATCAGGAAATCCGAAAGTATGCTTAACAAGAATTCATTACTCACCGATTTTTCTAATAAAGCTATACTTTATAAGAGTCGGGTGCTAATACGACTTCAATCATATGTAAGAAGATTGGCAAAACAGTCAAATGCCAATTTAGGTCTCAATCAAAAAACCAAAAGAGTTTTTCTCACAAAAATTAATTTTTCATTGAGCTTTAGATTTGAACTTACCCTCTATAACAGGGAACAATAAATCTATTGTGTGACTAATGTTTCGTCCTGCATCGCAATTGCGTCAATGGTAGTCTCAGCTGATAAAAATGAAGATGATAATGCAGTCATAAATAAATAGGATAAGCAGCTGTCTATATTATTGTTGACTTTTCACCAAGCCATGTAAACAATTTTAGCGAATTTCTTCGGAAAAGTCCTAATAATACTTGCCTTTTGCCTTTGCGATGCTGCGCTGCATATTTTAATGCACACTTTTCGGCGGCTGCACATAATAATACGATAGTTGAAAAAAGTCAGCGAGTCTTCGTAGCGCATAATAATAAATGCAAGGCTATACAAAGAGGAAATTAAGAAAATTAATTAAAATAATTAATACCATAAAATGTTCAAAAGAAAATAATCGAAAGTCAGAAAAGATGAGAAGTCAAATGTCATATGACGAGCAAAAACCATTATTCCTATTGGGTCGGTGCGCGTGGGAGGCGTTGGGAGTTGGCAAGCGTTAAATGTGCCTTTCATAAAATATTAGTAGCTCCACATGGTCATAATAATAGATATATATATGTAACGTCTTACTGACTGACACGTTCATAACGTCCTGTTTTGCACTGTCTACTTTGAGGGCGGCATCCCTTACAGGACCTATTCTACTCTATTTACTTGCCACACCCCCAGCTGTCTCTTAACCTGCTTTTTACCTGCTTGCTGGTAATTTGTCAAATGTGGATTTTGCCATTCTTTTTCATTTCTTTAGCTCGCTGTTGCGCCTTTGCCACGTGCAGCACACGACAAGCGAGGGTAGCTCGAAATGATTTTTATATAAAGTCTACAAATTAACTTTCTTTTTTGAATAGAAGCAAGCTAGACATTTAAATATATCGTGCCCACACACACTGTGGAAAAAGTTTTGGGCTGTTATCGGACTAACTACAGAATACATGAATTATTTATTGTGCGAATTCATCAAATATTCCTGTTCAGGCAGCCTTTTTAAACTTCCGAAGTGAAATGGCAGATTCTACTGAATTCATTATAAGGTACACTTCGGCACTTAAATTATTTAATGTGAAGTCAATTAGTAGTACATTCCACATTTTGTGAATTTTCACACAACTCAAAGAAACTTTTGTGCATAAGCTAAAATGTATTTGAAGACGGTGATTTGGTGCAAGGCTCGATGCATCTCCCTACCTTTGGTTTTTAGTGCAAACCTTGGCTTGTCATATTTGTTAAATAATAAAAGTCTCCGGGCTGGAACCCCTCCCCTTTAAAAGCTAGCTTGCACCCTTATAAATATGTACGTTAAAATGTTCCTATGAAAGCAGTATCAATCGTTTGTTAACTTTTCTCAAAACCCTCGCACAGTGTGGCCTGCTGAGCTGTCTAAGCAGAAAGCCTCGGCTTCATACCACCCGACTGGTTGCTATACTGCGTGATATTATTTAGCTTTTTATACGCATTTAGTGTTATTTTTCTGCGCAAATGCAATAAATTTCCTTTAGCATTATCCTAAATATGCTGGGCGCGTGTATATGTGATTCTGTGTGTGGTGTGTTTGTGTGTGTGTGTGTGTGTGGGAGGAATGTGCGGGTGTTGTTTGTGCACGTGTATACATCAGAGGCTTAGCATAGCAACGGGGGCGTTGCTGGCGACTGGTGGGTTTTCCTCAGCTTTGACTTTACTTGAAAATTGCTTATCTTGGCGCCTTTGAAATGGAAACTTGCGAAATCTCAGCTCGCCAATGCAACCCAATTACAGCACGAGCCCACGCGTGACTCTCGACACAGACTCAATTAAAAATAGCACTTACAGCCATTGAAATAAACTCTACCACTTCTAACAAAACCAGCCCCGCGCCCCTATCTCACCCCTCTCTGGTGGCTATCGCTATTTGTTTTTTTTCCAGCGAACAGCCATAAAAAGTGGCGATAAGCAATCAGCCAGTTCTCCTGAAAAATAAAAGCCATATAAGCTGCGTTGGCTCGCAATGCAATTTGCGCATCAGTAAGCACGGGACACTGAGGAAGGGAGGGGTCTTCATTCCATAGGGGACTTGTCACATGGACATATACTTCTTTTCCCACATTTGCGATTCTCTGCAACTGCAGTTGTGTATTGCAGCTTGGCTACTCGCTTTACTGACTTCAATTTGCATACTTATACATTTAAATGTCTTGCTATCCTTGGCGTTGTCCTGATTTTAGAAACATAAAAACAAATTCGTTTTTTGTATCTAATGGTACGTTTATATTGCTAAAAACATTGAATCAGAAACAACATGGTTCATATCATCGACAGGATGCTTCCCAGAATACAATGTCAAGCATATTCTGCTATTTAAATGTTCAGTAAAAGCTAAAAACATGTTTAAAACATTCAATCATGCACCTTTTTGCTACACATTATACAACTGCTGTAGAAACTGTCAACAGGAAATTGTATTTTGTCAACATTTTTTTTTTCAAGTAATTTTGACAAAACGTACCATTCACGACAGTTATTAATCTTCTTAACATTTCAAAGACTTTAGATCTTTAATAAAAGGTTGTTATTCAAAATGTACTGACAGCGATTAAGATTGGCAATGCTAAATTTAAACTAAATTAAGAAAAGCTGCTTGATTTTGTAACTTAAAAAAATGAACTTAAATTAAAAGAGAATTTGCAAATTCTTGCTTAATATAAAAAAATCATTTGTAAAAAGTCAAGTGATATCTAGTTAGTATAACTCAACTAGTGTATATAGAAAATAAGTGTGCATGCATGATATATATATATAATAGACTACCCTTGCTCATTGCGCAAATGGCGAATAGGAGAAAAAATGCCAATAATTAGTTTTTTCCTAATTTGCTTTGCGAATTGAGGACATATATATTAGTATAGCCTAGGCCAACGTAATTAAAGCAAGCATGTTCTTGCTCAACTACTTGCATGGCAGTAAGATTTTAAAAGCCATAAAGCAGTGTTAAAATAACTTAAAACTTGAGTTGGGTTGGTCAGGCCTTAAATAAAAATATGTTTCTTTTTTGGATTTGTCGCGCATTCAACGCCAGAAAATATCCGTAGCTGAAAGTTCAAAACCTTTGATTCCTGACAAAATTCCATGTCCGTGTGAGTGGGATTTCACTTTTACACTTTTCATTTTAAACATGCTGTCTTATTTTTCTGTGCGCTTTCTAGGTTTCCCGCAGAACGCTGCGGCAAACTTTTATAATTAAAACTTTCCGCTGCGACTCGAGTGAAAAATGAAGAAACAAGCAACTGCGTATATATGAATTGTTCAGCAGTATACGCGCCAAATATTTTCACTGCACGGAACCAAGAATATTGTACAGCATAGAAAGTCAAAGTACATACATAAATCAGGTCCCACAGAGAGATTCTTAGGGTTTCCGCGCAGTAAAAATTTTAAACATTTGTGATATTAACGCACCAAAAACAGTAAAACAAAAGTGAGCATATGTATAGAAGCAATTTGTGGGCAATTAGCAGTTTTTAAAGTAATTTCCAAATTACAAAAATAAGTATTATTATGTAATGTCTAAGCACTTTAATCAACTTAAGTTTTGCCACCCTGATGCGGCTGCTCAACTCAGAAAGAGATATCTTTAAGTATGCCACTTATCAGAATCTGGGCAGCATTATACGGATGTTGGATAGTCCTAGGCGGCCCATAAATAAACACTGTTGCCGCCTGTCAGGCGAACAAAACTGCGTAAAAGCGTCGCGCCCCCAAAACCCATAAATCACACCAGAAGGTAGAAAGGGGCTGAGGGTGGGACGGGCTGGAAAATGCTAATGATAGTTGTACAAGGCTTATCAGCTACAAGGAGCCGTAAAAGTTGCCTTGAAATGCTTTACACGAGCAGCTGCAAAATGAGCTCTGTATATGGCTAATTGAGCGCAACATGGCGTATGCGCTTTATATACATGCTATATACGACTGGCATATGCCATATTTACACTTAATAATTAAATGGATCGTACAGGCCGTCTATAACAAAGCTGAACACAGCGTAACTCAATAAATATTGCAATGCAATGAAATAAACTTGCGTCAATTTATGGCCACTTTTTGTACAAATGAATTCAGTCCTTGCCGCTTCACTGCTTCAGCGGTTGCTTCTGTGTGTCGGTCCGTCTACGTATTCCAACTGGTGGCTAGGGGGTGGAGGTGGTGTACCCATTATAATAATGCTGCAGCCCTGGCTTTGGCCTTGCCTTGTCAATGCGCCAATGGAGCTTAATAATAAAGTGGAATGTCGGCTAGGCTACAGAATTCCTTTGCTTGTCAATTTGATGTCGTTTCCTTTATCCTTCACAGCACTAACGTGTGCATCATCAATATTTTGCATGCACGAGCTAAAGCGACGCTTGTGGGCGTGGCAGCACGGTGTTGAACAATACTTGCGCGTTGTATTGCCGCAGGCGAAGCATTCAATATTTCAATAGATTTCGTCCTGGCATTGCAAGCTCCCTATAACTAAATCGAATCGCATCATATCACATCAATTGTGTTATCGTTGTTAGAATAGAAGAGTGGCTGTGGCCAAGAACGCATCATGTGAGCTCTGCGGCACATATGGGATTGATGGGCGTAAGTCGAGTCACTTTATAAGAAAAAGCTCTGTCAATTCACACACACAATCCAAGAAATTGTATTCTTCGAATCACTCTGGTTACACTTTGTTTTAAAATGAATTTCATTATATTTTTTGGTTTCAAACTAATCAATTAAAGTTAAAATTCGATAGTCTGAAAACATGCAGTCCTTCAGAGTCTCATGAAATGACTAAAAAATAACATGAACTTTATTTAAACAAATGTAAACCAAAAATAAAAAAATGGAAAAACCAAAAAAAAAAAAGGAATTTAAATATAAAAACCGCTAAATTTAATTAACTAAACATTATGGTTAGACAGTTATTGTCAACTTCGACTATTGGCACAGGCCACTATGTCAAAAATACGATCTTTATGCCAGAGCCACGTTCACGCTGTGGTATAGGTGTATATATATATTGATATATTAGATGGAATTGAAAAAGTTTAAGCTTGGACAGCAAGCAGCCAATTAGAGGGGTTTATAGAGCAGTCTCTGCCTAATTGGATGTTTGCCGTCCGTCAAGTGTAGCCAACTACTTACAATATAATACTCGAAAGGAGCTCGACACAGCGGACAGACCTTGGTGGGGCAGACATCGTAGACCTTCTTGAGACAGCGCTTACAAAATGTGTGCTTGCAGGGGGTGCTTACAATGCGATGTTTGCGGCACAGACAAATTGCACAATAGTCCTCAGTATCGTCCATTTTATGGTTGTATTGAATTTTTTTGTAAATGTTAGTTTATTCTATGTATGTGCTACAAAAATGACGAGTCTTTCGTACACCCAAGTGAAGTTTAGCGCAAAGACGAATTTATTTGATGATGTGCTTTCTACTTTCTACGCTCCTTCTTTCGTTTCACCAAGCACATATTAAGCATACGCCACGTATTACATGAGCTTGTCAGAGACATTTTATTTATGACAGCGAGCACATAACAAAGGAAGGAAACGGCTGCAAAACGGCTGATTCAATAAATCGCAGACTTATCAACGTAGGAAAATTGCACACACACACACACACACACTGGCAGACATCCTGCATATAGGGTGTCAAGGCAGTGCAGTCCAAGTGTGTGTGTGACCTAAATATTAAGTAAATAATATTAAATTGATTTCTAGTTATATGAATAACAAGACACATATAGGTAACAAGGAAGCTTTTTCTATTACGACTTTTATAAGATACAATATATTGAAAAACTTCTTAATTGGGCACGAATACTTGCCATAGCTTTTCTTAACAAGACGATCCCAGAAAAAATTGACAGGCGTTAAAGGAAACAACTTTTGATCAAAATCCAAGTTTAATTCGCTCCAATGTAATCCTGGTTAACGATAATGGCAAAAAGATTAGGTACAATGCAAATTGAGGAACTGCTCTCGACGCTTTAAGCCGAGTTAAAACAAACTCCATCTAGTATACATGCATTAATGGGTACATTATAATTTGTTGCTATATTATTTTTGGAAGATTATGAGTTACTTCTCTGTTGTGACACCCTGTAAGGGCATGTGCTTATATGAAGTGGGCTGCTCATTGTTTGACGAAATACATATTGTATAGATATTATCGGGCCCACTCATGAGCATCCAAGCAATGAACTTTGTCAAATTAAGGCAAGATTGATTATGTGTCTGGCTGTCGGTCAGGCTGTCTGATTATTGCGCAATGTCCAAGAGTTTCGTGCACATTATTAAATTAACTTTTTCTTTTACAGTGGCTGGCTAGGCAGCGCCAAGGGCTGGCTGGGCAATGCTTCGATACCATCGATGCCAGCCATGGCAATGCCATCGATGCCTTCGATGCCAGCGATGCCATCAATACCATCGATTCCGGGACTGCGTAAGAGCGGCGCTGCCGATGGATCTGAGGGCGGCGAAGGTGCTCCAGATGTCAATGCTGCGGGTGCTGTGAGTGCTGGCGAAGAAGACGACAAGTCGAGGTATATTAGGTATGGGCCCCTGCTTAAGAATGACGGAATTATATACGAAAAGAAACTGCAACAGCGAAGAGAAATAACTTTTATGAAAGCGCGTTTGTATTTTAGTTCAGAATTTTTGTTTTATTTTTTGTTTTGTTTGTTTTAGTTTTTGTTCAACTTGATCAAAATAATTGTTGCGTCCTTTGTTTGGAATTAACCTGTCGTTCAACGTTCACTCACTTGACGGCTATTGTTCGTCTGTTTTTTGTTCACACCCTTAGGAATAAAGGCAACTTTTGAATTTCAACAAAGTCCCAAACTAATTATTTACAAGCCTTTACTAACCTCGCTACAATAAAACACTTCCAGAAAACCATTAAAATATATTTTAAACACAAGTTAACTTAAATATATGACTATTGTCATTTAGTTTTGCTTTATATATTCACGTATTTTCCTCTAATAATTATTTAGCTTTTAAAATAACTAATACAAAATATCACTGAATACTGCTACTCACTTAAGCCTCTACCCATATCCGTTTTAACTTGAACTTCATAATCTTACACTCGTGCTAACTTTAGTTTTACTCTTTATAAACTTATCTTAAAATCGTATACTCTTAAAACTGTACAGACAAATACCTTAATACAAACCACATATATAACATTTTAAACGTTTTTGTATGTATATATATAATATATATTGAGAAACTTACAAATTTTTGACGAATTGATAAATGATCGGATATCAAAAACAATTTTGTCCCTTAACAAAGTGTTAATATATACTTTAAGACTAATATCAATTACAACTTTCAAGAATAAAGGTAAGTCATTGTGTATTTCAGAGTTCTATAAATTAGGCATTTTGTAAGGGGACACAGTGATGTTTAGATTCTAAAAAAGTTGTTCTTAAAAAACGAAAACATAAATAAACCATTTCATAAAGCCCTTCATCCAGTTATACAATCACTTAATTTAAATTCATGCTGCTGTTACACATGCCCCCGACAACATATTCCAAGTTCATCATTAGTTGATTTCACACTTTGATTCATTTCATATTTTCGTTTTGTAACGCGTTATATAAAAATAAAATCAATTTGTATACCATTTAGTAGAGACAGAAATGTTCAAGTATCAGATTCCATCATTATTGAGCGGCCCATCAAACAATCTCAAGGATCTAAGCAAAACCCATAATAAAATCTGGAACTATTCTTGTGGCAACGCAGTAGATAAAAACAAAAAACTAATTGATGTTACTAGTTGTTATCATTTTTATTTTCGTCTTAGTTATCAATGATTTTTTATATGCCACCCTAATTTCTCAGTGTCGATGTGTAGCTCATCCTGTGTCAGTAATTCGCTTTTTTTCGCTATACTTTTTATATATTTTGTGTGTGTAGAGACTATATAATTTTCTTTGGCAGCTCCTTCCAAATAAACTCTCTAAATGTGTGCTCTACTAGAGTTCTCTGTCACTTGATGTCAAAAGAAGAAAAACTTAAGAACCGATCTGAGAATACATTCATTAAAGATGATCCGAGTGTTAGTGCATGCATTATGTGTGTTCTCTTTTGGCCTCTTCATTTTCGATTAATGCATTTTATATAATTTCCATCCCTTCATAAACAATTCATTTGAATTATCTACTTACATTGCATTTGCATCGACAATCAACATAAATAATTGTCCTGAACTAAAACCAAAAACAATGTAAATATACATAAAACGTGTAAATATACATAAACGTTAACGTGAATATAAAAACAAATATGTAGCTAAACATAGACTAAGTTAATAACTGAGGTTTTCAACAAAAAACAAAATGAAAGTCATTTTAATACTAAATAAAGCTTTGTGTGCATATTACTAAATATTATCAACCAAACATTCATATTAATTAGTTAAAATCGTCAGCGAGAACTTAAATACAATAAATTAGTCAGTAATAAATATTCCTGTGCAACCTTTTTAAATAATTAATGCTTGACTGCAGACACGTAAAAACAATTTGAAGCTCTCTCTTAATCAGTGTATTACAAGGCGGGCTTTACCTACCTTACAAATGTTGCCAAGTAGACTTTGTTAACATGGACCCTAATATGTATGAGCATGAGAAATCACGCATTAATTCAAAAGAAATTTGTATAATATCAATAGAAATTTAAAAACGAATGCTCAGGTATGTTTTTCTTCGAAAATCCATTGGCCGACAAATATTTGTTTTGAGAACCTATTGATTTAGTCTATGATTACATTTAGTACCCAGACAAGCTAGGGACTCGGACTTAAATCGCACGCACTTTCAGTCAATATCTTTGTTGCTGATCGAGTCAAATAGGACTACTGCCAAATATCAACTGGTCGGTTTTAATGTTGCATGCTGCATGAGTTGAACTGCAATATCCACACTAGATATCCTATGTATATATTATGTATAAACGTTTTCCCAAATTCACGACCACAAATCTGACACAAGCTTATTTTGTTCTCTCTCTCTCTCTCTCTCTCTCTTTCTCTATTTCTCTCTCTCTCTATGATGCACGCTGACGCAATTTCTAATTACAGTGCTACAGAAGGCGCTGATTCGCATCCAGCATCGGGCGGCGGCACGCCCACTGGCGATGAGGGTCAAATTGGACAGGGTAAGGGCGATGAAGTGAAAAGTACGTGTCACAGTTTGATTGGTAACAAAAAAAAGTTATATAAATGTCAAATGAATGTCAACCTTAAAAACAAGAAACTCAAATGCAATTTGCCAAAACAAAAAGTGAATAAAATGATAGAAAGCGGTGACAGGTTACTAATCAGCTTACAGTACTATACGTAGTTGATATGCTCCCGAATTCATAGTGCACACTTATTTATTCACCCATAGCTGAAAGCCTTGATAACCCCACACCCAAAAACAATTTCCTTTTTAGCCTAGCTATTTTGGTTGACTGCATTATTTAGTTGCAACCACTTTTACTTGCTTTGTATCTACCCGAGCAACGAAACTAATTTAAAGGTTTATCACTTCAACAGTTACCACAAAAGTAACTCAACAGGCCAAACATTTTGGATCATTCTTGTCATCGGCCATCAGCAAGGCTGGCAGCAAAATCAAGGAAACAGTCAAGGATAATGTGAGTAAAATCGTGAGATGCTTGAACAGTGTTCAAAATACATTACCTTGTACCTTTGTTTTTGTACTTAGACCATTCTCGACTCGTTCAATAAGGAACAGGAGGCATTCATTAAGGGTCAAGGCGGTGCTGGCAATGGAGCCGCCCCCTGGATTGGACATGCCAATGAGACAAAGATAAAGGAGGAAATTTTGGGATTATCACAGGATCGTCGCAACTTTGTGCGCGCTCCGCCAGCCGGCGTGGACTTTGAGTTTAGTTATGACATAGCATATCCCACTGCCATAGCCATTATGGCCGAGGATAAGGCGCTCGAGACGATGCGCTTTGAGCTGGTGCCCAAGATGTGAGTAGCCATTACCTACACCAATTCGAATTACTTTCATTGATATCCTTCAACACCGCGCAGCATTACTGAGGAGAACTTCTGGCGAAATTATTTCTATAGGGTCTCACTAATCATTCAGGCCGCCGAGCTGGGCACTTTGGGCGCTGATGGTGTGGGCCAGGCTTCCAGCGGTGAAGATGGTAAGTTCATAGTCGGTTACTGCTCATCTATCAGCTATCACACCGAAGACCCAAAAACAGAACACAATTAAGCGCTGGAGCAGAAGGAGGCTAAACTGCCCAATTTTTTTGTTTTCTTGCGCTTGCCTCTTCCGTAACTTTCTCTACTGAACTCTCTCTTGCTCTTCAACACACATACAAACACTCGCTATTCGCGCGCTCTTTAATTTAAAGCTCTCAATCAAACTCTATTATCCTCTCTCTCTCTCTCTCGCTCTCTCTCTAAGTCTATGTTTCAATTTCTTGATTTTGTAAATGTTTCTTTTCACACACGCGCCTGTTCTTTTAGTATTATTTTTGAACTAGCTCCAAGTTCTCCAAGCTCCCTAGTTCTTTTCATTTCAATTTCGGCTAGAGTCTGTAATACACCGCCTATAGTATGCTCTGAACGTTAAGTTTCTGTCCTTTTAGGTTTTTTTATTTACCTTCAGTTCAGTTTTAATTTATAATTATAACTGCACCGGCTGCTGTCGCCTGTGAAAATGCCGCGATTTCCTTTCACTTCCGATTCTCATTTTCACTTTTCACCACGTCGCGCGTTCAGTTCTTAAAATCGATAATCAAAAATCAACCCAATTTCTCAATTCGTCTATCACTTGGCCTAATTTTCTTTAATTTTTTTATTTTAATTTTCTTTTCATGATTTTTGCTTTATTTATACACAAAATTACAACGATATTGTGAAAAACATAAAAACAAAAATCAATCAAACTCAACTGTGATGATTTGAAATGCCTAAAAAAAACAGCTAAGCAATTGCCAGATATAAAAGATATTGATAAAAATATGAGCCCTGCGAACAGTGCGCCAATCGCCGATTCCCCATCAGCAGAAGCAGCAGCAGCTCAGGCCGCTGTCTCTGACCAGCCCAAGCCTGTTATAGAGATTGCGGTCGCCGAAGAGCTCATGGCTAGCGACAAGAAAGCTTTGACCCAAAAAATCTCCGAGTCCGAGTTCGTATCGGATGAATTTCAAACATCCAATGATACCGATTTGGCCGAAATCAAAGATGGCATGCGCAAGCTGGGCATTGATAGCATGACCCAACAGGCGCTTGCCGCCAGCGATGGTAAGAGGTCTTAGCCTGCCACTTTTACTCTGATTTAATTAAGTTTTCATATAATTAATTATTGGTTAACTTTGTATTATTTATTAAGTTTTCATATTGATGTTACTTATTCCTTTTTAAGTTTGTAAATTAATTTTATTGCCTCGTCCGACTTATGCCCTTTATGCCGTTTGAATAACTAAGAAAGTAACTCGGAATAACTTGAAGCCAAAATAGTCCGTATAAATTGTTCTCTCTAAGAGAAATATTACTGAAATCCCATCATATTCTGGCGTTCTTAATAAACGCCCTTTTTTATTTCTCCTTGCAAATCAAAAGCAGGATAACAAAATCATTTCAATAAAGTACACAAAAATAACGTCTAAATATATAAACGAAATATATAAACGAAAGAAAATATTTTACATAAACTTTTGCATATTTATATATATACTTACATTTGATTTTTTTATTTCAAATTAAAGGTTTTCCTATCTAGATAACTTTCTACAAATATGACTAACCCATACCGCAATCCTTAGTAGAGGGCATAAAAAAGTCGAGCAAGCTTGATTTAAAATTGTTTTCGCTTATTAATTTTTAACATTTTGTACATACATTTCTGGTTTCATGCTGTGCCCTCTGTGAAATCTGTTTTCCTAAGCAAATCCCTCTACAAATTTCAGTTGGGACTGCATCTAGCCAAACACATACACATACAAAAATATACACATACATAACAACAATTTGTGATAATTTCGTTATTTCTTTGATAAGAGACGGAAATACTAGAAAATGAAATAGGTTGTAGGTTCGTAGCTTGCCAACACACAGATTATAATTCTCTAACGGCACTTAAATAAATGTAGCTATATACGAGTCGACATATTGAGTCGAGTCTAAAATATTCAAGTCTCACACTTTGTGTGTCCGTACATAATGTTCACTTAAAGAATTCGTTTATCTCAACCTATATAATCTATATTACATAGATCATTTCATGCTCCATTGCATCGTCTCATAAATGAATTCACCTTTTTGTTAGTGTCTATCCGTATTTGTTATTTGATTGCTTTTCGGCCCTTGCCTCATTTGAACTGTTTGGCTGCGCGAGTTTTAATTTTCATTTCTTATCATACATAAACTAACTTTAATCAAATACCAAATGTGCATATTTATTTTACAATCTTCACAAAAAAAGACAAAATTTAATATTTCGAATAAAACACAAAAACAAATAGAAACTCTTAACAAAAAATGTGTGTACAAAACAAAGTGTAAAAATCAAACAATTCTCTTTTTTCTCCTCTGCTCTGTTTCTTTCTTTTGTATAAATTAAATTTTGTCGAATCGTTTTCTTTATTGTCGAACAATACTAACAACCAACCAAAGCTCTGGCATTTAATTATTAAATAATAAATATCAATTGAAATGAAAGCAACAACAAAACTAAAAACGTATATGCAAAACCCTATGGCATCTAACGGATAACAAAGTATTATAAATTATATAATAATCAATATACTTATATATATATATATGATGTATGTATATATATATGATAACACAAACCGACATTTAAAGTCCAGTCTAAACTGTTGTTGCCATTCTTTTCTAACTAGCATACAAAATATTTAAATAAAATTCTATAATTTCCACTTAAGTATCTATGAACTATAACAAACTAACATGATTTAAATATTAACTAGCCACAAATCAATTTCGAACAAGTTGAGTATGACCAAAATGATACAAATTCTTATTATTAAAATACTCTTTACAATCTTGTGCTTTTTCAATTGCAAATCCATTCAATTATTGATGTTCGCTATACAACATTTTTGTGTTTATCAATTTTCGAGTTTTTTATTTATAGTTTATACACATATTCTTTCCCCAAATATTTCGGCTAAATTTTAAACAAAATAAATATAGATTTGTATGCCCAATCACAATTCGCGTTTTCCTCTTTTACACAAGCACCAACAACACGAAAAACTTTAAAAAAGAAATCCAAAAAAATCTATGCAAATTCTTAGTATTAAACACAATATGAATTATATTGAAAACATTTAACAAATATTTATTTTTCTTCATGTATTTCTTAATTTATTTTCAAATCATCTTGCAGAAGATTGAACGGATAAACGCTAAATTAACAAAAAAAAAAAAAATTAAAAAATAAAATATATACAAATAAAAAACCCACATGACAGAAAAACAACTAAAAAATACAACAAAATGTTAAGCGATTTACAAAAACCAAAAGCAACAAACCAAATTATATACATATATATAAATATATATATATAAATATATATATATATATATATAGATATATATATACATATATATAAATATTCACATGACAAACATTTAAACAAAACGCATTATTTATATAAACCAAAATAAAAAAAAAAATGTTACTTAAAAACTGAAACAAAATTTTGTGTGGTAAGTTAGAAATTGTTGGTTAAAAATTCCAATTTTCACTTATATAAAAAAATTATAAAAAAAAATTATGTAAAACAAAATTGTTCAATATTTCGTTGTTGGTTTTCAATTGCATACAAATTGTGTTCAGCAAAATAGTTGCCACAGATTTCTAGTTTATTTACTATCTCTGTTGTGTCCATAGGAGTGTCCATATAAGTATTATAATATTGTCTGCATCTGTGTTTATTCCTTTTTGTATTGACTTAAGTTCCTTTGTTTTTTCTTCTACAATAAAAAAATAAAAATAGAATTTTCATAAGTAGTTGCTATTTAATTCCTCGAAGTAAATGCAATCCTTCTTTGAGCATAGCCTTTATTTATTTCGAGTATTTTTGCATATTCCAAACAATGCCCAAAAAAAAAACAAACTTTTCAAAATTGAAATCAAGTAATCAACATTTATTGTCAATTCAAAGTTTCAAAGCTTTTTAACTGCACAAAGGTGAACAGGTTTATGTTATAGAAAACAATCCGATTTCAAAAGTGTATTCGAATTCGTAATAAAACCAACTCATCACACAAAATCCAGAGAAAGAATTACAAGCCCAAGCAAAAATATGTATGTTTCCTTAACAACGTAAGTCAGTCTGTCCATATACTGTATACCCAGACATTTTTCAATTTTGATTGTTGTACAGAAACCTAAGTTATTAATTTTTTCGAGAATAATTGTAAATTTTTGAATAGCTTTTAGTTAGTTCTTATCATATATTTGGCGTGCTTTGTATAAGTAAATTTTGTAAAAACAATAGCAAATATTTAGCTTGCTTTTCATTTCGATGTTAAATATGCTGTAAATACACACAATATTTTTACTTTCGTACTATTAAACATTTTAACTGACATATATATATATGTATACCTAAACCTTCGGTGTCACCTCTGGCACTCGACTTGGGGTTAGAACAACAAGCAAGTCATGGCAAAAGGGCACTTCGTTCACTTCTTTAATGGCGCGGTGCGTGGGTATTGCACGCTATTCTTTAATCAGTTAATCAGGCTGAGGGGAAACTGTATTGTATTGGCCTAATTACCATATTAAAAGAACATTTTTACCTTTTGTAGACGATTACTTTTCAGTTACGGTGCGCATTCCAAAACGAATTACAGTCTGTGAAAACCTATGCCTTAGTTATATGCCACGCGATTAGTTACGAGGTGTCCAAGGTAAACGAAAATGACAAAGAATGAACAAATGATCCATGTACTTGCTTGGAGTGTCACAAAATGCCAAACTTCAATGCTTGCTAGACACACATTAATATATATATTTAATCAATAATATAACATGATATGCCACAATGTATGCTATACTTAACTTATTTATATGAACTTATATATGTAACCTAACCTGTCTATAAGCCCGTGTAAGCCACACACATAGTAATGGTCAGTTTGATAAATCTTTCTCAGAGGAACAATGGGAGAAGGACCTGGAAGCTGAGCTCAAGGACTACGAGGTGGTCGACGAAGGCGGCACTGGTGGTGGTCGCAGAAAACACGGCGTTGAACCGGATCTGGAGGAGGATGAGGAGACACCGACAATATCAAATTTGCGCACACGTTCGACTAACAACGATTGGGAGGAGTATGCTGATTTAATTGAGGATACCGATGATTTAAAGTAATTAAGAGCTTATATCGTAGTTTCTTCTAAGTTGGCTCTAAGTTTATAACTTAACGTTTCTTTCCATTCCTTTCTACCCCTTGTTTCTCTTTTACAAACACATTATTTGATTACTCTCATTATTGTTACGAAACCCGAAACCCAACCAATCCAATTGCCGCATCAACAGAACTTTGAAGTGCCTAAAACGCACCATGTTGGGCTATCAATGAGACGAGGCATTCTTTACGCTCTTCTAGTGTTGGCGTAAAATGTTCGTAAATGTAAATAGAGTTTGCCTCGATTCCTATTGGAAAAGTTGGTTGAGATCTGGCCATTGGCAGTGCCCAAAAGCAAAACCGTTTTATTCAGTTACCTTTAAAGATGATATAAGACACTAAACTCAAGTACATTATGTAATGATTCAATCAATCCGGTGCGTCGAATTCTCCTTTTCGTTTTTTGGTCACATGAGGTGACGAGTCGGGAACTTTCGCCAATTGTTCAGCACACGAAAAATGGCAAACAGTTAACTATAATTAAATATAAATACATACACAACATTTCAAGCTAAACAGGAAACTGGTTAAAATATAATTGAAAGCAGCAGCGTATAAATCGTATAGAGACATTGAAATTAATTCAATATAAACAAAAATGGTACATAAAAAAGCTTCAAAGGAAAACATTTTGTTATTTATATTTATAAATAAATTATATATATATATATATATATATATACATTTACATACACATATACATATATATACAGAAACAGATAAAATTAATGCATTTGAATTTAATGTGTAAAAAATTAATATTATATACATAAATATATATATGCATGTATATCTATATATATATATATATATATATATATATATATATATATGTATGTATGTATGTATGCAGGAATGTATGTATAAATATATAAATACATACACACTATATGTACTCTGTAAAAAATATAAATATAAAAACCATATAAAAAAAATAAATTAATAAAATTTTAAAATAAATTTGCAAAGTTTTGTTTTAAAAATTTCAGTTTCTTTACAATAAATATATGAACTTTGAATGAAACTTAAATTTTTTTTACTTTAAATCAAGTATGTTGACGAATTATTCGCATAACTTTTGAATGATATTTGTTTTAAATCAAACACAGTTTTATATATATATATATAGAGGCACAGGCAAGAATATTAGAAATATTTGAAAATCAATGTATTGGTATTGCTTTTACCTTAGGCTGAGTTTACCAATCTTTTCAACAACACCTCACACATATTCCTTCTAATATGAATGCCAAAAATAATAATTAAAATCAGGCAACAGTTTTGACAAAATGAAATTAACATGGCAATTGACAAAAAGAAAACAAATAACAAAATCGCAATTATAAACAATAAGCAGTTCAAAAACCTTTATAAATATATATATATTTACATATATATTTCACTAGAAAAATTTTTATGCATAAACTAAAAAAGAAAGCAAACAATCTATATTATCAATGTTTTTGCTCTAAATGTCTAACTAATTGTTAAAAAAATAATAATGAACAAATTATTTTCAGCAGGCAAGGACGTGTTAAATTAAATATAACGTACGCTATAAATGTGTAATTATTTGTTAATAATGGCAGATTATATCGATACTTGAAAGTAAAAAGTTAATAACACGTTATGACATTTCACAGAAACTGTATATTGTACATTTTACTTTAAACCTAATGGAAAGTATTTACATTAACAAGCAAGAGTAAAACTAAACATATTTAAAGTTTGTTTTCAATTGATTCGTTTCTCAACAAGTTGGCGGCACTATAGAAAGCGATTTAAGCATAATTTAACTAATACGAAAAACATTTTACTTACGCATAATATTAACAAGGAATGACAAATAATGAAATGTTAACAACATATTTTACAGTGCAGCAAACTCAAATAAGATACCAACAACTAAGAAACACATATTTTATTGCCGGCAAACAATTAACAGGCTTTTTATTGAAAATAAAATATACGAAATAAAAACGTTAATTAAAGGTTATGAGCAAAGTACGTTGAAGCATTTGCATACGAAAATAAAATTACACGCAGCAATTTCCATAAATATAACATCGTAAAAAAAATAAATCAAACAAATAACAATATCAAATATTTATTGGTATATGTATGTATCACAAAAAATATATTATTTAGTTGACTTATTAAGCTGGACATTAATTTATAACATTTAGACAAAAGAGCTGGCCAATAATAAAATTGGAAAAACCTTAAAGTTAGCGAGAAATAAATAAATATATCCATAAAATGCCACAGAAAATTGAATTTCAAGTTATATTTAGAGCGCATACTAAAGGAGTACCAGTACACGAAACCCCATGCAAAGTTTGGAAACAAGGCAACCAATAAACTAAACACGAAAAGAAGATCATTTGTATAAGATTTAGTGACAAACCGACAAATTATACTAGTCTACATATATAAATACATAAATATATGACAACAATTTAATGAGAATAACATCAAGTAACGTAATAAAATGAAAGTGTATAACTATTAAAACTAACAAAACAAAGAAGTCTTTATTTTATTCACAAGCTAACAGTATTTTTTTTTTCAAAGATCGAACGGTAATTAAAAAACTTTCATACAAACGTTTTCCGCCAATTTTCCACTGCTGCGGGTGAAATTTCCCAAATAGCTGAAACACGTATTCTTATGTCGTCTTAAGTATGTAATGCAAATCGGATAAAACTTAAAAGCCCAAACAAATTTTTTGAATCGCATTTTCCACCGAGGAAGCTTGGATTCTGTGAAAAGTGTGAAACACGTCTCAAATTATTTTTCTAATAGATCTTTGAAAATAAATCTAAAACCCGGAACGTCACCCACCTTTACACCAAGGATGAATGTATTTTTCGAAAAGTGTGGAACACCCCTTAAATACATTTGAACAGAGATCCTTGAAAGTTTATTTGAGGACGATCGGATGGTAAGCAAAAAGTTTCATACAAACGATTCTCGCCCAACCGGCCGAGGGGCGGAGTCGTGCAACAAATGCGAACTACGAATATACACTAAGACTATCTACTTGCTTAATAGTATAGAATAGATGACCTTATTAGAGGAAGAAAAGATTCCGAGCAGAATACTCTTAATGCTTGTTATAATAATCACACAAAACCCTGTCATATGACAACTTTATGATATAGTTTGTCTTATTAAGTTATATGACTAATTTTCGATTATTTACATTTTTAAAGTACTTGTAAGAGAAGTTCACACTTTAGATTCGAACTAAAAACATGAGAAGTGGAGAGTATATGCTACAACATTTTGTTCTGGGCTTAAAAAATATTCAGGTCAAAAACTCTTAATTGCCGTTTATGAGAATGGCTTGATAAAGTAATCGGACGTAGTCTGAAAGAATAGTTGTACAGATCTGTAGAACTGATTTTCTATATATTCCATAATGCCTACAGCGTAAATATTAAAACGTGCTTCTTGATTCATAAACAAAATAGTTTTATACATTTTTAACAGATTTATTCACAAAAATTTAATAACATTTACTAGACAGGCTATACAATTTTGAAAACAATACACATTGAATTAATCTATAAAAATTAATAAGCATGCGATTGTTTAAAATACAAAATACATAATTGCCCAATAATTACAAAATCTTAAAATATTAAAAATCTCTAGTTAAAAATGTTTGCCGAACAAACATCTACGAAATCCAAGGGACTGACTGCCATATATATTTTAATGCTAATAACACAATTTTTAAAGGGAAATGCCCTGAACCCCTACCCCCAGTGACTAAATGCAGGTGCAACTCCACTAGACAATTTTGACAACATAGATATAGCTACACAATTCAATTAGGATTACCGATAATGTGACGATCCATAGCGTGGACTGCGACGATGCGACTCGGATTTTTCATACGTAATGCTCTTGAAATGATTGCTTGATTCAAGTGGCTGCCTGGGCGCAGATCCACCACGATTTACTACCAAATCCTTCCATATCATCGCTATCAATATAAAGAAAGCGCCGACAATCTTGTTGAAAAACTCGATCAACTTAAAAACGATTGGTGTGGCGGTGTGTGTAAATCGGCTGAGCTCAAAAAGAAAACGCACCGCAAAGATGCCCATGAAACGGAGCGCAACAACTGCGCCGCTCAATATCGAAAAGATAAGCAGACCCAGGAAACGTAGGGTTCCCATTATATTGCGCTTGTTCACATCGTTGGCCATAAATTCGTACACAGTCGTTACAACTGACTGACGCCATTGCTGTAGAACAGCCAGAAAATCATCCAGACCAATTTGCGCTGGCTTTTCCTCGCTGACGACATCATCAGCTCCTCCTGCCTCAGCACTAACACCAGATGTAAGCGCTCTGCTGGGGCTGCCTCTTTTCATCGAAAGAGAGTGTCGTAGTGTCGGTGTTGAATCTGCCTCAACTGCGCGGATCATTTTCAGTTTAAGCTGCACCTCCTGACCTCGAAACCGTAGTGTTCTAATGCTGAACCAGTATTCCCCAAATGCCAAATCACTGAGCTCCGTCCAAACGCAGGTGTCCAGCTGTGCAGGATGCGGTGTATGCTTATAGCTGCCCACGCTGCCTTTGGTAATACCCACCCACATGTTGGGCACGAAGCGTTGATAAAACAGTTGTAGTTTCGCTGCGCTGCTTAGCAACTGCTTCTCCAGATCACGTTCACTGCGCTGCAGGGCTATAACATCGCGATACCCACCAAGCTGCTCGACAAAGCAACGCTCGAGGTAAATGCCTCGAAAAAGTCGCGATTTGTATAGCTGTTTGGTAAGCGATTGCATGGCTAGCTCCTCGGGCGGCATGAATCGGACCCCAGCTGCTGGAACCACACCTGTCCCCGCTGTGCTGACAGCTGCATCCGTTTCGGTCATTGTTGGGAGTTGATTCTATGTAAATGTTAAGTGTGCACAAATTAGGCTATCGACAGTGCTCAGTTTACCTTTACCTGCTTTGCTGCAATTGTCTCTTGGACTTCAACTTTCGCCTCTTAGTCACCAAAAGGTTTTGTTATTGTTATGGGTAATCTTGAACAAATCTTGGCACTTGTAAGGCAAAATTGTGTCTGCCTGTCCCTTAATTACGCAAAACCTATGTTATATTATTGCCTAATGTGGTAGGTAGCAATAATGCATATTTGCACGCAAATAACTCTATAACAAATTGTTTACAACTAGTTGCAAGAAATAATGTTTTAATGTTATCGACTTTGTAATCGATTACAGTATACAATTAAATACCATTTTGGCATAGTCGGTATTTTTAGGGCTTTTTGGATTACTGCGGCCACACTCAGTGTGTGACAACAAAACAAAATAGTACCAAAAACATTTTTGCATTTTATACATTTTTCTATATACACGTTTCTACAAGTCTCTGTCAAAATTGGCTCCAAACACCGTCTCAGAGATTATTATATAAGGATGACATTGGTGGGGTTGGCAGCCCGCAAGCTGGCTCAAAAGCAGCGGTAAGCTAATCACAAAATAACCAAAAGAAACGTAACTGAGAATTTTATACGCAGCTCTGCAAAGTTGGCCGCTGCTTTTCCAAACGGCATTCGCTGTCAGAAATGTCTGAATTTGGGACACTGGAGCTACGAATGTAAGGAAAAACGAAAATACGTGCACCGTAGCTCACGCACAAAGCAGCTTAGCAAACATTTAGCTGAGAAAAGCGCGAACGCCGCAGAGTCTACGGCGGCCAGTGAGGCACGTTCTCCAGATGCCGGCACAGAAGTACGTCTAGATAGCGAGAAGCGCGTTAAACGTAAAAGAAAGCGCAGCAACAGCTCTTCATCATCAAGCTCTTCAGATAGCTCGAAAGGCAGTTCGGAGTCATCAAATTCGGATTCCAGCAGCAGCAGTAGCGACTCGGATAGTTCCAGTTCCGATGAAGACGACAATGGCAGCTCCTCCGATGGTGAATCTAGTTCCTCTAGCGACAGTGAAAACGACGACTCCAGTTCCAGCAGCAAAAGCAGTGACAGCGCCGACGAACAGGAAAACTCGTCACCTAAAAAGAAAAAACGGCGCGATAGCTCGGATGAATCGTCCGATGGCGGTGTCCAAGATGCGTAGAGCTGGCCCGAATAATAATAATTGTAACAATGCGTATAATACATAGCATAGCTTTAGCAGTTTAGTTTATTTTTTCCCGGGTGCTTTCACCAGATTAACAAAAAATTGCAACATGTCATAATTCATTTCTTTTAAAATAACCTAAGTTACCTAAAATTAGAACGCATTTGTGTTTGGAATTCTTTTAACTTAGCTAAATTCGTACCAATAAATGACTAACAGCTGTGAAATTGATTAGTCCGAATCGGTTTCCACTTCAAACGTCTGCAACTCGCTTCCGAATAATTCCAAGTCAATTTGCTGCCGATTAATTTGCTCGTTGGGTGTAACTATGCTTTGAGCAGAGGCTTCAACTTCAAGATTAGAACTGGGTGGAACCATAGAAATCGTTCGATGTACCGACTGTGATTTTAAATGCAGCTCCTCCACCTGAAAGTGGGAAATGTTCTTTCAACTATTGCGTCTGTGTGGATGCCCTTACCTTAAGGGAATTCAAGGCTTCCTGAACAACTGGAAGCACTTTGACTAGCTTCCTTTCTATGGCATATAAGTCAGCCTGCTCCTTTTGTAAGACACGGTTCGATTGCAGCATATTAACTAAGTTGGCAGCAAAGACAAAACAACTGTAGAGTTGCCAAGTAACGCTTGTTTTTACACTGTTCAGCTAACATTTTGCCCAAGTGTTATTTTCACTTTACAATAATCTTAATCTTTCTCTTTTGCAATGCATTGTAATGCAGTTCACTGTAAAAATTACTAAACCCCTTATGCTTAATATGAAACAAATTATTTTCGATAATAATTGTGAAGAATTTGCGAATGTTAATTTAACAGGCGCAAACTAACTTCCAACGCTATCTGTAGCAGAGCCATAACAGGACCATAACATAGCAAATAATTATCGCACTTATTTTAAAGTTTGTATTTTGCAGTATAACGCGCGCATTCATAACTTTTAAGAATTATTAAAGAATATTATGTGCATTTCGTAAAAAATTGCTCCTAATTATTTGACGAAATTGAGAATATATATTTAAATTGATTGCTTTAAGAAACGGGACGGACAGGCTTCATTACAAAAAAAAAGTGTGACCAACCTCACTGCGCTGCGTCGCATTTTGATATTCGCGCCGAAAGATACGTAAAATTAAGAACTTTTCGAGCAATTTTATATACCAGGCAAGTAATATTGCAAAGTAAAGTATGCACTGTACAGCTAAAACATTATTTTCTTTTTGTTGCAGCACACGAATGATGAAGATCGAGGACAAGGGGACAATCCTTCAGCGCTTCGTTGCAAACTGTCAGAAACTAAAAATTGAGCAGAATATTTGGCAAAAAGCTATTAAAACATTTCATAAACTAAACGTTGATGGCGTCCTATCAAATGAGGCTGACGACTGGCTCTGCTGCGCTGTATACAGCGAGCTGCAACAGACCAAAATGAAGGACATGCGGCAAGAAGTGGTCAACACAAAAACAGATGACAATGAACCATGGGATAAAAAGGCGCGATGCCAAAGCTGGAACATATCGCTGACCAAACTGCTACGCAGCTTTAGTATAAACATTAACAAGTTCCTAAAACGCATGGAGCATTGGAACTGGCTCGCGCAGAATGGGGAGGTCTTTCAGCAGGAAGTAAACGACCTGGAGCGACGACTCGGCATCACGCTACTTCTACTACAGCACTACAAGCGCATCTTTCAGCAACTCTTTGTGCTGCCCGCGACAACAGACAGTCGTGCTTATTACCAAATGATCTATGAATTTGGCTGGCTGCTGTTTCTGGTGGTGCGCAACGAGCTGCCCCCGTTTGCAACAACCAATATAATCAATGGCTGCCAGGTGCTGGTCTGCACCCTGGAACTGGTCTATGTAAATGCGCTTGAGGTGTACAAATCAGATGTTATCAACACAGCGTTTCAGGGCGTGCCCCCCAGCTGGTGCAACAAGGATTTCGACATTGATCTGCTGCACAAGTACAGTGCCATGGATGCCATATGCGGTCTCATACCGGAGTTGCCAGCAAAGGGTGCTCGGATCATGAAGAACGCCTTCTTTCACAAGGCTGTGATGGGCTTGTTTATGGATCAACGTTTGCTGGGCAACGATCGGGTTATGCGCGAACTGATCAAAGATGGCATCTTAGAGGTAAACTTGGCATCTTTGAATCGCAGCTACGCTGTGCACGTCTCGGATATCAGCGAAATTGACGAGAGGGTACTTTTGAAGCACACACCACCGTCCACAGCAGACAAGGAACCAGCGCTAAGGGAAGAGAAACATCAAAATAACATAAGCGAAGAAAACCGCAAGCTAATCTCTGAGCTTACAAGCGACACACAACGCGATAATCTCACCAAGTTGCTAGCAGACGCACTGCCGCAAACGCTGGCCACTTACATAAGCGGTGCTCTGGGCAAGAGCGATGTCAAGCTCTTGCAGCAATCCTTGCTTGAGATGTGCCACAAGTTTGAGAGTGCAGCGGCTCTAAACACGAACACAGCTGATAGCCGATTTAACCTGGTTAGGGGCTTGTACTATCAGTTGCTGGACAAGATCATTGGTGCCGAGCTGCGTCGCAGGCCAACGATCAAACTTGCGCAGCTACTAATCCAGCTGCAACGCACCTTTAATGTCGCACTCATTGCCTGCTGCCTGCAGCTGGTACTGCATATCTTTGAAGCCCAGGATACGCAGCTTAAGTTTCCCTGGTTGCTGAAATGCTTTAACATAGATGCTTATGAGTTTCAAAAGATAATTGAGCTAGTTGTGCGACATGAGAGCGGCTTGCTGACGCGTGATCTCATCAAGCATTTGCATGACATCGAAGCCCAGTGCCTGACCTCGCTTATTTGGCAAAATAACTCGCAGCTGTGGCGTATATATGCCAGCACGGGGCTGCCACGTTGCCAAGACGTGCAATCAAGCTCGGGCCAGGAGAATGTAAGAGCTGCGTCTGGCGCAATCAACATTTGTTTGCGCAAATTTTATCACCTGGCTAACCAAAGGCTGGCTTACCTTTGCAAAAGTCTATCCTTGCTGGCCAGCTACACGAAAATCTGGCACATTTTAGAACACTCCATCATTGTGCACGGCTATGAGCTGCTGCGGGAGCGTCACCTCGACCAGCTGCTCATGTGCGCGATCTACCTCTGCGTGCGCAAGGGACAGCTGCGAATCAGCTTCAGCGATATCATTCAACAGTATCGACGCCAGCCTCACGCCCAAAGTGCCATCTATCGAGCCGTGCATTTGGCCGATGGGCAGCCGAACACGGACATCATCACCTTCTACAATCGAGTTTATGTGCAGCGCATGGCCGAGTACGCGTGTGATTTACACTGTGAGCAATCAGCCGGAAGTGTTTTTGTTCAGCGGCCACTGCAGGAGCTCACAAGCAAAATGCGCTTAAAAAGCAACGGCAACAACACGAATGTCTTCGTCTCACCGGAGGCGATGCCACGCATATGCATGGCCAATGGCTGCAGGGCCAAAATTATAAGCGAGACGGCGACGCCTAAGAATCTCAAGCGTGCACACTCCAACGAAGAGTTGGGCAAGCCCACATCCTCATCCAAGCGACCGAATATACTCAGAAGACGCACCACCTTCCAATGAGCACAGGAGTACGGCCAGAACTGGGTTATTGCATGTTAAGTTCTTTCGAGGCCCATTCGCATGCGTGTGCTACCTTTTTTTTTGTAGTGTATAGACTACGCTACCTAAAGTTAGATTTTTAGGGTATATCATTGTGAATGAATCTGAAAATTGAATTGACTGGAAACTGAATTTATTAATAGCTATATTGAGTAGAACGATTAGATAGGCCAGATGAAAAGACTCGTTTGTTAGTTTTATGCATGTCAATCACCTCAAATTCAATATACATATATTCTTGAATAACTTTTTTTTCACACTTCTACTTTCGCTTCCGCTAATTACTGCAATTTAAGCGGCATATCGCAGTCGGATGCATATAGAAAATTAATTATTTTGATTATCCCGAAAGCAACAGATTTTTTTTGCGTTTCCTATGGAAAATTAAAAAAGTAAATACAGTGAAGTTGTGCAAATGTAACATAAAAATAAATATACAAACGTAAAATATTTTATTGTAAAACCTTTAAATTGATCAGCACCTTCTGTCCGACCGTGTCAAAATAACTGAATATCGATTTTGACTTTTTGAGAAAATCCAGCAGATTATAACATAGTGAATGTATACAAGCACGTTATCATCATCGTGATTTTTATATGTATACACATGCATATATCGTGTTCTACCAGATGCTGTTCAAATACTCGACGTAAGCTGACAAAATCATCGAATTATTGTCGTTAGTGCACACATTTTAAATAAATAATATTGCTCAATTTCATACATATGAGTAGACTTTATTTTAATGCAGTTTTCGGTTTGAAACTTGGTTCAAAATTGTGTAAATAAATGAAAGGGCGCCTAGTCAGAACAAATGAGCAGGCGCCACAAAGGGACTACAACAAAATATATAAGTACACTAATGAAGGGATTTCAAGCGGGAACAGACAATTGGGTTACGGGAGGGAAGAGTATACAATACATACTGAGAGCGTGCAACTTATAACTACAGTTTTTTTTCATGCCTACACACATAGTTTTAAGATGAAGGAGGAGGAGGAGGAGGATTAACAGCCGGAACGCTTGCCGCTGGAATGCTTGGAGCAGGCGCAGTACTGGGCGCAACTGCTGCCACGCTGGCGACCTCGGCAACAGGTGCTGCATTAGCTGGCGGTGTAGTTTCTAAAACACAAACATGTCAATTTGCATTCTAACTTGAATTTTAGCACTCTACTCACCCATTGGCGTAGGCGCTTGAGCTTGCGCAACAGGTGCAGGCAGCTCGCCGGGCGGTGTTGGCGGCGCAGCGGCTGCAGGAGGGACAACTGGCGGCGCTGGAAAAGGTGCACCATTGGCACCTGCAGCTATGTGCGCCGGCAACGGTTGATGCTGTGCTGAAGGCGCTCCCACCGGTTGCGGCTGCTGCGACTGTTGCTGCTGGTGATGATGCGGCGGCGGTAATGTCTGCTGCTGTTGTTGTTGTTGTTGTGGCGGCATGATCATGGCACCCGCAGCAGCGCCAACTTGCTGTCCCTGTTGCTGTAACTCCTGTTGTAGGCGATGATGCGCCTGCTGGCGCGCTCGAAATTCGGCCGCTTTCAGCTGCTCCAGATGGAATTGCTGGCGCTCCGTGATAAGCTGTTGTCTCTGGTATTCAAGACCTTCGCGTTCACGCTCCATGGTTGCCTCCAGCTCCTCAAAATGACGTAGTTTGATTTCCAGCTTCTTCATTTGTGTCTCCACCAGTAATGCTACCAGCGACTTAATCTTGCGCTCCTCCAGCGCTGCCAAATGCTTCGCCTTGACGGCCGCCGAGGCCAATGCTGCGGCTGCTGCTGTTTGCATATTGTTCTCGCTGAAGGCCCCGTCCTTGGCTGTAGCTCCACCGCTGCTGGCATCGTTGCTGCCATCCTTGGTCTCGCCGTCCCCACTGTTGTCTTCCGTTTTGATCTCAACATCGCTGTTGGTGCTAGTTTCTGTGGGTGAGGAGTTGGAAGCCGTTTTGTTTGAGGCGTTGCTCATTTTGTCGATTTTATTGGCTTTGTCGCCGCCGGCCAACGACGACGACGAATCTTTAGATTTTTTATCTGTGTTATTGGTGGTGGGCGTGTTGCTTGTTGCTGTTGTAGTAGTTGTTGTTGTTGATGTGGAACTTGAGTCTGTGTTTGTGTTGAGCTTATCCGATTTCGTTTTGTCTTTGGACTTGGCTTCGTCTGTAGCTTGTGTGTTAACAAAGGCAACACAAAATAGGCCAATTTTTCATCATGTTTGCAAATTTTGTAAATAAAAGAAATGTTAATGAGAACTGAAAAGGTTTTGGCAAGACAAACGAAACTTTTATCGGCAAGCCGACGAAAATCATAGCTTTGCAAAATAATTTGTAAATTTGATTATTTTTGAATATGCAAGACGAAGTTTAAACTTTTTTAGAGATAATGTAGTCAGCTATGAATAAACTTTCGAGGAAACCTCTGTTACCAAATCTTAAATACTAAAGAAGGAGGTCTCTAAAGTTGTTTATTCACCACAAAAAATAAGCTTAAATGCTTTGTTATTATAAGGCGCCTGTTAATGTTATTTATAAATGTAATTTCAATTTCAATAATTTGCATTAAGCTGGTCGTATCGGAGTCATTTGGTACATAAATGGGATAACATATAAGGTATTTCAAGAATCTCCCGGTTCTATTTTCAGCAAACTTTGCACTCGACTCTAAAATTAAAAATGACTTTCACCCATTTTAAAACTTTAACTTTAAAATTGCAGGCGTCAGGTAATGAAATAATTACAGCGCGCACACCAGAGTCACTTTTTTGTTACTTTTGTTTCTTATAACACTAGATATTTAATTTTTGTTTGCCAACAAAAGAGGATGAATGGAAATTTATTGAGCGAAGTAGTTCTAGCTGTTAACTAATTAGATAAAGCAAGTAATATTCGCTAACACAATACATTAAATGGTGATATTTTTCTTCAAACACATTTAACTATTTAGAAATATTGCTACTAAGAGCAGATTACTATACAAAATGAGGAAAATAATTTTTTTTCGATTTAAATTAAAGGTCACAAAGTTTTAAGCACTCACAAATGCATAATAAAATGTTGTTAATATTGTAGATCGGCTTACCGTCTTTTTTGTTAATATCCTTCATTTCCTCATCGTTACCGCCTGCCGTGGAGCTACTATTGTTTCCCTCCTTTGATTCGTCATCGTCTTTGTCATTACCAGTGCCGGCAATGCCGCTGTTTGCCAGACCAAAGTTGGGATTGAATTTGCCACCAGCTGAGGCCTTCTCCACGTTCTTCATATGGTTGTCCATAATAGTAGCTGGCACCTCGTCCTGCGGGTTTGAATATTCATTAATTAGTTTAATGCTTGTTTTTTTTTTTTTTTTTGGGAAACTTACCTTGATGGCGGCGAATTCCTCCATGGCAGCTTTTGCAGCGGCAGCAGCAACACGCGGATCCACCACGGATGCAAGAAATGCAACTGTCGACATAATAGGATTGCCAGACTTGCTGAATGGAATTGGCTGACAGCCAAGAGGGCCCAAGAAGCCGCCATCATCTTCAAGGTACGGATCCTCGATGGGCAGGCGCAAAAAGTGCAAAATGCATTCGTCTTGGGTGCGGGTACCCACATGTTCGCACACTTTATTCCAGTCGTCTTTATGCATCTCAAGGCCCTCAAGCAGCAGCAACGTCTCCTGGTCAGTCCACTCGCGCGACATGCTCGCCGCAGTGCGATTTTTCATGGCCGCCGGTTTCTTGGCATATTGATCCAATTTCAGGCCAAACTGGCTAACCCCAGAGGCTAAACCACTAGTGGCGCCATTCTCCAGTGTCTCTGTTTTGATGCCTAAGCCGCCGCCGCTGGTCTTATCGCAATCGACGCCAGTTTCCTTACCCAGCGGTTTCTTATCAAGATCGAGCAGTGTCTTGGCCGCCGACGGTTGTTGCGTCTTTTGTGGATTGATTGCCTGCAAACCAGACGGCGTATCCGAGAGTATGTGAAAGTGTGAGGTGGGCGGCGGCCCCATAGGAGTGGGACGCAAGTCGGCATCAATCTGATAGTTGATGAGACCCCATTGTTCCAGGAACGCGTGTACGCGCATTATGGCGCACACATCCCCAGCCAAATTGCGCCGACACGCTGTGCTGGTCAAGTATTCTGTGGGATTAAGCCTGCAAGCAAAAATCAATGGACAGGTTAGAATTTGAGTTTGAAATGACTCAACGCCGCACAGATTAGAAAAGGTGAAAAACTAATGTTTAACAAAAACCAGGTTAAAACCGGGCTAAACCAAGGCTATATCTGTTAAACGCACCTGTAGGTGTCTATCATAAAGTTGCGATAGGCCATATAAATTTCTGGTGTCTTGGATTTGTTCTTGCTGTTGAAGAACTCGGGCATGGCGCGCTTTTCGATGACATGAATTGAGTTGTAGTCGAACCAGGCCGAATATGAGGGCACAATGATGTGATGCGTCTGTTCGGTCACATTGTCCTCCATATCCTCCTTGGCCGAGGATGAAAATTCCTGGGTATTACTGTTGTCGCTGGTCTTGCCCGTTTGAGAATTGTCGCCGTCGCCGGTGGACAGCGCCTGGGCAGCACTGCCGCCAGTCATTTCATCGTCCAGATCAGTCATGGTGCCACCTGTTTAACAGCGATTAAGATAAATATAAAACGCCAATTGGGTAACATGATAACTTACCTTTAATAGGCATCATATCGTTGTCACCTCGTGATTTGCCACCGGGTGCTGGGCTGGCTGTCGATTGCAGCGCCGAATGCGTTGCCTTATGCACTTCCTGGATGTTAGGTTCAGCCGGCGGATCGTCGAGATCCCGTGTAAGATCCTCATCGTCGTCATCGTTGCGCGATTTCTTGTGAATGACCGCAGGAGACCGCTTTCGCTTTCCCGGCTTCGATGTAGACGTTGAGGTTGTGGGTGACGGCGACCGACGTCGTTTTTGTTTGCCGCTGCCGCTGCTCGTGGTGGGCTTCTTTTTGTCATCACCAAAGGACATAATGTCATCGATGGACATGCGCTGTTTGTGCGTCTTTTTCTTTCCCACCTCATCCACCTCGTAATCTTCCTCGGCCATCCACTCGTTGTACTGCTCCAGGTCTAAAATCCATGATGCAGCCACCCGCCAACGTTCTGCAGGCGATTCTGGGTTCTCGGGTATATTCTCCGGCAAATCGAAGCTATTCAGTGTCCAAGAGTCATATGACTCAGGAAAGTAGTACCAGTGAAGCATGACATGATTGCCACGCTTGAAAATTGGGCGAGCATATTCATCAGGATGTGGATCCACGACAGGATACACAATATGCGTGGCATCCTCCTCATCAGTGACGATCTCAACACGCCGATTGTCAAGAATCTCACGCAGACGTGCTTCAAAGCTCTTCTCAATCTCTGGTCTTATATAGATGTAAGGTATGCGATAGAGATCTGCCTCTACAAGGGCCTGTTCGATCTCGATCAGCAATTGAATGTTGGGATCCTTGCGGGTAGGATTCTTCCCAATTGAAAAGTCAAACTTTTTGCCACGTTGCTCGGCCCGAAAACGAAACATGGTGGAGAAAATTATGCAGAGACCTCCACCGTTTTTGAAATCCAGAAAACAGCGCATCTGCAATAAAGGAATTTATTAGTATTTTTCATTAACTTTTGGGTACTATTTAATAAATTATTACTTTTTTGTACATAAAACAATTTAAAATTTATAAACAGTTTACATATTTAAATACAAAAATAAGTTAGAGGTTTATCACTATTTTTAAGAATCCAAATATTGTTTTTGTACCCTATGATTGCCGCCTTTTATGTTTTATTTTAATATAGGACATCATGAAGCGTGTAATTTTTATTTAAAAAAAAAAATAAATAAACATGTTTCGTGCCTGAATAGGTCAACTCGTGTCCGTCTCGAAATTCTCGCATGTGCGCATCTCTATTGCGCGTGTACATACAAAACATTTTGCACACCCAAAACACCCTGTTCCCCCCCAACACACACTTACCGGGATTCTCGTTGCCGGCGGTTCAGCCGAGTTTTTTCCCAATTTGGCCTCCACATATTGCAGAAATAGTATTAGCAATTGTGCAAGGGATTCCTTTGTTACTGGCTCTGAGCTATGCGCCAAGTACTGCAATACAAATAGACGTAAGTTGTCGTATGTTTTCAATTTGAGCGAAGCGCCATTTTTGTTTTCGCTTACGGTGGCGGCGTTGTACTCACCTTTTTACAATTCTTTTGTAGCCATAGTCGTATAGACTCAAAGCCTTGCAGCGTCTCCGGCGATTGGAAAAATTCAATATTGGGACTTCCGTCCTTTTTAGGACCGAGTGTATTCATTGTGCAACACTTTTTTTATGCTTTTCTTTGATTTGGTGCACAGTTTCACGACGAAAACGAATATTGAAAATGCTGCAGCCGCAATAGACGCACACAATTGGGGTGGCGGAGTATCGATACCATTTAAGTATTGACGTGCATTATTATCGATATAAAATAATTGCTCGAGTCTAACCAGTAATGGATCTAGTTCCCAAGTTATTGAAGTTACATTATTTTGTATATTCTCTTATATATATACAAATTTTATTTACAATAAATATAGCGAATTATATTATTTCATTCTCTTTGGTTTTAGATAGTAATTCAAGTAATTGTTTTTCTAAAATTCGGTTCATTTTACTAGTTTATATTTACTAGTTCAAAACAAAAACTTCCATCTCTAAATATAAATAGTGTTGTCTATTAACATAAATAAATACGTCGACCAATTCTGTTGTAAAAAATGTTATTATTATAATTTGTCCAACTTTTAAATATATACGATAATCTTGCAATAATTATGACATTTGTTTGCTGAAATTGTGATTAGTTTTTTCATTGTATTATATGGTAATAAAAATTATGAACTGGTCAGTGGCAACTCTGTTTGAATTTTATTTCATGCGCCATTCGAGCACCGCACAGTATAAATGTGACTTGAACACCGCGAACATGGCTTTCCCTGGTAATATTTATATCCGAAAATTTGAGAACATTCAGCGGACTGAGTGCATTTGTGTCTGTGTCAAACCAAATGTTAAATTAAAACATTGACTGTTTCGGCCAAACGACGTTTGCGACACAATCGAATTCGCTGCGCTCTTCACGCCTACGCCGGCGTGTATGTGTGCGTGTTAAATCGATGGGTTAAATTGGCTACTCGTGCGAGTGAATAAGAACAGTTTTGTGACGCTTGCAAAAAAAAAGTGAACGCGTAGCAGAGCAGCGCTGCAGCAGAGCTTAACACACACATATGCGCAAGCAAAAGTGAACTGTACAATCTAAAGCTATAAACAAAACATTAAATAGGAAATTTTTTTCTACAAAAATTATTAGCTATCGGTGAAAAGTGGACAAAAATGCATCAACTAAACACAGCGCGCATGAGTTGAAGTGACAGCAAGCAGTCGCAGTGCTGCCGCAGCAGACGTCGACGTCGACGCCGCCATAGGTATGCTGCAGTAAGCAGAGTTGCTAGCTCAGCACGCCGCGACAGCACCAGCCGAATCGTAACATTTGCCAAAGGTAAGTGCCGCGTAATGTGTTTAATAAATATGGAAGGCTATTAAACATCAGTGTGTTTGTGTGTATATATTTGTGTATATAAGCATATAAACTAATTACATTAGTACAGACTATTCCGTGGAGACGCGTCCCTCGTCTACTTATCGTTGTGGCGACTGCGCTGCTTTCCTTGACGCTGCCGACACAGCGCGTCTTTTTTGCTCTGCAATTGTGTATGTATGAGTAGAGTGTGTGTGATTTCGCTGCCTCTGATACTTTTCTTACTGCGTAAGTACGCCAAAGGAGGGGCAACGGGGCATGCTGTGCTGTGATAAGCTAACATTTAAGAAATTTTATTAGTACATATTATGTGTGCACATGTACGTACGTTTGTATATACATACGCATAATTTTATATACTCGTGAATGTGTGTGAGGTTATACAGAAGAATATAGCAAAGTTAAAGGTCCTTTGTTTAATTCATTTCATTATTTCGCTGTGGAGTTTAGTTTATTGGCTTTTTTTTTTTTTATTCTTGGCAGCGTTTGACATGTCATTGTATTTTTAGTCACAACCATTTCCCAATACTTTTGTTTTTAGCATTTTGAATTGTTTTTCGGCTTTTCGCTTTGGTGTCTGGCAATCTCCCGAGTGCTGCCTCCCATCGTTCATGTACTTACTTTTTGGGCGCTCAATGCGCACCAATTGACGAAATAACGGCGCAAAGCGTAAATGTTGAATGTTGACTACGAGCTTTTGGTTTTGCCTAATATTCAAGTGCCTTCGCTTGACACTACCACTACCGCAGTCGAAAACTCAGTCAATATGCGTTGTCCACGTTGACGGCGACCCAGCAGCAGCAAGCGGCATTTATATTTATTTATGGTCTGCTACCGTAATCGACATTGCCGACTGAAGCATGGGGAGCGCCCCAGCTTTTTCTCTTTCTTTTATATGTATATGTGTACTTACATACACATGCACATGTATGTATGTGTGTATATATGACTCTTTAGTGGGGTAGGGCACTTGGACTAGCTATGTATATACATGCATGTGTGCATGTATTTTGTTTCAACTATGTTTTGCCATTTTATTTATTTTTGCCGTTTGGCATAAAAATGTAAAGTGCGTGCAAACCTTTTCATTCCATCTGACCGATATTTCTATTTATTGATTTTTCTATAGACAGGTTAGTTCGAAGAACGTAAGATACGTTCCTAAAAATACGCTGTTGATTTTCGTCAAAATATGTATATATAACATACATCAAATTGACTCTCAATTTGTATATAACCATTTTCATAAAATGTCATATTCCTACAAAAGCGTAGAAAAAAGGTAAAATAAAAAGTTCTCAAGCTATTTTAAGTTGATTTTTTTGTATATTGTTTATTTTACCTGTTCCCATAAAATAGTTCATTTCGTGCATACTTTTATCAGCATTGGATGCATTCGAGATGGATCTGTGTATACAGACCCCCTCAATAATAGCCCGTACAATAATTTTGAATGTATGCAGCAGCAGCTGTTATAATATTTGTTAAATGTTTCTGCCATTGTATGAATGCAAATTTGAACTGTTTAATATTTAAAGACATTTAGTGTTTCCATATGTGCAAAATTTCTTAAAAATGAATTCGAGCACACGACTTTCGGTAACTTGTTTTAGTCTATGAATGCGTTTGCCTAGATATATTTAATGACAGTTAACGAGATTTGCATATTTTCAATATTTGTCAAGTTAAACTTCCATTTGTGAACTCAAGTGTACTTGCCTACATATATTTTGATCCATATTATCTGTCTTCTACTTAAGCGATGTCTGACCTGTTTTTTGCAGGGAACCATATCTGGGAAATCTGTAGGGCCTGGCTAGCTTGGAACTTGTACCACTTACCATACAATTTTCTAAAAAAAATTACAATTAATCCACTTGTCGTGGTGATATATACGTTTATATATTTTTATTCTTATTTTTACATTAAGTCTTTTCAATAGTGTTATACATTTCGCAAAAAATCTGTAGCACGCTCACAAAGAGCATAGAAGGTCGTGCTTTAAATATTCAAAATTAATTAAATAAACTGTACAAAGAATACGCTCGAATCTTTTGAAGAAAAGGGCAGCGTTTCGTTTGTTATAACAAAACTCACATAAATATGGGAATGATGACTCAGAGAAGTAACGAGGGATATGGGGGCTTATTAAAAGACGCTTATTCGAACCAACGTGGACTTAAATGATTGGTCACAATTTGAAACTGTTTCGGACAATTCTTGAAAGTTAAAGTTCAACACTGTACAACAAATGAGCTCAAGTAGGGAGTGTAGTCTGTACATATGTATGCAAGTATTTATGAATGAATGTTTGTACATTTATACATTTTAGCTGGCTTTTCTGATTGTGTGTGTCCCTCTCTTGCTAATCATTATATGCCCATTATTGATAATACAAATTTTTGCTTTGCTTATCTGCAGCTACAAAATGTCTGTTAATAAATTTATGAATACGTGAACCGTAGGCGACAATAAAAATAAGTAAGAACGGGTATTACCGACCCTGGCTCACATGTTGAACAGCGCCTTTTACGTCGTTATGGACGCACATTGCACAAAGCCAATATGCTCTATTTCATTTTGTGAACAGGGTATGCCAACCACAAAAACAATTATTAGTGGAAGATGTTGACATTCAGAAATCTATTCGAATATGATATGATGTTTCTACATATATCAAAATCGATCTATTTCTTATATAGCCCTAGCTCATGTCAATCGTAATACAAATAGAATTACCATGCAAGGTTGTTGTTGTTGCTTTATTGACAAACACAATAACTTATTTATTGCTGTCAATTCGTGATCAAACCATGTCATACAAATGTTTTCATTATAACTTTAACGATGTGCACTATCTATGTATGTAATCGGAGGCTCGATAAAGCCAAATCAATTTTACATTAAATTGTCATTTGTATTGCATTTCGTTTTATTTATTCCATAGTACGCTCCTAATAAAATTATCATTAATTTATTGGGGATAGTGAACCCCACAACTATAGTGCTTATATTTTTGTTTATGCATGTATATTATTTAATTGTTTTTATCAACATAAGAACTCCTTACCAACAACTATTTGTTGCTTATCTCTATACTTCCTTGCATGTGTGGGTATATAACATTCCATAGATAAGTTCAGAGAAATAATATTACTATGCGCGCACGAATGAGTGATATGTGCTCAAATCTTTCCAAAGTACAATTATATCTGTAATTAATATGAATATGCAAACGTTTATAGTTTGCAATTTCTTGGTTTACTCGATCGACTTTTGTACATATTCACGTATTTTCAATAGTTTAAAGTATATTGCTTACGAACAAATAAATCACGTCCCATTTACCACGTGCAGTAACTGTTGCTCGTCCTTGTCAATATAAATAATAAACTCAACTCGATTTTACTGTGAAATTGGGTAGTACAATTAGAAAGTATTTCTATAGCTTTAACCAATTATAATGTTTGCATATAAACTATTTAGCTGCCTGTGTGCTCTAATCTTATATATTTTTCCGATACATTTCGGACGCTGACACCAAGAGACAAAAACAATTAACATTAAAATCAATGTAATTAAATAATTAATTTAACATTCGACACACAATATTTTACACGTACGCAGTTTTTGAGATTGAAAATAAAAGCAGCAATAGATCTTGAGAATATTTCTTTAAAATGCAACTAAATCGTTTAATTAACTCTTCTGCAAATTAAAAGTAATTCCATAAGTGAAATAATAATAAATCGGAGGGGCCAGAGAATATTCCAATTTCACAAATTGTATATATATATTCAAACCTCATTATTTCCATAAATGAGGTTTTCTACTTGTGCTTCCAATAATTATCAACCGAAATACTATATATACATATATATATATATATATACAATATATACAGAGTACATACAAAATTGTGATTTATGCTGAAAATTAAATAAAATGAATTCTTACATAAACGATTTGAGCGTAAGCACCTGAAATACGTGGGACTGCATTACGTAACGCCGTCTGAGTCCTGGTTATGACAGATTGTCCCATTTTAATAGAAATAGCCGACTTATATCGTTGCAGATTAGCAAACGCTTCCCTGAAACCACCCCTAAACTATTATTTGTACATGTATAAATACATATTTCAAAAGAGTTTTGTGTGCAGCATGTAATCAGTCTTGTATGTTTATTCCTCTGATCGACTTCTAGCTGTCGCTTCTTTGGTTACTCGTTGCGTTTTTTATGAGCTCGACCCAAAAACCGAAAGAAATAAATAAATACTCTGTTTGCGGCCGAAAATTCGTAATAATGTGTTTCGGTTTCGACGCGCTTGCTATAAAAAATAAGAAACACACTCCGATACGTACATACGTATAGTTATATAAATACTTGATTAATATTCAAGGTCGCAGTAGCTTTGTTTTAGCTTCCTTATACAACTCACACCACGCGAGTTTCTCGATTTCTGTTTGTTGTTTTTTTTTGTTCCTTCTTTGTAGCCGGGTCGGACATTGATGTCAAAAGGTTCATAACCGGTCCACTTTTTTATTGTTAGGTTGTTATATGCTATTTATTGTCTACCTTCAATTCGCAGAAATTTAAAAAATTCAAATTATCCAGGCCAATTTTGGATTAGGCAGGGTCTCTTCGTACTTATAGCTGATTGGTATTTTGTGTGGATCCCATCACAATGCATCACATTAGGGATTATGCATGCTATCGTTCTATATTTGACGAATTTATTACGACGATAGCAAATATGTACACAAATATAATTTATATATATCTATATGCTGACATGCAAAAATATTTGCAGTGCCCTTATAGATATGTTTGTACCTTGTCAAGAAGGATCAAGTAATCCAGTCGCGTAAATTTCTTTTCACTTAAAGGGCCTCTTTTTTATCATACTCAACTAACCGATAAACCCAGCCCAACTGTCTTTTGTTTGTCAAAAGATTTACATCCTTCTCAACATATAAATCAATTTCTATGTATGAATACATAAAACAACTCTTTTATTATCCTCTTCATGACACTAGTATACAGTAGTAAGGTATATATATATATATTGGTTCAGCTGGTGGGTAAACGCCGCCTGGCTTTACATTAACTTAATCAAATATGAATTAATGTATAATGTAGCTTTTCAATGCTAAGAATCGAACTCGAACTAATTTTTATTAGATTCGAATACGTGCTTCGTTTATGTTTGCAGTATTGTCTTTACGGAAGGTCATATTAACAATTGCTAATTAGTTTATAACAATTTTATAACAATAGTAATACTTTGTTTTTATTTGCAGATTAGTTACATATAGTAATTATAGACGAGTTTAATCGCACAATCAACCGAAAGGTATCACAAATCTCAACTGAAGAATGACATCTCGGTAAGTGTTCAAAACTGGTTTTAATAAACTCCATTAACAACTTTTTCTGATTGCAGACTCGATCGTCTTTTTATACTACTCGAATCGGGATCCACCGCAGCCACGCGCCATGCGGCGGCCAAGCAAATTGGTGAGGTGCAAAAGCTATATCCACACGAATTGCATGCCTTGCTCAATCGGCTCGTGGGATATTTGCACAGTACTTCGTGGGAGACGCGCATTGCCGCCGCGCAGTCGGTGGAAGCAATACTGAAGCAGGTGCCGCCATGGCAGCCCGAACTGCATTTGGGTTCCATACATTTTAAGAAAGAGCGCACGGCCAGTGATGCCACTGAGGAGGACAGCTGCCAATCGAATGCATCTTCATCTACCACCACAACGCCGTGCAGCGAGCGATTGCTTAGCTTTGATGAGTTCGATCTACAGCAGATTTTGCAGAAAGGCGCCCGTCTGATCGGCTCCGAGGGCAATGAATTCGATGTGCAGGAGGAGCAGCCGGCTAGTGGCGGCGCTGCCGAGGATCACAGTGTGGCTGCTCGACTGACTCGCCAGCGTGCGCTGCTCAATGACAAGCTGGGACTTACCACAGCCGCCAAGCTGGGCGTCAATCTGACTGACATGATAACCGACGAGGATGTGGCCCTGCAGCGCACTGGCAACAGCTACAATGTGAATGCCGAGAAACTGCCTGTGGAGCAAATACTACACATCAATCAGGCCAATGGAGGAGGAGCAGCTGGTATCAGTGCTGCAGGCCAGCGGCTCAGCTGCCGCGAAATGAATCGCGCTAAGCGCAAAGCACGTCAAGGCAGCGCCACTGCTGTCTCCACAGTTACGCCCACTTGCAGTCGCCGAAACTCAACAGCTGGCATCGGTGCCGGCAGCAACAGCAGCAGCGGCGGCAGCAGCTGCAGCAACAACAACAGCAGCAACAACAACAACGGCAACAGCACAACTGATGAGCCAGAGAAGAAGAAATTGAAGGCAAACGACAGACACGAGATTTTCTACAACTTGAGCGGTGCGTGGGCGGGTTAACCAAAGTCTCAATTTTATGGTAGTTATTTTGAAAGATGGTTTATGTGATTATTTCAATGGTGCAAAGGTTTTAATATCTAGGTTTTAATATTTATTTTGATATTGTACAATATCAAACCTGGCCGGTGAGCCAGTTTTAGTGCCGTTATTTGAGTGTTCAGCCTTATATGATTATCACAAAACAATTTGAAACGATATTCTAATATTTTCGTGCATTTTTATAGATTGTTTTGCATTCAAACTGTAGCGCAATGGCATTGATTTCTCTTTTCAGACAAATTCTGTTAAGAATACTTGTATCCAATTGCTTGCAGATGCCACTAAAAAGTTTGCAATGTGTTGCGTATTGCCTGTTCTCAATTTAAACGAATATCTATGCATACGTACGTAAACTCAGTGTGCATGATGTCATATTACCCCGTAAAGCACTTAATGTTCCGTTCATCAGAATACTACTATTAATACCGCTAAACCGGAATAGGCTTATTATATATAAACGTGCACACATATTAATTTAAAAGAAGGTTTCTGGGTGTTTCACAAAGAGCAACTTTTGTCTAGTTACCTGCAACAACCTTTAAAGAATTATGTACGTTATGAGAAATTGTATGGCTTACAAAATTTTTGATAACACTCCAAATAGCTCGTTCGAAAATTGAGTTTTATGTTTTATCAGTTTTATCATTTCGGCTTATAGATCAGATAAGGGTATTTATTACTGATACTCTTCCGGAAATGGAGATTTGTTATTATAAAAGTAGATTACTTCACACATTGTGAAAACTTCGCTAATACTTCGTTTAATCACGGTTTTAATTAATATTATTTCACTGCTTGCAGCCGCTGTGCCAGATGCAACAGGCACATGGGTCGATGCTGTCTCCTGGCCACTGGAGAATTTTTGTGCGCGCCTCTTTATTGATCTCTTTCACGCCAAATGGGAGGTGCGTCACGGGGCGGCCACTGCGTTGCGTCAGCTCATCAATCTGCATGGCAATGGAGCGGGCAAGTGTGTGCAGCAGAGTCCCGAGCAAATGCACGAGGCGCACGGCCGATGGCTGGAGGATGCGGCAATACGATTGCTTTGTGTGCTATGCCTCGATAGATTCGGAGACTTTGTCTCCGATCAGGTAGTGGCGCCGGTGCGCGAGACCTGTGCCCAAGTGCTGGGCACCCTGGTCAAAGCCATCGATGAGCCCAAGGTTCATCGCATAGTGGACATTTTGCTGCAGCTGATACGACACAAAAACGAGTGGGAAGTGCGCCATGGCGGTCTTCTAGGCCTGAAGTATGTGTTTGTGGTGCGCGAGGAGCTCTTGCCCATTTACCTGCCCAAATCGATATCGGACATACTGCCAGGCCTGCTGGATGCTGTCGATGACGTCGGCGCGGTGGCGGCAGCGACACTAATCCCAGTGGCAATGTGGCTACCCAAGCTGCTCAATGCCACGCAGGTGTCATCAATTGTCAAAATGCTGTGGGATTTGCTGCTCGATCAAGATGAGCTAACTTCGGCCTGCAACAGCTTCATGGGCCTACTGGCGGCCATATTGTGCCTGCCACAGGCAGCCAGCTGGATTCAAATGGAGCCAATAGGCACGCTGGTGCCACGCCTGTTTCCGTTCCTCTCGCACAGCACCAGCTCAGTACGTCGCTCGACACTGAAGACGCTGTTGACATTAACAAGCGGAGGCGAAGCTGAGCCCAAACAGGAGCCAGTCGGTGCCAAATTGGAGTTGGAGCAGGCAACTGACAGTGCCAATGGCGTGCAGAAATCTTTGAAGCTGAACTTTGGCGTTGTAGATTGGAACTGGCAGCTGCTGCAGCAGGGGCTGCGGCATATCTATCAACGTATTCTGGTGGAGCCGCAGGCGGATATTCAGACCTTGGCGCGTCAGGTCTGGTCCAATCTCATTGAGCACGCAGGGTTGGGAGCGCTACTGCATGCTGCCTGCCCGTATGTATCATCCTGGATATGCCTGGCCATGCAGCCGCCACGTCTGGCCTTTGATCCGGCCGTGCTCATCAGAGGTAGTGGTGGCGCCAGCGATGTAGCCGCCGTATCAGCGGCGAGTACCCGCCGCCGTAACCTGCGCATGGGCGATGATCTGGGTGGCGTTGCATTGGCTCACTCGAATGTCATGCAGAAGTTGTATTTGGGCGGCAGTGAGGCTACACCACTGGAGCTGCGTGAGGCGAACTTTATGCGCGCCCGCATCACGGCATCGCGAGCGTTGGGTGCTCTCTCGCACTATCTGGTGCAGCCGGCACCGGGCGTCCTCTATACGCCGCAGATGGAGAGTCCCACAGATTGCTACACCAAGGTGCTGCTGGGCCACTTGAATGCCCATTCGGCGGTTCAGCGGATTGTGTGTGGCCTTATAATTGCATTCTGGGCACTCGAGGATGAGCCCGTGCGACCAGGACCTCCAAATCTGCAGGAGAAGCTGCATCAGTGTGTGTCAGAGTATTTTTATTATGACGAGGTGGCCACGTCGCTAACACGACTGCTGCAGGAGGCGCAGGACTTTATAGCAACGCTGAAGCAAAACAAGATACCCATTAACGACTTCAACAATGCGAAGATTCTTACGCTTGACCAGATAGAGGCGGTGGCCACCACACTCAGTGACAATCTGCGTAGCTATGCGCTCAAGCCAAAGGTGCTGGAAACGCTCCTGGAGCGTAGACGCAGCTTACAGGCCTCGTATCAACAGACGACCAGTGAACAAGGCGCCTACCATGTCAGCGCCCAGGCAGCATTGGCCGGTGCTATTTGTGCGCTGCACTGTCTGCCAGACAAATTGAATCCCGTTGTCAAGCCGCTCATGGAGTCGATTAAGCGGGAACAGTGCGTGCCACTGCAACAATTGTCTGCTGACTTTTTGGTGCATCTTATGGAACAAGTTTGTGATAGAAATCCTAGTCCCAATAGTAAAATATTAAATAATCTGTGCACCCTGCTGCGTAGCGATACAGAGCACACGCCGAAGCTGGTAAGTGAAAGTAGCTTGACATAACCAGAAATACCATACCTAATACAAATACCCATTTTTGTAGATGATGCCGTCGCGCACGTTCCTAGCGACACGTTCCAGTGCCTCTGTCAGTGTCCATGACACCTGCGACTATTATGGCATCCTAACGCTCAAGCAGCAACAGGCGACGGGTGGCAGCAGCGGCGGAGGCGGTGCAGGCACAAGAGCTGGCGGCACGGCTTTAATGCCAACGCCTAGAGGGCCCGGCAGACCGCCAGCCAGTGAAGCCTTGGCTGCTGCAGTAGCGGCTGCGGCTAGCAAAGAGATCAGCACTCAACAGGTCAAAGAGGCTGAGGGGCGACAGTGTCGCATACAGAGATTGGGCGCAGCTTGCGCCATTGCCAAGCTCTGCAGCTCATTCGGGGATCGCATTGTAGAGAAGGTGCCCATCTTTCAGCAGCTGATGTTTGGCAAACTGGAGCAGTTTGTCACCAGCATGGATATAGAGAAGCTATCCAGCACTCTGCCTGAGCTGACGCCATGCAATGATCTGATTAGCTCGTTGCAACTAATCGAAACGGCGGCACCGCATTTGCACGTCGCGCTACATGAGCAGCTTTTTGCACTGCTGCCACACCTCGGCTTCATATTGCGGCATCCGTTGAAGGTATTGCGCCACATGGCAGCTCGTTGCTTTGCTGCCCTGGCTGAGATTGATGCCTGCCGTACCATGCAGTTTGTGGTAGCAGAGCTGCTTGGATTGCTGCTCAAGATTGAGAGACCCATTGAACGGCAGGGCGCAGTGGAGGCCATTGAGCGAGTGGTTAATCGACTGCAAATCCGTGTTGTGCCATTTATTGTGCTACTCGTGGTGCCGCTGCTGGGCGCCATGAGCGATCCAGATGAATCAGTACGCCTGCTGGCCACGCACTCGTTTGCCACACTCATTCAACTAATGCCACTGGACGGTGCCGTCAATGCAAAGACAGCACCACAGCTCAAGGGCGAGCCATTAGAGGAACGCAAGACACGAGATCGTGAGTTCCTTGATTATCTGTTTGCGCCCAAGACGATACCGGACTATAATGTACCCGTTGCGCTCAGTGTGGAGCTGCGCGGCTATCAGCAGGCGGGCATCAACTGGCTGTGGTTCCTTAACAAGTATAATCTGCATGGCATTCTCTGCGACGACATGGGCCTGGGAAAGACGCTCCAAACGATTTGCATATTGGCCGGCGATCATGTGCAGCGCCAAAAGGCCAAGCTGGCCCCATTGCCCAGCCTAGTCATCTGTCCGCCAACACTCACTGGCCACTGGGTGTATGAGGTGGAAAAGTTTCTGGCACAGTCACCAGTGTTAAAGCCTTTGCACTATTTCGGTTTTCCCATTGGACGCGAGAAGCTTCGCAGTCAAATTGGCACCAGTTGCAACCTGGTAGTCGCTTCCTACGATACTATACGCAAGGACATTGACTTTTTCAGTGGCATTCACTTCAACTACTGTGTGCTGGACGAGGGGCATATCATAAAAAATGGAAAGACAAAAAGTTCCAAGGCCATAAAGCAGCTAAAGGCCAACCATAGACTAATCCTATCAGGCACGCCCATACAGAACAATGTGCTGGAGCTGTGGTCGCTGTTTGATTTCCTAATGCCTGGCTTTCTGGGCACCGAGAAACAGTTCATTCAACGCTATTCGCGACCCATTTTGGCCTCACGGGATGGCAAGAGCTCGCCCAAGGAACAGGAGGCCGGTGTGCTGGCCATGGAAGCCTTGCATCGCCAAGTGCTGCCATTCCTATTGCGTCGCGTCAAAGAGGATGTGCTCACGGATCTCCCACCCAAAATCACGCAGGATCTGCTATGCGAACTGAGTCCCCTGCAGTTGCGCCTCTACGAAGACTTTAGCAATAAACACTTGAAAGACTGTTTGGATAAGTTGGACGATACGGAGAATCTCGGTACCAAAACGCACATCTTCCAGGCACTTCGTTATCTGCAAAACGTTTGCAATCATCCCAAGCTGGTACTGCGTCAATCCGGCGATGAGCTGACCAATGTTGCTGCGCAGCTGGCACTCAGTAATAGCACCCTTGACGACATTGAGCACTCGGCCAAATTGCCAGCTCTTAAGTAAGTGTCTATCTTTAAGAATCATTTCCGGAAGCTGCTAATCCTCCACTCTCTATCCTTATAGGCAACTGCTTTTAGATTGCGGCATTGGTGTCCAAACGGAGTCAGTCAGTCAGCATCGGGCGCTTATATTTTGCCAGCTGAAGGCCATGCTGGACATTGTGGAGCACGATCTGTTGCGCAAACATTTGCCCAGCGTTACGTATCTGCGCCTGGACGGCAGCGTGCCAGCCTCATTGCGTCAGGACATTGTGAACAACTTCAACAGTGATCCCAGCATTGATGTGCTGCTACTAACCACTCTGGTATGTTCATGTTTATTGGTAACCATACGCATTGTAACCTAAATATTTTGCAGGTGGGCGGCTTGGGTCTAAATCTTACCGGTGCCGATACCGTCATCTTTGTGGAGCACGACTGGAATCCCATGAAGGATCTGCAGGCCATGGATCGTGCCCATCGTATCGGACAAAAGAAGGTGGTCAATGTGTATCGCCTGATTACGCGCAACTCGCTCGAGGAGAAGATTATGAGCCTGCAAAAATTTAAGATACTCACCGCCAATACGGTGGTGAGTGCCGACAATGCTTCGCTTCAGACCATGGGCACCTCACAAATCTTCGATCTGTTTAATGTCGGCAATAAGGCCAGTAACAGCGGAGCAGCAGCAACAGCCGCTGGTGGCAGCGGTGGCATGACCATGAATACAATCATTGAGAATTTGCCGGAGCTTTGGTCCGAGCATCAGTATGAGGAGGAATACGATCTGGGCAACTTTGTGCAAGCCCTAAAGAAGTAAAGTCACCACTTCATCCCTAATAAGACTTGGAACGTACAGTCTCACAAACTATACTTAAACACACAGACACACAAACCGCATTCGCGCATCGCTAAAGATGAGTCAAGTACTCATTTTAATTTTGCAGGCACATGCTTCATTCTTTTTCCGTCAAAAGTAAACTTCTTTGCAATTTATAATAAAAACATTAAAAGTCAAAATTTTGTGCAAAAAAGTTTTAGTATGGGAGTCAGTAGGTGAAAATACAGTGGTCCCTCAAAGGAAGGGACCAAGCCTTCAAGCTGCGTTCAGGAAAAACCAGAACTATTTAAGACAACACACATTAATCCATTAAATTTAAAATCTTTAGCAGAATTAATAATTCAGAATAAATCATTTAATTTTGCTCATACTATCTTGAACTCCACCTTTATCATATGAAAACATGTTTAAGGACCATCGAATAAAGAATCATATGTTGAAAGCAACAGTTTCCGCCCAATTTAGTCTTGTGAGGAGAAACACACTTAACACACTTGCGACTTGAATCGATGAAACACGTATTCATTTAGTTTTTATAGAGTAATTTGGGGCAGGTCGGACGCAACTACCCCTTCTAATCTTTCACCCGCAAGGGTGGGGATTTTAGGAATTCTGAAACAAGTCTGAAATTAACTTTCGCAAATGTCATTCTAAATGTAAACTAATAAGTTCCGTTTATTTCCCCACAAAAAAATTGTTTGAAAAAAGTGTAAGACACGTCTCAAATGAATTTTTAAAAAAATTCTTAGAAATGAATTTGAGCCCGGAACATCACTTACCTAATATTGGACCCAAGGACGGATGGAATTTCCAAAAAGTGTGAGATACCTCTCTAATGAATTTAAACAACGATCTGTAAAAATGAGTTTTACCATCCAAGAAATTGCATGAAAACGTTTTTCGCTACCGGACTTTCCCGATTTTGCTTACGCCTTCATCACATAAGGTAACTAGAATGAAACTTTCGGCCTCGTAGCTTTTACGGTTTGGGCTGTGCGTTGATCCCCAATAAGTCAGCCAGTCATTCAGACAATTAGTCAGGACAAACAGTTTTAAATATAAAGATAAATATATGATTCTAATTTAAATTTGATTTTATTCACTATAGTTATAAAGCCCTTCCTGGTCTGTTTATCACATTTTATGGGAAAACCGAATGGATTAGACATGTAGAGTAAAGATGTAATTACTTAGTCAATTAATGGAAACCATGTATGCGGCGTTGGTCAGATATGTTACTTCGCCAATCCTACTTTACTCTTCTAGCGAGGATAAATGATTACCCTGCCGGCGGCAGACATACACACGCGAAATACGCTGCCATCCACTTGTCGTCTAAAACGTCTGCGTTGAATTCCGCACATTTCGATATGGTTGAGAACAAATTCGATTAGCATCGATGGGAGGCGTCGGTCCGGTGTGGTTACCCACCAATCTGTGGGCGCTACCATCCAATCCTCCTCTGGCTTTAACTGAACATATGCGCTAGGAGATCCGTCTGCAGGTGTTTCGCAGGTGGAACTGCTGTACCTTGTCGCGACTGATGCCTTTCTCTGCACCATGCGGTCGTAGCCATTGTCCTTGGGAATCGTCCCTCCCAATGCCACCCAGTTGGCGGCTCTTTTTTTTGCCAGATCTATTGCATTTGGGCGCGTCTCGATTCTCCCGCCTGCCTCCCAAGACCTACGTTCTAATGGCAACGGAAACAAACGCAGATGGTTTGGGCCGACTTGGAGCACCGCTCTGGTCTGACGCAAGAAATCCAAGCCTAAAAGAACGTCGTCCGTCACGTTGGGCATCACCAGTGTGACAATATACGTGCGTGTTTGTCCCAGCAGAATCTCCACTGCCATGGCCTGCGATACGTTTGTATTCGAACCGTCAGCTAGGAGGATTTTCACTCCAACCTTTAGATGATTCGAATCTGTTTTGATCTTGTTGGCGATGTCCGCGCTGATAATGCTTCGTGTCGATCCCGTGTCTATGGTGGCAACACGACGGCGTCCATTTATGACAATCAGCGCTGCGATTCTATCTCTATGCATTAGCAGGGTGTCCATAGCTCCTAGATCTTTTGCCACAACGCACTTGGCTGCCGCTTGTGGTTTTTCCATAAGGACGTTTTTCAGAGGCTTCAGTTGGGGCCAATGGTTTGAGCTAGAGAAAAGTAATCAATTATTACTGAATTATACATATATTGCTATGAAATGAGATAAATACAAGTTGGTTGTTATACTTAAGCCCCGCTGCTTATAAAAATAACCGATTGTAATCATATTAGTTGCTTTTCGAACACAATTAAACAAATAATAATACCAAATGTAAGGTTTCAAAAGTAAAATATCCCTATATATAACAAATATTTACTGCATTTAATTGTTTTTATAGACAAATTAAATTTTTGGTTGTTTTTGTTTTTAATTGTTTTTATAGGACCTCAAACAAACAAAGAATGTTAAGTTAAGATTAGGAGAACTAAGAAAATATTTATGTTTTTTACCAACCGTATTCAGTAGATAGCAAATCTATTTTATTCAGATTCTTATCCCTGTTCTCTACGGAACTGCTCTGCGCATTTTGGAAGCTACAAAATCTTACGTTTGTTTGACGTTTGTTTTACCGCAGAGGACACACCTGAGTAAAAAAAATAATTAATTTTCTGGGCCTTAATTTTCATATCGGTACTCACCTCGTTGTGCATTAAATTATGTTGTCTTAGTTTGTCACAAATTATGTTTTTGTTGTAAAATTGCAAGCGCAAGCTTATAAAGGCCCCTGACAACTATTTCACCATTGCAAGTCGGTATGACCCACTCCCCACTAGCCGTAGCTAACCTATTGCACATATAATCACATCATACATACTCCACACATACATACATAAGTACACTAATAAATAAAGTAACTTACAACATATCCGCGCAGTAAATCCTTCTGAAGTGTGCTTTTCCGTACCCGACGGCTTTGTGATTTTATCGGCTTTAAACGGCTGCCTGCATTTTGCTATGGTGAAAATGTATTTTGTCTAATTTCCCCACACTTCTGCTAGCAGCAATGCCGACGTCTCTGGCCGTCGTATTACGCCATTTTTTTTCTTTAATGCTCACCACCCATCGTCACATCTCATTTGTGGTAATGCCAATGTGTTCCTTTTTGCTTTTTTCACTCACTTGTTTATCCAGTTGCACATTTTTGGGTCTTTCCTGCAGGGCTGAGTCGTTTCATTTGATGGCACTTGGCTGCCGAGTTATTGTTGCTTTTGAAAAAGTTAACACGTCAACTTTATACTTATGCTTTTTCGGGATCAGAAGCCCGATTTATTTTCGGTACTAAAATATCAATATGCCATTGATCCGCAAAGCTAGAAATTTAACGTTTTTTTCACCGTTTGAATTTGGTATCGACAGCTGTTTCTCTGCTGTGGTGGTTCGACGATAAGTTGGCAATCGAGAAATCCCGAAAATATAAAAAATACCAAGTTCGATTACGTCGTAAATAACGTAATGATCCGAGCTCATGTCCACATTGATGGCAAATATTACATTTTTTACCTTATTTTAGATGTAATTATTATTGTATTCAAAATAATAATTTAAATATTTATATTAATTATTCAATGAGCTTGTAGTTAGTATATTATATATATAGCTAACAAATATTATATGTATATTTAAAATAATATAAGGTAAAATTATTGACAAAGGAAAAACAAACAATAATTAATTATTTATTACTCTTAACCGGATCAGACTCGGAATTCTAATTTCCTATATAAAAAAAAAAAAAACAGGTGAAGCCAACAATATTTTTTTAATAATTCAGTAGAATGGGCGGAAATTAGAAGTTAAAAAACATTTTTTCATTACGGAAATGTCAATTTAGCATTAAGTTAAGTTGCCTTCATTTTGAAATCAGAACTATGGAAATTTTGCTAATAGTTTCACAGCATTCATTTAATAAAGCAAAACCGAGGCACTGCCTTTAGTTTCCCAAGTCAACTATTGGCTGTTCTAAATACGCATAATGGAAGTAAACGTATCAAAACATCACTAAACACGCAAAGGCAATTAAAATTGTTTTAAAACATGCAAACTCCTACAAGTAATACGTTCCTGCTACTCCAAACAGCGATCGGGGTGTTGGTTAACCAAGTTAAATAGCATACAAGCATGTTCTTCATTCGAGAGTATACGACTGTTGTATACTCTATGTACAGTTGTGCACACATATGAGTGCATTCTCACTCTAGGGAGTAACCGTTCAAATAGTGGAAGCTTTCAGAGTATGTTCGATCTTTTCCCATTCGAGGAATGGGAAGTAGGTGTATTGCTCCCCAATTAATTGCATCAAACATGCTACAGTAGGGTGTCTTTCATTTATCCCAACACGAAATCTAATTCAATTAAGCAAAGTTAATAGCCTCTGCACAACATACGTCACCGTGAATGCAGCCATTGTATGTAATTGATCTTTGCCCACAGATTGCTCTCCGTGCTCTGGCAGTGGTCATTATGTGCGCGAGGCTTTTCAAATTGAATGCGACCGAAGGATTATTCAGCTGCAGCAACAGGCGTGCAGAAATGTCTGCTAGACGCAGCAACGATTGTTTCTCCAATTTTTCACTGCAAATGATCAAATATTTATCGAATTGGGTACTATTCCTAAACATGCACCAACAAAAGTATATTATTTATATTAGATATTATTATTAATTGTAAAAAGACTTCGGCTGAGACATTATTACAAAGTTCTAAAGATAAAGATAAAGTAAGGCTGTTTTTAATTCGTCTATGAAAATACTAAATGAATTCATTGACTGGGACTCGAAAAGCGATCCTCGTGTTTAGTTACCCTCGCCGGGACACTTATGCAGCTCATCAACTGTGGACGGCATGCGCAACAGCTTAATTTACATGAATTTTACTTTTAAGCCAGTAATTGGCATATCATTTATTATAAATGCAGCATAATCTAACGATAAAGTGATAAGGTAACCTAGACAAATGCCTTTATGCTCCTCGCATTTATTTTAGTCAGATTGCGACACTTAAGCGTTGCATTAGCATCGACACCTGCGCATCGATCCGGTTATTGCCTTAACTTTGTTATGCGATTAAAAATAACCATGGCTTCGTCTTCGTCTTCAGAGGAAGCCGGGTAGGTTTAAAGACCTATCCCAAGTTAAAATAGCAAAGCACTAAATTGGCTACAGTAGTTAATGGCGATGGGTAATCATTGGTACTGTTAGTTATACGTAGTTAATTTCGCTTTTTTAGCATTATAACTGGATTCTATACGAATGCGTTTTACAGAATTTTCAATGTGTGCATATAATACAATAAATACATGCATACATGCATATATACAAGCGCAATATGTGCATGGTTGAATTGCTGTTAAGCCATTTTTGGTATTTCTTACAAATGTACATATGTACATACATATATGTATGTATGTGTATATTTTTCGAGCTCCACTTGTCGTGCAAATATTTGGTACCGTTGCATACATATGAACATATTATAAGTAGCATATGCATATACATATGTATATACATAAATACAGGTGTTTAATGACAATCATGTGGCTGTGATTTATGCAAATGGTGCAGCATAACAGCAATAGCCAAGTGCTTGGCAATTTTAAGAAAATGTAGCAAAGCATTAAAGAGACTGGCAGCAGCGGAATACGGACTCGGCGCAGGCAACGCATAATGCAAGTAACCTGCCTTTCTGCAACTTCATTCATTTAATGCGGCTAAAGGTAGGTCCTCAGAGTTTAGCTAAAAAATTTGGTCGACAGCGGAGAGAAGCAGTAGAAGAATAAAAAAAAAGGGGGAAAAAAACACGCTAACCAATAAAACAATTGAGAAGCTGTAAAAACCACAACAAAGAAGAAGAAGTCCGAACTGGTTTTTAACACAACATAACTAAAACAAGTTGAAGCTGTTTATTGAATGTTAATTTAACAGACACTGTTAACCGGTTGGAGTTCGCATTTCATTGGCTTGCAATACGCTGCACCTGCAGATCGCGATCGAATAAATACAGATATGCCAACAGTCCTCGACGTATGAATAGGGTTAGAGAACATTTAAATATTTTGTGGCTACTACCAAGTGCTAAGTGGCAAATATATTATGTTAATAAATCACACTTGTATATTTCTTACATTAACTACATTTACTTAGCTAACACTTGTAATAGAATTATTATTATCAACTATTTCCAACATATATTTACATACACACTGCACACACATTTATAGACACATGCGCATGTACATACTCATTTGTACATAATCCTTTTACTTGTATCACCAGCCAAACAAGTACCAAAACCAGTTTAACACACACAAACCAGATTTCTTAACCGTTTCGAACACAGCGCCCACTTGTTGCCGCAGTGCTGCCATGGTCGCCAAAGTCAGTTCCACGCCAGCTACCTGTGTCTTCAGGTGTTATAATCGTCGTGCGCGCTTACCTCAAATATTTAATACGAGCTCCGCGCTAGCCCCACCAGCTTAACTATGTGTACACAAAACGAACTGTAAAACTAATAAAGAAAAAGCAATCTGGCATTCTGCAACAGTTCGTGGGATTATTAATCAACTAAAATACCTTCTAAATATTGTGGTTTTCTCTGCAAATGAAGGTCTTATATAAAGCTCTGCAATGATGTGCTCATTTTTGTGAAATAAATTATAATTCAAGAAGTTGAAAAGGTAAAAGAGTCAAATAAAAAGTGTGACTAGATGAAATCATCGGTTCGTTATTTGCACCTTAAGAGATTTTACTTTCTATTACCTATATGTTTATAGGTAAAAACCAAAATCCAAACAAACCTGACAATGCAGGAAACGAAATGCAAAAATACATCAAAAGTGAAATCTTCGCGTACAGAATCCAAAAGATCAGTAAATAAAATTAGCATAAAATATGAAAACGTCGCCTCAACTATATATAAAATAGACATCGTTCTAACCAAATACATAATATCAGAATATTATAATAATTGCGTTGGCTTATAATGTGCCTGCACTCTTGTATCTCGGAGACACGGCATTTCCGTCGATTATAATTACAGGACGTCTTGGGTTACTTAGCTGACCTGAATTTCGCTTGGGAAAAGCTACATTATGTTGGGGTTGGCAATTGGGGTCACGTGTGTTGGAGAGCGTTTGCAAATAAACTGCTGTCACATGGGGACTTAGAGAGTCGCCAGACGAACAACATCAACTTGCCACACTACTTTTACTGCCCGCAACCAGAGCCACAGACACAGCCACAGCCACAGCCACAGAGAGTATTGTTGTTGTGCTGCACGTTTCGCAGATTTTTGAGCAGGTTAAAATGATTTTTGGCCAACTGATGTGGGTGCCTGTGTGTTTGTGTGTGTGTGATCGGCCATTGCCATGTTGGCAAAAGTGAAAACCTTAATCTATTCAAATCCTGAATGAATCGGCTGCCGGTGTGATAATTTATACTATATGCCAGGTAGCTTAACGAATATTAATACTTTTTATCGTATTTATGTGATAAAACGAACTCTTATTTCTCTATCGGTTTACTGTGCTCATCCCACTTAAATATAAGTAAAATCAAGTGAAAGTTATCCTTATCGGCGCGACAAACCTGATTTAACTTAAGTCAAACGCATAGTTTCATCAAAAATCCGTTTGAAATGTGCTCCATGTTGTTAAAATAAAATACATCCTACAAAATTCCAAATGTGCATCTAACCCAGGTGTAAATAAATAATATTTTTATTTATATGGAGTTTATGTGCCATTTGTATAATAAATAAAAAATAAATTTAAATAAATATTAGGTATATATATGCATAAAATAAAAATATTTTCACATGTAAGATATTTGCACAGAAATCCCATAACCGCATAACCGCACGTTACAAATCCAATTTTATCAAGGTTTTCAGCAGAAACGAGCCTCACACACTATTCAACCATTTTTTTTTAAATCTATTATACTTTCTCTGAAATTAAATATTCTTTGTGTTAAAAATAATCAGAATTTGCCTTTTGTAAGTTCTTTAAATAACAACAATTAATAGAAGTTGTTCAAAATGAAATGGTCTCTAGCATGCTTGGAGCAGAAACTTGAGGGGTTTCCCATTCAAGTGTCGAGGAGTAAAGGTACTTATCAGAATTTCAAGTACGTTTAGTTAGTCTAGTTTATTTGGCCTATTTGAAATGGAATTTCGAATGATTTGTATAAATACATGCGAATGCGAAGGCACAATTCCTTACATTTCTCTTAATCATAATCAAATTAATCTTTGGCATGATCCTAGCGATAACCCCGACAGTCATGGGCATAAGTATTTTGACGTAATTAGTCGCTTCCTTTTTCCAGTTTTTTTTCTTTAAGTTAAATCGCGCAGTATATACATGCCTCCTCAAGTATAAAGTTTTTCTATCACGGCGAAGCCAAATTGCGATTTTTTAATATCGGCGAGTTATTTTTTCCTGAGCTTATGCACGTACACAGTCCAACTTTTGTATATTTTGAGTGCATATGCATTTTTAATTTTAAGTTGAGAGTGCTGACTTGTACAGTTGGGAACATTATATGTTGAAATTGAGAAAACGACACCAGACGTAACGCTACACGTGGTCAATAAAAAAATTGGTGTCTCCAAATGCTTCAGGCCTTGATGGAAAAATTTGTGCTCACCATCTCAGTTTTAACCTTTGGCATATATACCGTTTTTCCGGTTTAAGCGGAATTCAAAGCTAGTCAAATGTCTGAAACGAAAAATATGCATACATATACATGCATAATAATATTTAGATTTAAACTATATAAGTACAAACTTTGCATAATAATTTTTAATACACGCTGCTTAAGCAGTTATTGAACTGAAGGCGAGAATGTGTACATCAAATATGTCCGATCAAGAAATACCTAGCTCTGAGTTGCTGTAAAATAAACTCGCAGTTACATATACACTTTATACACTCATTTTGATTCTGTGAAATAAGATCGAACTGCGTATAATGTGTCGATTGGGATTTTGCAACAGAGTCATGTAAGGTCTATATAGTATAGAAGATGCCTCCTTTATAAGCATATATCTGTCTTATCATGTATGTAAGCTTGGTTTAATTAATTAAAAGACTAGTCAGTAATCTGAAGTACTCGGTGTAATCATCGCGGGCTATGCTGATGCCTTATCCTAAGACCAAAACAGTCAGTACTTAGCAATTCTTTATTAATAATCATATTAAGAAAATTAGCTAGTCAAAGTCAGAGTCACATCGTAGAATAATGCGTTATATCATTTTTTACCACCACACATGTAGTTAAATTACGATATAAAACCATGAATATGTTCAATAATCAAAACTAATTATGTGTTGCCAACTATTCAGAAGCTATGTGTGAAGTTAACCACGAAATATACGCAAGATTACGTTCTTCTTTGTTGAAGCTCGGCGATGTTGTGTCGTGCACTTTTCACGAATAGGCAGACTACAAAATCTTATCTTCGAGTCCCAAAGGCCTTTATATGGTCAGTTCTAAAGTGGGCAACAAGAAAAACGCGTAGACAGCTCCAAGATGGGCAAGTTAAATATTTATTGCATATTGATGTCATGCCATTTAAGGTGCTGCCAGCCACCTTTTTGCATATATAAATACATACTTATAGCTGCTTTTGAAGATATCCTTAAGCAGAAGTACCTTCTTTAACTGAAAACTTGTCTTTATTTATATGTATTTATGCAGTCCACATTTTAGTGGCGCGCTACTTGTGCATTTACAATTATCAACAATTTTAAAGTGAAAAATTGCAGTTACACATTACGTCTATTATCGTTCTCTGCCGTTTCCACTCGCGTTATTTTTAAAACCGTTTTGTTTTTGATTTAATCCACTTTAAGCCACAAATACTCCGTGGCCAACACCAGCGAGAGCTGAAACTATTATATACACTAATACACAAACTTTCATCTACAAGCGAACCCAACCAAAACAGATTTTTGCTTAAAGCATAAAGCATTATATTTACATACTAGCAGCTATAACCCGGCATTGCCCGTGGCAGGGATAAAATAAGTTTTTTGAAACTAATCGGACGGTAAACAAATAACTTTCATACAATCGTTTTCCGCCGTTTTCCACTGTTGAGAGTGGGACTTTCGCTATACAGGTATTAGTTATGTTCCTATGTAGAGCTCTGAAAATAAGTTTAAGGTAAATCTGATAAAACTTAAAACTGCACCTAAAAAATCTTAGAATCGCATTTCTGCCGAGGATGCTTTGATTCTGCGAAAAATGTGAAACACGTCTCAAATGATTTGTCATATAGAACCTTGAAAATGATTTTGAGCGCAAAACGTCGTCATCCACGAAATCTTTGACCCCCATTTCCACCAAGGAGGAATACATTTTTGGAAAAGTGTGAACTACCCCTTTGAAATTGAGTTTAAGGACCATCGGATGTTAAACAAAAAAATGTCAGACAAACATTTTTCACGATTTTTCCATATTTGCGGGTGGAATTTTTAGAATCACCGTCTTAACGTGCACCTTCATAACATAAGGTAACTACAGTGAAATTTTCAGCTTTCTAGCTCTTACGGTTTGGGATGTGCGTTATCATCAATCAGTCAGTCAATCGGTCAGTCATTCAGTCAGTCAGTTAGGACAAACAGTTTTATATATAGGGATTATTATTGTTATTATTATTGTCAATTACATTTTCTAAGTTATTTTGCTTCCTTGCAGTTAAAATGATTTCACACAAAGCGACCACACCTCTGGGACCTGGCTTTTTGGGACTTCTTCTGCTGCTATGTAGCTGCCAATATACAGTCGGTGTTTTGGGTAAATCCCAAATGTGCGAGGTGGAAACGGGCCAAACTAACATAATACTGGATATAGAAGAGAGTCGAGGGAATTGTAAGTATATTTCAATTCTATGAGTATATACAAAGTAATATGTTAAATCAATATTCCCTGATCTAGCTTATGTAGGCTATCTTAGTCAATAAATATATGCTTTTATTCAACTACATAGGACACTTACAAGAAATAAAATATAATTGGAATAATGAATGCATGGTTCGATAGACTACAGTTTCCAAGACAATCAAATCTAATTAAATACGCGTATTATAACAGCAACAAGATAAAGGAAATGGTAAAGACTCAACTGTAGTTTCTCATCGCATGAGACACAGATTCTCACATACAAATACGATTGGCTTTGTGACAATACTTACTGGCAGAAAGTTTGAGACGCAGCTAAATTTAAAGTAGAAGAAATGTTCTGGTCACACATGTTGATTTCATTTTTGCAAGTATTGAACTTAAATGGATAGACATAGACATGGCCGATCCACTTACGAGGGAAAACGGAAAAGTGGAAATCGAATCCGTAGTTTCCGTTCCTCTGTGTGTCTGCACACATTTTCCAATAATTGAGTAGAAAATGATTGTCCCAGCATTTTTCATATAAATACTTCAAGTCACAAAGACAAAGTGAAAGGTGCATACATGCCCTTCTTGTCAGTTCTGTTTACCAGCTTTCCGACTGAGCTTCGGTTCTCAATAGTCCAAAGATGTCGTCTTTTAAGTAATTATTTATTTTATTTGAATCATCCACAGTCACTGGACAAAGTACAACACCTGCACAGCTGCCTATTTTTGGTGATCCATACACGGAAATTGCGCTCGATCTAGTCTTTCCAAAGGGACATCCGACTTTCCTACTAGAGGGAAAGAATCTGAAGCTGATTCAGCCACTTGATCGCGATGAGGAGAATCTTAGTCACATTGTGTTCCAGGTGAGTTATTGCATTGACTTTTACTTATTCAGTTACGTTCCTGAAACTTGATTTATGTATGTATTTAATTGTCAGAAAGCTCTTATAATTTTACTTAGATACTAACATGAGTAAACGCATCAAATCTACGGCTTATATTCTTTAAATAAGTTATTTCGTTTTTATAAAAATTAACTTGAACGACATCTTTTGTTAAATCAATTTTGAATAATGTCAGCTGTTAGATATATCAAGAACCTCCCTCCCCCAACTAACTTCCAAGTTGCGAATTGTAACGCAAAACAAAGTCTGTAGATGAAATGTAAGCAGAATACTAATTCTAAAACATTCAATATAATTATGTGTTTAGGTCTCATGCACCATACGCGAGTCAAATAAGAAGCGCAATATTCCGATCATTGTAAGGGTATCCGATGTCAACGACAATGCACCACATTTTATGAACACACCCTATGAAATCACTGTACCAGAGGTAAGTAATAATCTCCTATAGCAAGTACTTATACCTTATGTACATCTACTGCGATAAGTATATTTGTACAATTTTAACACTTCTTGACATGATTCATTTAAAACAGATGTCAGTTTTTCCTTTTATTGAGTGCTGAGACCAAAATGTCTTTACAGCAACCTGTTGAAAGAAAAAGAGACATCTCGGATCACATAAATTTTCTTTCTAAATTAAACTTTCGATTTCCGTAAAACTCTTTAGGTCCGTCCTCCTGTCTGTCCGTCTGTCTGAGTACACTTTTATCACATATGCAAATTAAGTATGTTATAGATTTTTATTGGCTCTTCCGTTGTCATAATTGAAATGTATTTCACGTGTTTTGAGAGGTTAAAGGAGCCAGGTACATATATCAATTTTGGTAGTTGTGATTTTTGGTCCATGGAATACAATTGAATGATATGCTTGTGCTCACAGTGATTAGAAAGATATGTGAAAGATAATGTCAGACGTTACGAATATTTGGGTCTGGTTATCTGGGCGCACGCTGCAAAAAGAAATGATAATTAGATATTTTTCTGGTGATCAGGAAAATGTATCATTTATGGTTATACGTTTTTACTGTCACAATAAACATTTGTGACAGCCTTGCGGCCCATTCCTATGGTCATCCAAGCCCGAAACATTCCTCGACATGTTGCACCTTGCCAAAGATCGCATACTACAAGCCAAATAGCAACCGCTTGCCATTTAATATACCTGTGCTCTATGCAGGCAGCGAAACCAATTGAAAAGTTCAATCCGATGACTAAGTAACTTCTCGCCCGCGACCAGCAGCCGGAATGATGGGGCACAGGTAACAGGTAACCCTGAGGGCGGGAGGCGGCTCGTGTACTGCCCGGCTGCAGAGGGGGCCAACATACTTACAGATACTACTTACAAGCCTACATTGTGATAGTTAAATGTAAAAGGCTGTTTGCTTCTTGCCCGTTATATAACTGCACTTTTGGTGCATCTCAATGTGGTTGGGCACGTTTTGTCACCCAGCTTGTTTTTTGTTGTTGCTGTTGCTGTTGTTGTTGTTGTTGTTGGCTTTGCAGCAGCGGTGCCGCCTGAAGCCGTCCGGCACAGTCTGAAGAGGCCAACAACAATAGCAATAGCCGTGGCTACCTAATTTTCATGAACATGCCATTTTTGGTTTCCGGCGCATCGTATTTAGCATATTTGCACGGCATAAAACGGTAACAATCATTATCGTAACTTTTATTGTTTCTCCATCTATAAGTCAAATGTATCAACATTTTGCGGCCAGTTCTAAGGTTTTAAGGCATCCACCGATATTTTCAATGAACAGTCGCATAAGCTTATTTAAACTTAATTATAGCCTTTGGCGAGGTCCGACTAACTTCTCAAAATGGGTAAAAGGGGCACATTAGTTTAGGTTATGTATATATACCGATATATATGTTTATATATGACAAACTTGTATGTATTGTATATATTCTTGATCTTGAATTAAGCGTGTCTGTCGTTAGACCGTCTATGTGAAGGCGCCAATGTCGGAAATTATAGAAGCAGGTTAGGCGCGGAACAATTTTATAAGTTTTTTTAATATCACCCGCTATTCACTGCACAATTCAAAAAGATTAGTTGTTTGCTCCAGAGTATCTTCTACTATCGGCTACTATAATTTTGTCATGAAATGTGTAAGGCATAGAAGCATATTCTAGTACACAGATTCAAGATCGATATCAACAGCCGATCTGTCTGTCTGTTTCTATGCAATCTTTTCTCTTAGTCCATCCGTTTTTTTTTTCAATCTGTTTTTCAAGATATTTTCATTAAACTCAGCACTTATGAGCTTCACTATTCTATTCATATGTGCAAAACCGTAAGAAAAGTGTATTAAATATTTGGCATGTCGAAGGTATACAAATTTATATTGATCAACATATTAGGATCATAAAGAATAAATAGTTTTAAATTCATTTTAACTAATGCTAATAATTTAATTATATATTTTACTATAGAGCACACCGTTAGAAACGACTGTGTATAGGAATATACAAGCGCTCGATAAAGATGCTGGCGTAAATGGTCTAGTCGAGTATTTTATAGTTAAGGGCAATATCAACACGACCGAGGATGATAAGTTGACTAGCGCCGATGGTTTTGGAACTTTCGCAATATCATTTCCCCACCAAGGACAGGTAAATGACAAAGGATCCACATAATATGTACATCTGAGTATGGAATATAATTCGCATTGATTTTCCCATATTTCAAGGTGACAGTGGCCAAGACGTTGGATTACGAAAAGATACAACGATTTTATTTGACCATTGTAGCATCGGTAAGTAAAATGTTATGGCAATAACGAGATTGTTTTATATGTAATTCAGTATTATAAATATAAGATTGAGTAGATGCTTCAAAGGTAAAATAGCATTTTACGCATGAAGTCTGAGTCTGAGTCTGAGTCCCACTATAAAACTTGCCCTGAGGCAATATATCAGGGGAAAAGCTGGGATTTTCTAAAGGGCATTAACTTTTTGCAATTTTTCATTTTGAATGTTCTTATTTATTTATTTTATTTTCTTATTCCTCAATGTATATGAAGTTTATCAAACCAGAAAAATAGTTTATATTGTATTCTTGCAATTTAATTCTTTATTTAGGATCGTGCGCGAAATGTTTCAGAACGTCTATCTTCGACCACCACTCTGACCGTAAACATAGCCGATTCTGATGATATGGACCCGTCTTTTATCTACCGTGGATGTGTGCTACTGGATGGTGCTTGTATTAATCCCGAGTACACTGCGTCCGTACCTGCAGGCTCGGTGCAAGGTGTGCTTAATGTTCTACCGGAACGAATACAGGCCGTGGATCTGGACACAATTAGTTCGCGAATACGTTATAGCTTTGCCAGTGGAATTCCCGGCAACTACGCGGACTACTTTGAAATTGATGAGGAAACGGGTGTTTTAAAGCAGATTAAAGCAGTTGATACATCGACAGCCAAAAGATATGATATTATAGTGCGAGCCGAAGAGATCTCACCGGCTCCACGTCGTTTCACAACGGCTAAACTGACTATTGCTGTGAAGCCAGTGGATGCAAACCCACCGGTTATATCGTCCTCTGATATCGTGGGATATGTTGATGAGAATTCACCAATCGGCACGAAAGTTGTGGATGCAAATGGAATACCAATCTCTTTAAGGACAACAGACGATGATTTGGGTGAGGACGATCCAAAGCCCGACTATATATATGAATTGACGACGCCGTCATTTAATGTGACGAGCAATGGAATTCTGATTGTCAACGAAGAAGGCCTAGACCGTGATCCACCTGCGCCAGGACGCTACAAGTTTCAGGTTGTCGCACGGGAGCCCCGAACAAACGCGGCCAGTGCCCCACTGAGCCTAACCGTACATTTACGTGATGTTAACGATAACGCTCCGAAGCTGGCGATGGTTGCTCCCATTTCAATTTCAGCCGGCGATCAGCACGAACAGCGCTTGGTGGCACAAATGATGGCAACGGACATTGATGAGGGTGCTAATGCCGTAGTCGCTTACTCTATATACCATGTCTCCAATAATGGCATGCAAAAATTCCATATTAACGAGCAAACCGGAGAGATTCAAACTCGAGGACGCTTGCTCGCCGGAGAGCAATACAGCATAACGGTCCAGGCAACTGACATTGGTGGGCTCTCCTCCCAGGCAATTGTTGAGGTGACCGTAACACCGGGCCCAAATACAAAACCGCCTCGATTTACTCACGTGCTGTACGAAGTGCAGGTTAGTGAAGGTGCTGAAATTAATTCAACGGTCACAGTCGTACATGCCGATGACCCGGAAAACGATCCAGTTGTCTACTCCATCATATCCGGTAACGATCTTCGGCAATTCTCTGTTGGCCAGCAAAGTGGTGTTATTATGGTTATACGGAAACTAGATCGCGAGAGCCTCACACGTTATCAGCTAATTGTGAAAGCGGAAGACAACGGTGGCCTGTCCAGCAGTGCCACAGTTAACATTAAGGTTACCGATATCAACGATAAAAATCCCGAGTTCGATGAGCTTAGTCAGCCCTATGTGTTCCATGTGGATGAGGGCTTGGAAGATGCTTTTGTGGGCGTTGTGCATGCCACAGATGCGGACGAGGGTGTCAATGCTGAGATAACATACTCAATACCCACGGATATACCATTCTCTATCAATAATAAATCCGGCGAGATACGCACCGCTGATAAGCTAGACTTCGAGCGACTCAATGAATACAAATTTGTGGTGACAGCCAAGGATGGAGCACCCGATGCCCGGCTGGGTACGGCAAGTGTCACAGTTGTTGTTCACGATCTGCCAGATGAGGTGCCAAAGTTTAATGATGCCAGCATCAGTGTACGCATTCCAGAAAACATGCCCAACTTTCTGGTGGCCACAGTACAAGCCCATGATCCGGACTCCACACCAGAAATCACATATGTGCTGCGAAAAGGCGATGCCGAGCTGTTTAAAGTCTCCCCCGATACGGGCGAAATTCGCACAACAAAGGGCTTGGACTACGAAAAGCAGCAACAGCATCAGTTGATCATTGGAACCATTGAAAATGACGGAGATGCACTGGGCGATACTGTGCGCATCGAGGTCGAGGTCGAGGATCGCAATGATGTACGCCCTGTGTTCATATCGGTACCCGGTCCGGTAACTGTCAACGATGACCAGCCCATTGGATCAGTGATAGCGACCATGCCCGCAATTGATGGCGATGGAACGCCACCGGGCAACGTGATTCGGTACGAGCTAGTTGGGCGTGGCAAAGCCCTGAAATATTTTCAAGTTGATCCAGATACAGGGGCAGTGCGTATTCGCGATGAGCTGCGCAAGCAAGAGGATACCGAGTACCAGGTGGACATCCGAGCTTATGATATGGGGGAACCGCAGCTTAGTTCAGTTGCCATGCTGCCAGTTTTTGTCCGCCATCTGTTGATTGATTCCGACGAAGAGAACTTAATGGAAAATCAGATGAACAGCGAGAAAGGCCCAAATACAAACTCAGAAACAGTCGGACTAGCCTTTGGTGATGACAGCTACGTCCTCAGTGTGCCTGAGTCCACAGCCGTGAATAGCACGTTGAAGTTAATTCAAATCATGAACTCCAAAAAACCATCCAAGGGAGCACCAAACTTTAAGTGCGAATTCGTTCGGGGAAATGAGCAGGGCGTCTTTGAGCTGAGCTTCGAAGATTATGGCTGCCTGCTGATACTTGCCAAGCCCTTGGATTTTGAAAGTAAAATATCGTATACTCTGGAGCTACAACTGGTCTCGCAGAGGTATTTTGTGAGTCCACGTAAGGATCGCACCACCGTCAATATCATGGTGCAAGATGAGAACGATAATCCACCAGAATTCATATTTAATCGACTTCACGGCCAGAATGAAACCTATTATGCGGTTGTCACACCCGAAATGGACGTTGACACAACCATATTGCAAGTACGCGCCATCGATCGGGATTCCGGTAAATTTGGTTTACTAAGATACAAGCTCTATGATGAAGAGGATTTCCGCAACGAAAATCTAGTAAGCTACTAGGACTCTGTTTACTAACAAGATTTTAACTCTAGTTTTTTTGCAGCCTTCTTCATACTTTATGTTAGCTGAGGATACGGGTACTTTGCGTACCGCGAGACCTTTCAATGATGCCAAATTCCCCATGGTATTCTACGTGGAGGCCAGCGATAATGATGCCCAGGAGCAGGGCTCGCATCACACAAGAGCCCGCATCGTAGTGAATCAGTTAACAGATGTAAACCGTTTGGCACTGGCTTTCTCGAATGCCGCACCCAATAAGATTCGGAACCATTACACGGCATTGGAAGAGCTGCTTGAGGAGAGGACCAATGGCTTAGTCAGTGGCATTGAACGTATTAGCAATCGGAAGTACGCAACGAGCAACGGCACGGTTGTCGAAAATCCCGAAGCAACCGATGTCTGGTTTTATCTAATCGATCCAAAATCGGAGAAGCTACTAGGCCGTAACGACAGCATCATCCAAGAGACGCTGCTGGAATCATCAGTGAGCTCGGAACTTAACATGGCGGCATCGAACCTAGCGCACGCTAATGCCGATGGCATACATGCACCAATTCAGATAAAAGAGCATGTGCACAAGGTAAGAAAAAATAGTGGGAGAATCTAGGAGGCAATACAATAATAGAAATAACTCATTAAAGATCAAAGCAGCAATTGCCATCGATGATGAAGTATTTTCTTTTACGCTTATATCCATATCGATTATTATCCTAATTCTGGGTACAGTCGGCATAATATACATATGCATATCTTGGTCCAAGTAAGTAATAAGTACTTGAATGCATTAGGAATTCCCTACCAAATGTTTATTTTCTTATGCAGATATAAGAACTTCAAGCAGCGCATTCGGCATTACTCGGCACCAACTCCGACACGCTACGATCCCGTGATCGTCAACTCGCAAGCCGCAAATTCTGTCGATGCTGTGGCCAACTTGAAGGAGTATGAAACGCAAATGCTGGCCATGGCTGTGCCACCGGATGGGGACGAGGATTTACAACTGGATTTTAGCGCAAAGAACCATGCATTTTCTCTAGACAATGTCAGCTATATAACACACAAGCAGAATAGCGGAGGCGGAGCCGGAGGAGAACTGCAGTCGAGTCCCGCGCATTTGGATGCGAGCACGGGAACAATTTCCACCATTCGCCATAATAATCTCAATAACATAGCCAATAATATGAACAACAATAACAACAACAACAACAATTTAACACTAAACAATCGTCAGAATACATTTAATCGCACACTAGAAATGAATTCCCGCAACAATGCCAATCCCCTGGGCATTCCCGGAAATGGCAACCCAGCCACCCTAACCTTGGGGCGTATCAAGCACCATAATAGCAATCAATATCAGAATGATGGCTACAAATATGACACTTCAAGCCGGAATAATTTGGCCAATGCAAATGCCCAGAACAATGGCTACAGTACGATGGGTAGACGCGGCAATACTTTTGGTGGTATCGCCTCATTGAACGGGGGCAACGAGTTCATGACTAACACTCTGGGTCGGAATAACCAGCAAAACAATCGTGTATACGCTGGCGAATTGCCCATAGCCAATCCGTTGTTTCAAAGGTGGGCTTATTGAATGTTCTCCCTTCTAACTCATAGCATACTTATCAATTTTCAAAATTTTAGATCGAACGGCGATGTGAGTCAAAATCATATGAGTTTCACCAATGAAAATGTGATTTTCGGTAAGCGAGACTACGGACAAATGAGCTTCTCATATTTAAACGACTTGGATCGGTCTGAGGTGGAGACAACAACAGAGCTATGAATAGAAAACTAACTGCAAATTAGTGTCAAATTGGGTGTATTTATTAATTTTGTATTTATGTACATAAGTATGTCATTTGCATTAAATGAATTTAAGTAGCTGTATATTCTCAAAAATGTTATAGATAATTAAACTGAATGAGCTGTTGCCATCATATTGAGAATGTGTATATATAATTTAAAATATAAAGAAGAAACTGATAAGATTGAATTATTTTTGTACATAAGCAGCCACAAACTGCAGTCATTAGTTTTACAAAGTTAAAGTATGCAAGCATATCGCATTTAGAGAAAGATTGATTTTGTAAAAAAAATATTACCATTTTTTCATAGGCAAAATGGGACAAAGTAAAATAAGTAATACAATATAAATTGTAAGTTCTTAAACTATTTTTTATCAAAATTTTCAATAAAAATTTGGTCACAGCCGCAGTCCGTCAGGCCTGTTAAACTATGTGCATGTGAGCATTATTATTATTATAAAATAAAGTTTAAATAATTTCAAAAGTCGAGTTTTATGCGAATACATATCCAGGCCTAGGAATAAATATTTTCTTAAAACCCTTTTATACATAGCTTGTAGTTTTTGTGAATGCTTCTTTATTATATTTAACAGCTATCATATTAGTTGGATTTTTCGTTTACCACGTGCACAGCATATGACTTATTAAATGGCTCTTCCACTTAGTCTTGAATAAAGTCGAATTAGCACCTATTAGTCATACATTTGAAAAGACGTTTTTTTCGTGGACTAAAATACATGCACACTTATTTACTATTTAGTATGTACACATGTATATTCATTTTATAAATATGAACTTTTGTATTTTTCCTTTACCGAGGCATGGTCACACAATTATACAAATAATAATCGATAAGTCAATTTTTCGTGCTTCTGCAAACCGGCGAGATGGCAAAGTTAGATGAGCGTATTGGATTTATTGGAGGCGGAAATATGGCATTTTCGATTGGTTCCGGCCTTATTCGCGGTGGAATTGTTAAGGCCAGCCAGGTGATGGTGTCAGGACCGCATATTGAAAATCTGTCCCGCTGGCGTGAACTAGGCGCAACTACAACTGATGAAAACAACGACGTATTGGAGCACACCGATATTATTTTCATCTGCGTAAAGCCTCATATGCTGGAGCCTTGTGCAGCACAGCTTAAATACAAACACGTTCCGTCGGCAAAAGACGCAAACAAGCTGTTCGTCTCAGTTTTAGCAGGCACAACCCTACAAGCGTTAGAGGAGACATTCGCGTTCATAGGAATATCGGGCTTAAAAATGATACGAACAATGCCCAATACTTCTATGCAGGTAGGAGAGGGATGCACTGTTTACACTGGCAATGCGCATGTCGCACACCAGGATCTAGAAAAAGTTCATTTAATGCTAAACTCATTGGGTTTGGCGCAACAAATACCAGAGCCAATGATCGACGCAGTCACTGGTGTGACCGGCTGCGGACCAGCTTTTGTTTATACCATTATTGAGTCTCTTGCCGATGGTGCAGTGAAACAGGGAGTACCACGTCAGATGGCATTACAATTTGCCGCACAGACTTTACTAGGCGCCGCCAAGACGGTGCTTTTGACCGGAAAGCATCCAGCTGTCCTGCGCGATGAGGTATGTTCACCTGGTGGCTCAACTATCGTCGGCGTACATGAGCTGGAAAAGGGAAACCTCAGGTAGAGAACACACAAATCAAAATCCGGGAAAAACCAATTAGATTGCATTTTCTTTTGCAGAGCTACGATTATTAATGCCGTGGAGAAGTCTTCATTACGCTCAGCTGAGCTGGGCAAAAAGTAAAGTGTCCCAAACCATTGAGTGTGTTCCTCTACAGGTAAACCTCCCTAGGCATATACGACAAAAAGTTCCATTTAAATATACTAAAGTCGGTGATATAATCAACTCATGTACATATATTTATTCACGATCCTTTTTGCTTACATACTCGACACATTTGGATGGATCGGTTGGAAAGTATTCCTGGCATTTGGTCATCAACCGCTTCAGTCCCTGAATATACTTTCGCTGTGTTTCGTCGTTCATAACATGAGCGACGTTTTTTGAGAAAATCTTTTCGCGTCCTGTTCTGGCATGTATGCCCACCATGGTAACTCCAATTGGCCATGGAGCATTGCCTATAGCCATTTCCAAATAGGCATCACTTGCTGATATGTAATTGCGATTCAGCAAATGCTTACATATGTCCCGTAAGCTGTCAAGAATGTCTTCGGGCAAGGTGTGATGCTTCAGTTTACGAAATAATGGCTTCACATACTCCTTCGTCTGTGTGTAAATGACTCGAGTCATTTTCACTTTCGTCGACATTTTCTCATGTTTGGTGTAGCTGGCGATCTGTGCGTTCCACAACTTTAGAAGAAATGTTAAAAGGGTTATGATGACGTCCATATCATAGTCTTTGTTTCGGCCCATTTTTTGAGCCATCGCCTGTATACTCTCCCAGGAAATGGATTCGTCTAGCTCCGTGAAGTCCGATTTCTTATCCTCCTTGGCTGTGGGTGTGTTGGCGAACATTTCCTGCAGATATGCTGCATCCACCTGCTCCATTGCTTCCTGGAAATCGTTGCGGAAGCCGCGGTTGGCTTCGGGCTGTGAAATCTCGCAAATTCGTAATCTATCAAATGCTTCCGGCTCAGTCTCGCCGAATAATAGCACAGGTTCGCCGCGCTCTCGTAGTCGACGTATAACTTCAAGGCGAGGTAAAATATTCTGTCCATCAGCTACAAAACTGTATGCGCCCTCAGCCCTAGGCTCCACAACTTGCTCTTGTTTCTTGTAGCCCACTTTTTGTAGTACTTCCTCGGTGTCCTTAGCACTGAGGTCGCCGCGGCGAAAGAACTTCTTTTTATCATCCACCAATTGCTTTTCCTCAAGTAACTTGCGTTTGCGAGCGATTTCGGCTTTTAATATCTCCATTGCTACTTATTTACAACGAACAAACTGTAAATAAAATTACAACTAAAGGGTATGACCATCTCTCAAATAAATTGGTAATTGAAATGAATTTAAGTATCGGTGTGACCGTTTGTTGGATGAAAATATTTATAAAATACTAAAACCAACAATGAAGCCCTGGAAACCATATGTTATCAAAATTTTGTCATTGTTCAGAAAGATAGTGGATTGTAAAATCAGGTAGACATAGTGTAACGCGGTTATACTGCTTTTGTAAACAATCAATTAGTAAAGTATATAAAATGCCTAAGAAGATGGGAATGAACTCAAAAGCAGTGGAGGCTCGTGACCGCAAGGATGCCAACAAGAAGGCCATCCAAGAACGCAAAGCAAAGGAAGCCGAAGACCGTTTGTGGCACGACGATGACAAGAATCTTGCCAAAAAACAACAGCGTCGTGAAGAAGAAGAAAAAAAACGGGCTGAAGCTGCCCGTCGTAAGGCGGAATCAAAAGCGTTATTGGATCAGGAACTAAGCTCAATAAATACCCAACGCAAGCAGCCGCTGGCTAAAATTAATCGTCAACAAATAATAGAAGAGCTGGAAAAGAAACAACGTGTTATGGATGCAATCAATGAAGCCAACAAGCCCTTGGCCCCTCGTGTTGTACTACAGCATAACACCATTGAGGAGAATCTGAACAGATCTCTAGCTGATGCCAATGTTGCCACAAATGTTGACCAGGCCCTGGCAGTGCTTAGGTAAGTGCAACAAGTTAATTCAATTCTTTTTGTTTTGTTTAACAAATGGCAAATACAATTATCTATTTTTAGTGTCAAAGATAATGATGACGACAAGCATCCAGAAAAACGTATGAGAGCGGCCTATAAAACATTCGAAGCCAATAATCTTCAACGCATTAAAGCTGAAAATCCTTCATTGCGTATGTCTCAGTGGAAGCAACTTTTGATGAAGGAATGGAATAAGTCTCCGGAAAATCCGTTTAACCAGGCTTGTTGAAAGACCGCAGCCTATAATTTAGTTTGTGAATTTATCGTACTATTTTGTTCAATTTTTGACTGCCTAGCAGAAGAGCCCATCAATTGAAAAAAAAAAGAAAACTACAAAATGTAAAATAATTATTTAGTTTATGCTTAAAATTTAATTTTAGAATGCAAAAATAAATTTGCCATATTTATTATCCAGATATTACTATTGTCATATCGTTTATACGAGCACATACACCCTATTTCATTTGCAGAAATTTCAAGCCCTCAATGATGATGCCATTTACTGCCAAATTACTGACATTACGGTTGTGCAACGAACGAGCAATGGTACAAACCTGATGGCACCTAAATATGTGTGTACCAACTACTTTTATGTGTAATAATGGCAAATATAATTAACGATCGCTTTTCTTTGCTTATTAAATTGTTAATGTTTTGTTTGCTCGACTTTTTTAACTCAGGTCTAGTTCCGGTTACGTTGGTTCGAGTAGCTATGAATAAGATATGAATGTGCTTATAACACAACCATTAAATTTCCGCTTTCACTAAAATTAAACATAAACATACACAAAGGATATGCATATTCGGTTCATCATGATCTTTGAGGATGAAACAAACAGAAATCAAATATACAAGATACATAAATGTTAAGGAAATATAAAAAGATGTAGTTATATTTGTTTTGGCTTAAAGAATTAATCAAATTTTTATTAGACATTAATTTTGAAGTTTTTATTTACATTTTTTAATGAGAAGCTTAAAAACGTTTTACTAACCGCTGCTCGGTCAAATGTTTCACAACATAAATCCACATGTTAAGTTAACAGCAACAGCTTTAACAGCCTCTGTTAAGCGGGCAGCTGGTGTACAGCTCATTGAGCCATTCATTGGCAGTGCTTTCTTTTTTAATAAAATTTCTTTAGACGCATCGGTGCTTCATTCTTCATTCAGTGCGAGACCGTTAACAGTAACAGACGCGTCTTCCAACCATAGAGTCATTAAATACGTGTAAGAGAAATGTAAAACTTGAAACCAATACAATATTAAAATTTGTTCGACGTGTGAGTGTGTCGAGCTCGAGTTCAACTAAAACTAAAAACAGAAAAGAAAATTGTCAGGCGGCAGAGACGAAAGATAGAAAGACGTGGTTGGAAAATAAATTGAATTTTGTATGCCGTCGACATCGGAAATCGCAAACGGTAATTGTGCCCTCTCGCTCTGCAGTGGATTTTAGCGTTCGGTCATCGCAGGTGTACCGCAAGAGGATTTTCTACGAAATAAATTTAACGAAAGGATTGCCAATAGCTTGTAAGCATAAAGTGGGAACTACATACATCGCTTAGTGAAATCACTATGACCAAAAAGATTGGGCACATATGAAAATGGTTTGAACAGTTTCATCTAATTAGTATTCCGCATACCACGCCTAAAACGCATTTTGTGAAAGAATGCCAAAATTAAACGCAAATTACTCAAATTACACTCAAATTTTACTGTGCGGCGTATTGTCCAAGTTTTTGTCGGCAGTCTTTCGTTTCATTCCGTGCCCATTAAATTGTCTGCCTTTGTTGTTCTTCATAGTTAAAGTGGGACTTATTAGTCTAGAGCTCTTATATGTTGTTGACATTGTTTTTGTACCATTTCTTTGGCCTTAATACATGTTGCACTACTTGGTGCTATATTTTTTGTTTGTTTGTTTTTTTGTCATCTTTTCTAGTCGCATTGACCTTAAATGTGTAACGATTTCTTCAACTTTTACGTATGTTTAATTAACGCGTATGCAGTTTAATTTGTATATATTTGTACTTTATGCGAAATGTCTTCAATTCATGTATAAGTCTTAAGCAAAATCCCAGAAGATTGCGTGATTTGTGTTTCTTTGGTTATACAACACAAAATTATGGAGATGCAGAGGTATGCACGCGAAAGACGTTGCATATTACCGCGTTATACACATTCTTAAAGTAAACAAACTAATTTGTTTTTAAAATTAGATTATTAGATCGCATTGCCTCAAGCCGTAACTAGCTGCAATTGAAGCAAAGCGAAACGCATCTGTATCAATTCAGTCGGCCAAGTTATGTAGGTTTTACCCAGTTATGTGCCATAAAGTCAAGTGACCATAAACAAGCTACGTAAGTACCAACAAGTCCAACCAGCGCTGAGCCAAATTTCTTAATAGAAATCTGAGCAACTGAACACATATAGTTCTGGATGTTTTTTTTTTGTTTTTGGCTAGCTCCGAGGTCTTTTAATTAAATTTAACCTGAGTTGTGTAAATGCATAATGGGCATATGGAAACTGGCGGGTGGGCACATTTCGAACTCTTATTGGGCTTATTTTATATAGTGAGTTTGGCATTCTGATTGGTATTTCGCTTAAATAGTTTTGTCCACTCTCATAGCTCTTTCCCTTGATCTTGTAGTTTGCATTGTGGTAGCTTTGATTGGCCAACTAATTACGGCTAGTTTATAGTTTCTTTGTGACTAACCCTTTATGAGCAGCAGCACGAACTTCACTTCGTAAACCAACGACAGCGACAATTTCACATATCTTTTGAATGTGGTATTTGAATAAAAACTTAACTTATAAACTTATTTCTTATAGCCAGCTTGTCAATATTTACACCCATTTGATTTATGGCATAATGCATTTCTGAATTTTCATTTTAAGGCTCCTTTTAATAACATTTAAGTTTTCGATGAATCTCAGATTTTTCTTGCTATTAATAGACATTTGAAATGATTCACAGCAGTTTCCCAAGCCAAATTTAAAAATTTCAATCAACGAGCCGAAACCTGCTTTTAAACAACCACAACGACAAATCATAAAAAAATCATATACATACATCCATGTATTTGTATGAGTGTGTGTTTGTGTGTGTATTTCTGCAAGTGTACGTCTTTATGTAAATTTGAATGACCGAGGCCGATTACGCACCTTAAAAAGTGAAAATTTTGGCATTCTTTTTTTTTTTTTTGTATTTTGCTTTCTGTTTTTATGAGATTTGATGGCAAAATAATAAATGCTTTGAAGAAACTACCGATTTTGAAGACAAACTTTTCAAATAAGTTAGAAAAAATGTGGGTTTAAAGTGCGCACAGTTAGATCCTTTGTTTTCTGAATCAATCAAGTTAACATAATTTGATTATGTAGTACAAAAATGTTAGCAATACTTTAAAAAAAAATGTATTAGCAATAGTTATTGCCAGTTCCAACTGGAATTGAGATGTTTGCTACTCAAACATCATATAAATACTCAGAGACTCGGCCAGGCCCAGGTCTGTACAACTGTGCACATTCCATTCTCGAAGGTAAAGAAGAAGAAGTAACAGCGCAGTGGAGGCAGGCATTGGCCATCTCCAGTACTTGGTCTTAACGGGGTCAGCTTTTTAATGCTTAGACGGGGTTTGTTTTGGCAGGGGTTTAGTTGTCTGGCGTTAATTCAAAAAAATAAAAAGTATGTGTTGCCGATAAGAGAGCAGTGTGCAGCTATGAAGAACTAAATAAATTTCACTGATTTTCATGAAATCTTTACGGGTCTTACCACTTCGGCTTTGCCACTTAGTTTTGGCTACTCTGCTATATAAAAATTATTTGGTTTTTTTCTTTCTTTCTTTGTATTTGTGGTTAAAGTTGAGCATAAAGTCGTCTGCGTGTGCGCACCGCGTCAGAAGTTGAGCGAGAAATTTTGACTGTCAAAAGTGAAAGTTGCAGCTGCAGCCAATGCCGTTGAAAGAAATGTAGAAAAGCGGTAGCTGGGGCCCCGCCTGATGAATCAACTCACAAGCGGCAGTTTAAAGTTGAGGCTTGCGAAGCGCCAAGGTTTCTTTAAGCTGTGATTTTTTGTTTCTCATATTATATTTGTTGCTTAGCAATCGCTTTAGTCTCAACATTTTCGTAATTATGTTTTGTGTTTTACATTTTGCTGCTGGAATATTATGTGATTATCCTCATTAACAAATTGGGTTTCTTTTTCTCTAAATATCAACAAATAAATTCCCAGGCTGTGTACTCAGTTGAAATGCAATTCAGATGCATCTTCGGTCAATAATTATTATACAAATTTAACATATTTTCGGCAATACGTGAAAAATGGGTCAAATATAAACAGTTCATCGAACTTTAAGCCAGTAGAGAGCAAGCAATGCCAAGGCGAGCCATAACTCTTTTCAATATTTAAATTTAATTAAATTAGCACTTTCTACACGTTTCCCCTGCAACGGCCGGCCGTATAAATTGTCGGTGCTTCATATTGAATAATAATTTTAAGCAATTAGCACAGTGACCCAAATGCATACATTAAAACATAAATAATTTAATATATAATGCGGCGACAGCTAATCTCAAATTAGTAAAAATGTACATTTTGGCTCTCAGTGACATTACATACATATCATCATATCCATACATCAAATATGCAGTTAAAGAATGCGATTAACACACAAGCACTCAAGTTTGTGTCTTCAGTTTTTCGTTTTGCACCCTATAACTGACAATATGTACTGGTCTTGAGGAATGCATTATTGACAGGTTTTTCGTGTTTTTTAACATTTTTTTTTTTTTAACAAAACCAAACGAATTGGCTTCATTTCTTGCTCCGTTGATATCTTTATATCCTGTGTACCCAAAAATGATTAAAAGGGTATCAACAAATATTTGTGCACTTAAATGTTTAGAGAGCATGATGTATTTCTTTTTCTGTGTGAACATAGATCTATGTGCGCTGTGTGCTGCTTGGGACAGTTAGCTAAGCATTTAATACTAGAATAGACAAGTAATAGGTAATACTTATCACAATTCCCGTTGGCTATGAAAAACTTACTATATAGGATTGCAAATTTGAAATCCCAATTGGCTATTGCCCAAGAAAAATCTCTGGTCAGCATTAAGCACGAACTTAAATACTTTTGTATTTAGTTTCCAGTTGAATAAGGCAGATGACTAATTTAGATCTGATCATAGGGTATTTTCCTGCCGCATATTTACAACTATATCATTCTTTCCTGTTCTTACCGAGCATGGCGATAGAAGAAACTGTCAGGTTGTCGTCGACGGCATTATCGATGGTGCGTATCGCATATTGTAAAGTAAACAAGTTTCCTAAAATATGACCCATTTACCCAGTTAACCAGTGTTATGATCTGCGATATTGAGGCATTCGCGGTGCGTCAATACAGAAGCAAATGCAAATAGCTTCTTTAGTTAGCTTCGTGTTTGATTGTAGAAATACTCGCATAAAGCGCAATTACTGCAAGACATGGTCTTTGAGAATAATTGACTATTCGTTTGACAATTTAAATGAAAGTTGATCGGTATCCACACGCACCACTTGCACTCGCTGAAAGCGGCAATAAAACTTGTCCCAGCTTAATGGGCATGCAGAGCAGTTGTGGTAATGTGTTGGCGTTGACAATTGTCTTGCCACAATTGTTTCTTGGCTTTTGAGAGCAAATCTCTGCCAACTTCCACAGTTTAACTAGAAGAAGGAATATTACTTTCGCCTATCTATTAAGAAGTAGCCGCTATCAAAAAGACCTCCCCTCTCTCTCTTTTAAGAATCTAAGACTCCTCTGCATTTGGTGACTTTAGCAGGGTTGGTGGATGTAGTCAGCCTTGTCTTAAAAGAATACACGTGTATATATGGCGATTGTACGGATGAACAGCTGGGCGGCGTGATAGACAATGCCAAAAACCAATTTCCTTTTTATTTTCAATAAATAATATAAACGGGGACTCTTTTTAAATAGGCAAAATCCCTTAAAATTGTATAAGTACAGTACATTACTGTATACAGGGATTTCTTTTAGAGTGCTATCTATCCGACAAGATTGATTTTACTTAGGGATATGAATTTAAGATGTAGAGGGGGAGGGGTTGAATGAGGCAGCGACACAGAGAGAGAGAGAGCGAGAGAGAGAGAGAGAGAGAGAGATAGATAGAGAGGCATTACAACTTGTTAATAAAATATTTATATTATAAAACTGTAAGATTTACTTGAATTAATGAGAATGTCATAGTAAGGCGACCTTGTAAGATACTCTTTCTCTATTTGGCAGCGTGGCAGGAGGTGAACACACATACATGCATGCATAATGACATTCAGAAAAGTAATGTTAACCTGGTCTCAATTTGGTACAAAAGTTAATAATAACAATAATAATATTACATTTGCCCAGCTTAAGTATACCCTAGCTTACCATTTTAATGGGTGCAGAGTATTATAACGCGTATGAACCAGCCAAGCAGCGTCTATTTGAACAATTTTCACTTTTTCTTTTATTTGCTGATTGTTTGTTTGTTTGTTGGTTTTTGTGAAAACCAAGCATGACAGTCGCTCCGCAAGAGTGGAAGTGCCATTACTAAATTTGGTGAGCTCTAGTTGAATTGAAGTCGGCATCATAAGAGGTGGCATAATCTTAAACTGTTTAGTCAGGCGAGAGTGTTTATTAATTCTATTTTTAAATATGTTTAAACGAGCTTACTTATAGCTTATCAGCATGGGAACACAATATTATAAAAATGAGCGAAATTTTCTATTAAACGAAATATTGACAAAATTGCGAGCTGAGTTTAATATAAATCTCTTGTTAACATTTTTTTGCTACATCATCCTTAATGAATAAGTTTCTTTTTAATGTAGTAACATATTTCAAATGTTTTCACTTGTAGCTATCAAAACCAACTGCAATATGAGAGCCAGATGTTGGATCGTTGGGCTGCTCATGCTTATATGCAAAATAAGTCAAAATAAGGTAATCGCATCGGACCAAACATCCTCTGCCCTGTTGCCATTGGAGGCACGCAGTGCTGATCTTTCTGCCGAGGAGGACGTAATTTCCAGCAGTTATGTTCTACCGAATCAGATCTTTAATGATGGCAAACCATATTACCCGCGGCAAGATCCGATTTCGGGTCAATTGGATTTCTCTGCTAAGAAACCTGCTGGTATTGAGCCAGAGATAAACGAAGTTCTTAACTCTAAAGAGAAAATTGTGCTTAACGGTATCTCCACTCCGAACATTCACGACTTTCTCAATCTACCAGTCAAGTACTCCTCATCAAAGTTCGTATACCCGTTAGTCTCTAGTTCGTATGCCAATTTAAAGTATCAAGGCAGCAATAAGAACTACATAACTAACAAGAAACCAACCACGGTGGTAGCGCCTGTAACACCGATGGCGCCCAAATACCACAGCGAGAATTATTTCACGGTGTCGTCAACAAAACTTATGCCCGTCGCGCCCACAGAATCGAGCTCAACATCTACAGTAGCCTCCACGTCTAGTCGCCCAACAAACCCAACTGTGTCCTCCACGTTGGCTACAACAACCCGCACTCCAACTACGACAACAAGACGAGCAACCACTACACGTCGACCTGTTCCCATATCCGTAACGACAACGAGTCAGCCAGTACGATCGAGTACCACACGGAAGAAGTTTGTCCCAACAAGAAAACAATATACGCACAGTACAACCTCAACGAGCAGCCCAAATACGACTGATACAATAGTGGAGCAACAACTGCCTAAACAGCAGCCCAAGCCAACACAAACTAGCAGCGCTGTGACATTTACGACCCATCATCCAACGCCACAGGCCGACATATTTCCCACTGAGCCAACGACTAGCGCCAAAATGTATTCAACCCCTAGCGTGCGACCACTTCTGGTTAGTGGCGATGATTTTGGCTCCAGCTCAACCACGCCGCAAGCATTGACACCAATTGTTGACAGCACGAAAATTCCAAATCTTGACCCGGCGGATGTCTACCATACACTAGGCCAGAAAAATAACAAGGCCCAGCAGCAGCAATCGGCTGCTAAGCCAACGATGACTTTAAGTGACATTTTTAACAACCTAGCTGAGGAGGAGGTAGCAGTTGCCAATAATTACCAGCAGAATCAAGGCTTCGATTCCCAGGGTAATCTTATAGAGCCAATCGCACCATCCCAGCCGTCGCCATTTGCTATGCAGCCGCAGCAGTCACATCCGGCTACGACCCAGAACCAGAACCCATACTCTACCGACCAGAAACTAATATCAGCTGGCCCCGAAAGTGACGACAATCAGTATGTTTCGTACCAGGTTCAGCAGCCAAATGTTATGCAGTACCGTCCCATACCGGGTCAGATCAATAACGTGGTCATCTCTCCTGGGCAGCAGTCGGCATCCTTTGTGCTTGGCAGTCAGCAGCAAGTGAGTCATCCCAGTAATGTGAAGAGCGAGGGACAGTTTTCGGTGGATACCGGCAGTGTACAATATGGTCAGGTTATCAACGAGGAGATAGCCAACATTAAGCGTCCAATGCCTTCCAATCAACACCAACAGCAATTTTCATCGGCACAACAGCCAACTCCTCCAAGCATCTATCAACAAAGGCCCAACTATCATTCCAATACAAAATTTCAAACGAACACTAACATCGCGTCTGTTGCTGCTCCTGAGACTCCTCTGACTGGAAACGCAGCTGGCCCTGGTAGTTACCAAGAGCTACCGCCAGAGGCACCCACTCCATATCAACAACTGCCGTTGATTGGCTCAAATTTGGGTCTGAAGAAACAACCCTCAAAAGTAGCTGATGAAACCTTTTCCACGGCTTTGGCTACCCCACCGAAAAATCAACCAGTGCACTCCACAATGTCAACGTCAGCCCAAGTTCAACCGCTAGCCACTAGCCAAGATACTAAGGAGCTGTTAGTCTCTACCAATATACGGTTCCCGTCTAACCAAGATGATTCACTTAATATGCCTCCTGCTGGCGTTGCGCCTGGTCCACCAATCTCTCCACATATCAATGGTCATGCACAGCCACTGAGTCTACAGCAGATACAAAATGCCAATCCGGTGGTGTTTCCGAAGATCAGCGACGAGGAAGCTACTGGCTCAAATGTTCAAATTCAACAGCACGAAGTAGTCAATATCAAACAGCACCAACAACAATTGGTAATCTTAAAACTTAAAACTTGCCTTGGCTACCTTAATTATGTACTTACATTTAATTCCTTCCATTTTGCAGACATTCCCCACACAACAGCTGAGCAAAAATGAACAGCCCTCACAAGAGATGGTACCACCACCCCGCTATGCTCCATTGCATCACTCTCAGGTGCAACGGCCAAACGATTCACCTTCAGCGCCCTTCTACAAAGAGTTCGATCGCAAGTCTCAGACTCAACCTCAGGCCGGCCCACGTCCCAATGTAAATCTGCCCAACATTCTACCCCAGTTCCGCCCCAACGCTAAAATCTCCATTGGTCATCCGTCAAACTTGAAGCAGGAGCCCGGAAATATACGTCTACCCACGCAAGGAATGAGAGCGCCCTACAACCCTTCCACTGCACCACAGTTTTCGAATAGACGACAGCCCATGCAACAGCCACAGTTGCAGAATCGTTATCCCTTAAACCGCATCTCAGAATATAGCGCTGTTAATAGACGCGTCTATCGACTGCCACCCAATGGTGGTCAAAGAATGCCTCAATTGCGGGATCGCATGTATTCTCGTCGACCCAACGGTCCGTTGCGTGCGATCGATGGCTACTACCCAGTCGAGCGTCACGCGCCGATTACTCCGCAACCATCCAAGCTGAATAGTGGCGATCTAGACGATTATGAGGAGGAAGATCTGGTAATAAATGATCCACCTCAGACACCAAACAAGGATATCCAGAATACGAACGAATCAAAACTGGAAGCAGTCGTTACGCTGCAAATGCTGCAGTCACAAAAGAAACCTCTGAACGGTGACGACACTGGAGCCGGTGAAATACAAGTAACAGCCGAACATAACCCGCAAGAAGCTTTGGCCACTAAAGTAATCGAGCAAACGTCTCATCCAAAGTCTAAATTAGCAAGTCAAAGGGAAACTGAAGGAATTGCCAGCGAAAACAGAGACTCGATGCTACATCCAGAATCGGCGGCATTGACTGCCGTTGAGTATCAGAATACACCTTTCTCGGTAATTCGCGAACAGCCCCAGGAGCCCATCTTGAAGAACAAAAAGCCTCAGTCCCTTCAGCAGCAGGCAAAAATACAGCCTCTACACAAACAAAAGTTCCCATATCCGATTGAAAAGCCTGATCCGTCATACACTGAGCTGCAACCCTCTCTACAAGTCCCGGGTGTGCTCGTGGCGCCACGAATTATAACGGCCGCTCTCAATACCGGAACAGAAGCTCCCATTGCGATTGCATATACCCCAACAGAGCCGAACCCTTACCCACGTAGCGATCCTACGAAACAGGAACAACAGATTGTGAACGTCAAATATGAAATGAGGCCTGAAACACAGACCGAGGAAATACTAGGGAATGATTTTGATTTACGTGGCCACAATTTCGAGAAGGACTTTATGGCACCCTTTTACCCAAGCGTTAGTTTAGGAGGCGCAAGCACTGGCGTGACAAGTAATCCTACGCTGAGCAACTGGAAGATTGTTCCATCTGCCTCTGAACAAAAACTGTACGAAAAAAATAGCATAAGTCGGGCCGATATTGAGGTTGCGGCAGATAAGAAGCAATTACAACCTGGCAATACGACCAATTCATCC